>NC_063334.1:61139248-61169633 GCF_021869965.1 Rhincodon typus
TATCTCAGATTTTCCAGCATCTGCAATTCCTACTATCTCTGCATATTTTCCCTGTGTCTGTGTGAGTTTCCTCCGGGTGTTCTGCTGGCCTCCCACAGTCCGAAGATGTGCAGGTTAGCTGGATTGGCCATGCTAAATTGCCCAGAGTCTATAAGCTAGGTGGATCAGTCATAGGAAATGAACAGTTATAGGGTGGGATGTTTTTTTTTGAAGGGTTGGTGTGGGCTGAATGGCCTGCCTCCACATTGCAGGGATTCTATGATTCTATGAGAGACTGAACTTTGCCTTGACAATGCCACAAGATTTTGGCACCATGCCCAAAGATTATTTTATAGTCAATGATTGTGTGATGCACCCAGCTCTCTGTTAGTTGGAACTGGATGTCAATAACTTCCTGTCTACCTCGTAGCAGCTGCTGCAGCTTCCTCCTCCCTGATGTCCTCATTCTCCTCCTCAAAACACTGCTCCCATTTCCCCAGATCCTCTCCATCCAACACATTGTCTCACTGCCTTTTCTAATTGTGTAGAGCATAACATAGCAGGACTCTGTCCTCACTCTGCTGCAGGCCCCCCCTGCCCCCAGATTGGTCCAAGCAAGGGATTGCATCTTCAGTCATCCTATTGTCTGCTCCACCATGGCTCTAGTTGTAGCACGAGTTACATTTAATCTGCACTCCCCATCAGTCAAAGTGTTGCACAAAATTGTCATGACTTCGTCCTTAGGAAATGAAATGAACCTATGTGACCTTGCTCAGAAGGTATTGGACACTGTCCTGATGCTTTCAAGATGATAGGTGCACAAGACATAGCAGCAGGACTAGGCCATTCAGCCCATTGAGTCTGCTCCACCATTCAATGAGATCATGGCTGAGCTGATAACCGACAACTCTGACTTCCCTACCTTTTCCCATAGTATACAATGTAGAACAGTACAGCACAGTAACAGACCCTTCTGCCCACCATGTTAATGCTGGCCATGATGCCCTTCTAAACTGATTCCACCTGCCTGCACATGTTCCATATCCTTCTATTTCCTGCCTGTATAGCTGTCTGTCTAAATGCCTCTTAACTTTGCCAATATGTCTGCTTTTACCACCTCCCCTGCATTCCAGGTGCCTATCAGACTCTGTTTAAAAAACTTTCCTAGCACATCTTATTTAAACATTCATCCTCTCACCTTAAACCTATGACCCCTGGTATATGACATTTCCACCCTGGGAGTAAGACTCCAACAATCCACCCTATCCAGGCCTCTCATCATTTTCTATTAGGTTGCCCCTCAGCCTCCAACCCTCTAGTGAAAACATCCAACTTCTCCTTATAGCTAATGCACTTCAATCCAGGCAACATCCTGGTGAAATAATTTTGCATCCTCTCCAAAGCCTCTCCATCCTTCCTACAGTACAGCAACCAGACTGCACACAATACCTGTGGCCTCACTAATGTTCTATACAGCTGCAACATGACTTGCCAACTTTTGTACTCAATGCCGTGACCAATGAAGGCAAGCATGTTGTATGCCTTCTTTACCACCTTATCTACCTGTTTTGCCACTTTCAGGGAGCTATGGACTTGGACCATAAGATCTCTCTGTGTAACAATGTTCCTAAGAGAGTCCTGCCATTAGCTGTGTACTTTCCTCTTGCATCTGACCTCCTAAAATGCATAATCTTACTCTTGACGCATTAAATTCCATCTGCCATTTCTCCAATCAACTTTCCAAATGATCTATGACCTGCTGTATCTTTTGACAACCTTCCTCACTGTCCTCAACTCCAGCAATTTTCATGTCATCTGCAAACTTAGTAATCAGACCATCTATATTTTCATCCAAGTCATTTAAATATATATTACAAACGACGGAAGTCCGAGCACTGATCCGTGTGGAGCACCACTGGTGATAGGTGCACAAGACATATCAGCTGACCACTGACCTCCAGTCAGAGAAACAACTCTCCACAACTACATTCTCTTCTATGACAAAGCCAATTTTGTATCCAACTTACCAACTCACCATTGATTCCATGTGACTTAATCTTCTGGACCAACCTACCATGAGGGACCTTGTCAAGTGTTATAGTAAATCCCATGAGGACTACATCCATTGTCCTACCCTCATCAATCATCCTTGTCACTTCCTCAAAAAACTCGATCAAGTTTGTGAGAAAAGATCTCCCCCGCATAAAGCCATGATGACTTTCCCTAAGAAGTCCATTCCTTTCCAAATGTGAGTAAATTCTGTTCCTAACAATCTTCTCAGTAAAACATTCCCACTGATGTAAGGCTCGTCTGCCTATAATTTCCTGGATTATCCCTGTCGTCCTTCCTAAACAAAGGAACAAAATTGGCTATTCTCCAGTCTTCTGGGACCTCGCCTGTGGCTAAAGAGGATACAAAGATCTCAGACAAGGCCTCAGCAATCTCGTCCCTTGCCTCCACCAGTATCCTGGGTTAGATCCCATTAGGCCATGGGGAGTTATCCACCTTAATGTTTTTCAAGCCACCCAACACCACCTCCTTCTTAACATCAACATGCCCTTAGAATATCAACATACCACTCTCTAATCTTACTATCATGCATGTCCTTCTCCTTGTGGACCTCACTCATTTCCTCTGGCTCCAAACATAAATTCCCTACTTTGTCCTTGAATGGACCTACCCTTTCCCTCTTTAACCACTTGCTCCTAATATACATAAAAATGCCCTTGCTTTCCTTACTGATTGAAAGTATGTCTATCTCAGCCTTGAATATACTTAATGACCCAGCCTCAACAGCCCTCTGTGGGAAAGAATTCAACAGATTCAGAACCCTCTGAGAGAAGAAATACCTCCTCATCTCTAAATAAAATGTGCAGCCCATTATTCTCCAATTATACTCTTTGGTTCCAGATTCCCCCATAAGGGGAAACAATCTTTCTGCATCTACCCTGTCAAGTTCTCTCTGGATCTTGTACATTTCCAAAAGGGCAACTTTCATTCTTCTATATCTCACAAAGTACTGGCCTAATCTATTCAACATCTCCTCATAAGACTATACCTGGTATTAACCTCGAGAAGCTTCTCTGGACTGCCTCCGATGCCGGTGTTGTTTTCTTTAGATAGGGAGCCCAAAACTGCTCATGGTATTCCAACTGTGGTCTGACTAGTGCCTTGTATATTTTTAACAAAATGTCCCTACTTCTATACTCCATGCCTGTTGAAATAAAGTCCAACATTCCATTCACTTTCAACATTACCCGCTGAACTTGGATTATCTGTTAACTTTTTTGATTCATGCACTAAGGCTCCCAATATCCTCTGCTTCATAGCTTTCTGCAGTCTTTCTCCGTTTAAATAATACTCAGCACTTCTTCCTGCCAAAGTACATAACCTCACATTCTCCCACATTACATTCCATCTATCATGTTTTTGCCCACTTGCTTAACCTTTCTCTACCCCTCTGCAGACTCTCTGTATCATCCTCAAGACTTGCCTTCCCACTATTTTGTGTCATCTGCAAATTTGCCACAGCACACTCAGCTTCCTCATCCAAGTCATTCATGTATATTTTAAATGAGTGTGTGCATAACTGAGAGATCCCACGCAGGATACCCATTGTTCACAACAGAAATAAAATCCTTCTGACTTGAACATATGTATTTGTTAGCACGATGTCAGTGTTTGATACAAAGTAGTGTCGTAGATTAAAGATTACTAAGAAGTTACGGTTTCTTTCACTGCAATTATTCAATTCTTCTGGATGGTAAATGTGGCAACTGTTCAACACTTTAACCGTAGCTGACGTCAAATTCTCCACTGCAGCACATTATAATTTAGGAAAAAATCTAGCAACATTTTAAAGCACGTTCTTCACAGCGAGATGTGCATACTAGATGTTAAGATTTGCAATAAACATTGCTCATCTTTGGGCCAACATTTTTTGTCATGCAAGCCAGAATTTTGCAATTTTGAATAAATAAACTTCCGGATTCAGCAGTGAGCTGAGTTTACAAAACCTTCACAATATTATTGATTTTCCTGAGTTCTTGGAATTGGAAACTTACCTCTGATCACGGTATGGCAAGAAGTTGGAAAGAATAACAGAGTCCACCACCATGCTCAATAGTATCATCAGTTAATCTTGCATAGTTATCATAATCATTGTAGTAACTGTGCATTTGCTATTGCAATCTTGTAGAGTGTATTTGTTAAATCAGAGAAAATACTAGGAAAGAGAAACTTTGTCTCATTTTCCACTTGTATTGATATGTTTAAAGATAATTAGAGATTCAATATTTCCAATTCCCTTCTCTGAACATGTTTGAAAGATTCTATTGCACAATAATCATGAAATGCAGCAGTGAGTGAGTAATATTTTCTCATGCATTTTGTAAGAGACACACGTAGTTGACACGTTCTGCCACAAAATGTCTTGTAATACTAGTCTACAGGGTTTACTAGTATGAAGTCGTGAAGGATTAACCAAATTAAGCCTTCAGCAGAAGAGTTATGTGCTTGAGCAATAAAATATAGTTATTACATAACAGTAAGATAACAATTTACCTAGCTTATAACTGGTTTATTATGTCAACACTACATAAGATACACTGTTACCTTGTGATGGTACTGTTCCTTTAAAAGTTCTGTTTCTCTTGCATAGAGATCACGCCACAGTGGTGCTGGGATGTCTCCTTCAGAAAGGCTGTTGGTAAATTTCTTGGAGTTATCCCTGGGTATTTTCTTCTGAATGCAACAAAAGAATCATGAGTGGGTGAAGTCAGGGCTCACACAAATGCAAGAAGGTTTTTAGTTTTGTTTTCAGTTGGTGAGATGGTTTCTGCTAGCTCTGTCTCTGCTGCTAGAGTGAGAAGACAGCACGTGAGAATAAAACAGTTTTGCTAAATTGTCTTACCAAGGATGTGTTTATGGCATGCTACCTATATTGGAATAGTTGATGACTAGTGGTTAAATCATATATTATCTTATTAAACATTTCAATAGAGTTAAAGTAATGCCAGTTATTCTTTTTGTTTGTATTTTAAATGGATTCCATTTGGAACATCGTGCCTTGGGCAAAGTTTTTTCCTTCCATCCAATAGCATATAACGGGAGGCAAGCGAGATCAGATGCAGCCATTTTGGAGAGGAGCTGTGAGGTCAAAGTACTGGTTTTTTGAGCACTGGGCTTCACTGAGGAGAGTGAACAGTATTAGGTTTGGCAAGGTAGGTCTATCCTTTTCTTTTAATCCAGTAATTCTTAGAGGGGTACTAATAGCAGTTAGTGGAGTGGTATGCTCCTCCTGTGAGATGTGGGAGATTAGGGGGAAGTTAAATGCCCCCGACAATGATGTCTGTAGGAAGTGTGTCTGCCTGCAGCTCCTCTCAGACCATGTGAATCGGTTGGAGTCACATTTAGACTCACTCAGGAGCAAACCGGAGGCAGAGGTTTTATAGATAGGGGTTTCAGGGATGTGGTCAGACCAAAGTTACAGCCAGATAGATGGGTGACTGCCAGGAGGGAGACTGCAGGAATCCCCTGTGACTATTCCCCTCTCAAATAAGTGTACTATCTGGATATTGTTGAGGGGGTGAGGGCTGGCCTCTCAGGGAAAAGCAACAGAAGCAGACAGATCAGTGGCACCACAACTGGTTCTGCTGTACTACAGGGAAGGTCAAAGTGTAGACGAGTGGTAGTAATAGGGGACTCTATAGTCAAGGACACAGATAGAAGTTTCTGTGACTGCGAGCGAGACTCCTGAATGGTGTATGGCCTCCCTGGTGCCAGGGTAATGTCTTTGAGCGGACACAGGATATTCTGAAAGGGGAGGGTATCCAGAAGTCATGGTCCATATTGGTACTAATGACATAGGCAGAAAGAGAGATGAGGTCCTGCAAAGGCAACTTTGGAAGTTAAGTAGAAAGTTGAGAAACAGGGCTTCTAGTCCTGCTAATGAGGCCAGAAATAGAAAGGTAATAGTGTTGAATGCATGGCTAAAGAGCTGGTGTAGGAGGAAGGACTTCAGATATATGGATCGTTGGGATCTCTTCTAGAGCAGAGGGATCTGTACAAGAAGGACAGGTTGCACCTAAACTGGAGGTGCACTAATATCCTTGCAGGGAGATTTGCTAGTACCAGTAGAAAGGGTTTAATCTAGTGTGTCAAGGGCCTAGGAACCAGTGTAGTAGGCAGCGTGTGGAGTATTGAAGAGAAGATAGAGGCTAAGTAAAGTAAGTTCAATAGGAAGAACAGGCAGGATCAGGTTAAAGAACTCAGCAAGACTGACATTCTGAAGTGTATTTATTTTCAACAAGGAGTATAACAGATAAGGCAGAGGGACTTAAAGCTTCAATCAGTTCAATGCGACTACAGTGTTGTGGCCATTACAGAAACTTGGCCGAGAGAAGGGCAGGACTGGCAGCTCAAATTTCCAGGGTTTAGATGTTTCAGGTGAGGTAGAGGGATGTAAAAGAGGAGGGGAAGTTGCATTAATGATTAAAGCGAATGTCATAGCTGAACTTACTTAAGAGTAGATATCTTGAAAAGTTCATCCAGCGAGGCCATTTGGGTAGAATTCAGGAATCACTATGATGGGGTTATATTGTAGGCTTCCCCATAGCCAGTGGGAGATGGCGAAACAGATATGTGTACTGATTATGGAAAGATGTAAAAACACAGGGTCATTGAAGTGGGTGATTTTAACTTCCCCAATTTTTATTTGTTAGGTGCATCCAGGAGGGCTTCTTGAAACATGAAAATTGTCTGACTAGAAAAGTGGCCATACTATACCATGTGTCGGAGAATGAGCCCGGCCAGGTGATTGAAGTTTCAATGGGGGAGTATTTTGTGAACAGTGATCATTATTCCATTTGTTTTAAGATAGTTTTGGATAAGGGTAGAACTGGTCCTTGGGGGAAAGTGCTAAACTGGAGGAAGGCTAATTACAATAGTATTAAGCAAGACTGGAGAAATTAGATTGGGGATGGCTGTTTGAGGGTAAATCAACATCTGGCATGTGAGAGTCTTTTAAAGGCCAGTTGATAGGAGTTCAGGACCGGTATGTTCCCGTGGGCATGAAAGATAAGGATGGCAAGATTTGGGAGCCCTGGATGACAAGAGATACTGAAAGTTTAGTCAAAAAAAAGGAAGCATATGTAAACTTTGGGAAATTGAAATCAGGACAAGTCCCTTGAGGAATATCAAGGAAGCAGGAAGAAACTTAAACAAGGAATTAGGAAAGCTAAAAGGGGCCATAAAATATTCTTGGCATGTAGGATTAAGGAGAATTCCAAGGCATTTTATACATATGTTAAGAACAAAAAGGGTAGCTAGGGAAAGGGTATGCCCACTCAAGGACAAAGGACGGAATTTATGAGTGAGGCCAGAGAAGGAGGATGAAGCGCTTAATAAGTACTTACATCGATAGTCACCAAAGAGAACAGCACGTTTGATGGTAAGATTAAAGAGGGGTATGTTGCTATTCTAGGGCCTGTCGATGTTAACAAAGACAAGATGTTGGGTGTCTTGAAAAACATTAAGTTAGATAAGTCCCTGTGGCCTGATGGGATCTATCTCAGGATACTGAGGAAGGCAAGGGAGGAGATTGCTGGGGTCTTTACTGAGAACTTTTCAGTCACAAACAAGGTCCCAGCAGGCTGGAAAATTGTTCCTTTGTTTAAGAAGGGTAATAGGGATAATCCAGGAAATTATAGGCCAGTGAGCCTTATGTCAGTGCTAGGCAAATTATTGGAGAAGATTCTAAGGGACAGGATTTCATAGAGTCAGAATCCCTACAGTGTGGAAACAGGCCATTCAGCTTGACAAGTCCACACCGACCTTGGAAGAGCATCCCACCCAGACCCATTCCCCTATCCTTTGCCTTGTAACCCTGCATTTCCCATGGCTAACACACCTAACCCACACATCCCTGAATACTGTGGGCAATTTGGCATGGCCAATCCGCCTAGCCTGCATATCTTTGTATTGTGGGAGGAAACCGGAGCACCCAGCAGAAACCCATGCAGACACAGGGAGAATGTGCAAACTCCACACAGAAGAGCACTATAGACTCCATCCGAAGATGGGATCGAACCCAGGTCCCTAGTGTTGTGAAGCAGCAATGCTAACCACTGAGACACCATGCCTTACATTTGGAAAAAAAGAATGGTCTTATTAGAGACAGTCAGTATGGCATTTTGTGGGGAGGTCTTGTCTCTCAAACTTGATTGAATTTTTTGAATTGATGAAGATAATGGAAAAGAGTGGAGCAGTGGATGTTGCCTTCATAGATTTTACTAAAGCATTTGACAAGGTGCCTCATGGTAGGCTGGTCCAGAACATTAAGCCACATGGAATCTACGGTGAGTTGGTAAATTGGATACAAAATTGGCTTTGTCATAGTGGATGGGGTGTAGTTGTGGAGAGTGCAAGTTCATAGCTCCCTGAAAGTACTGACGTAACTTCATAAGTTGATAAAGAAGGCATACAGCCTGCTTGCCTTCATTGGTTGGGACATTAAGTATAAAAGTTGGCAAGTCATGTTGCAGCTGTACAAGACTTTAGTTAGGCCACATATAGAGTATTGTGTGAAGATATAGTTGTCACACTATAGAAACAATATCGAAACTTTGGAGAGGTGCAAAAGAGGTTTACCAGGATGTTGAGATAACAAAGTGTGGAGTTGGAGGAAGAGGCCAGGCAGCATCAGAGGTGCGGGAAAGTTGATGTTTCGGGTCAGGATCCTTCTTCAGAAATGGGGAGGGGGAAGGGAGCTGGGAAACAAATAAAGAGAGGAGGAGTGGGGCTGGGGAAGGTAGGTGGGATGGTGATAGGTGAGTGCAGGTAGGGATTGGTGGGGATTGGTCAGTGAGGTGGGAGGAGCGGATGGGTGGGAGAGAAGATGGACAGGTTGTGTAAGGTCAAAGAGGCGGGGATGAGAGGGAGGGTTGGACAGGGATGAGGCCAGGGTGGGGAGATTTTGAAACTCGTGAATTCCATGTTTAGGTCATCACGCTGTAGGCTATAGGATCCCAAGGCAGAATATGAAGTGCTCCATCACACACCTAACTTGTGCCTTGTAGACGGTGGGGCAAGCTTTAGGGAGTCAGGAGGTGAGCTACTCGCAGCAGTATTCCTAGAGTCACACCTGCTCTCGTAGCCACTGTGTTTATGTGGTGAGCCCAGTTGAGTTTCTGGTCAAAGATAATCCCCAGGATGTTGATAGTGGGGGATTCAGTGATGGTAAAACCTTGACTGTCAAGGGATGGTGGTTAGATAGTCTCTTATTGGTGATGGTCATAGCCTGGCATTTGTGTGGTGTGAATATCACTTGCTACTTGTCAGCCCAAGCCTGGATATTGTCCAGCCCTTGTTGCATAGACTGCTTCAGTATCTGAGGAGTCGCAAATGGCGCTGAACCTTGTGCAATCATCGGCGAGCATCCCCACTTCTGACCTTATGATGGAGGGAAGGTCATTGATGAAGCAGCTGAAAATATTTGGGCAAAGGGCACTACCCTGAGGAACTCCCACAGAGATGTCCTGGAGCTGAGATGACTCCCCTCCAAAAACCACAACCATCTTCCTTTGTGTCAGGTATGACTCCAATCACTGGAGAGTTTGCCCCCTAATACCCATTGATTCCAGTTTTGCTAGGGCTCCTTGATGCCACACTTGGTCGAATGCAGCCTTGATGTCAAGGGCAGTTACTCTCTCCTCAACTCTGGAATTTAGCTCTTTTTCTCCATGTTTGAACCAAGGCTGTAATGAGGTCAGGAGCTGAGTGGCCCTGGTGGAACCCAAACTGGGCATCACTGAGCAGGTTATTGCTGAGCAGGTGCTGCTTGATAGCAGTGTTAATCACACCTTCCCTCACTTTACTGATGATCGAGAGCAAACTGATGGGGTGGTAATTGGCCGAGATGGATTTGTCCAGCTTTGAGTCATACCTGACGCAAAGGAAGATGGTCCTGGTTGTTGGAGGTCAGTCACGTCCGTTCCACGACATCTCTGTAGGAGTTTCTCAGGGTAGTGTTATCTGCTTCTTCAAGTAGCTTAAAAAATACTTCCCTTTGAAACTTTTCACCCTGCCCTTGACTTTCAGCCCCTGAACTATGTTGATTAAACAATTCTAAAGGCCTAAACTTTACTTTTCCCACAGTATAGAAATCCACTCTAACATTTCCTTGATTCTCAGCTGATCCAAAAGGAAAACTGACTTGAAAGATCATGTATTTTTTCTTGTTTAGTTAGTTAACATGGTGGTTGATCACCGAAACATTTCCAACCAAGGCTGTAGATCTTCCTTAAAAATAGAACAGACATTTATTATATTAAAATGATAGATAAAGCATATCAAGTATTTAAATGAACAAGACAGTCAGGAAGATCTAAAACACACAGCAAAACAAGGTTTTAAACTTTCTCTGACACTCACTATTACAGAAGCTCATGATCAAAGAAATGACATTTCTGAAGAAGTCATAGAGTCACACAGCATGGAAATAGACACTTCATTCCAACTAGTCCATGCCACCCATGTTCTGAAACTAAACTAGTTCCACCTGCCTGCACTTGTCCCATATCCCTCCAAACCTTTCCTATTCATGAACTTATCCAAATGTCTTTTAAATGTTGTCACTGTACCTGCATCCACCACTTTCTCTGGCTGTTCATTCCACACACAAGCCACTCTCTGTGTAAAAAAAGGTTGCCCGTTATGTCCTTTCTAAATCTTTCTCCTCTCTTCTTAAAAATTATACCCAATAGTTTTGAACTCACCCACTCTAGAGAAAAGACCCTTGTCATTCACCTTATCTATGCCCCTCATGACTTTATAAACCTCAATAACCTTACCCCTCAACCTTCTATGCTCCTGTGAAAAAGGTCCCAGTGCCTCCAGACTATTTTCACATCTCAAACCCTCCATTCCCAGCAACATCCTGGAAAATCTTTTTTGAGTCAGATCGGACTTGAAACGCTAGTTCTGTTTCTCTGTACAGGTGCGACCAGAACTGGTGAGTCTGTCCAGCATTGTTTGTGTTTGTTTCAGAGAAATGACATACTTAGCTTAACCATTTATGCTTCTAATTAAAAGATTTGTTAAAATTTTGTTTCTGTGGAGGTCATTTGATAAGGTGAAATACAATTCAACAAATCTGTCAATGTAAACTTTTCACAAAGCTGAGAGCCTAAACTTTCTCAGTTCTAATAACCTGCAGATTTCTAATGAAATGTTTCTGCTGTGAAATTTTCAGAAACCAAACCCTTTTGCTGAGGTGACATGAACTGCCCTGAAATCCCTATAGGAGAGAAAATAATTTTACTCCTAAACATAACCCTTGTGTTTTCTGAATTGAACTTGTTTTTTTAAAAATTGCTCAATCACATTCTTCTGAACTGAAAACAAGGCTAATACCCTTAAATGTTTACCCTACTTCACATAACCCCAGCAGTATAAACATATTTTCAAGAACACCACATACATCAGCAATCACTTGCTTTCTGACAAATGCTGCATTTAGTTCACTATTCCAGAAAGACTCTCTGGAATTTTTTTTAAAGAAAACTATTTACAGAAGAAATCAACATCTATCTACTTCTGTTTTGAAATCCAATTTCGGCAATGATACTAAAATATAAATGTTCATCACATTAAATACAACTGAATAGCAATTTCAGAGGGCAGTTAAAAATCATTAATGAACGAAATGTTTTTTATGACAATCTTGTAACTTCATTTAGGCTATTGTTTCAACATAAGAGAAATGATTAAAATGGATTTTGTAATTACAAAGTTTAAAATATTTCTAAGATGCCTTGTTGCATGGAAGAAAGAACAAGTGTATCGCAGAACCAGCTCTAATGATGTTCGTGAACATTGCTGTAATCACAACAGCAGGTATTAGTCCTTGCCATAGATACACTCATGCGACATGTCATAAATATCATCATGTCATAGAGCGGTGAGCTACACAAGACATGTGGCATCACTGAGAATAAACTATACAATGACACGGGGCCCAAATCCTTACTGTGCTGAATAGATAGGGTTGCCATTGCATTGACAGAACAGATGGCGTAGCTTGTGATTTGATATATTTTTAGAATAATTTGTTTTCCTCTTTTTCTCCCGAGGGCAGTGACACATTCTGGGATGTGGCAGATGGTTTCATGGGCATTTACCTGGCAGATTCCTGATGGAGCACGCATTCATCACCCAAACACTGTCTGTTTTACCCCTTAAAATTACAGTCCTGGTTCCAACTGCATCATGAAGATCCTGAAATGCATTGGAAGGAGGCCATTGTTTGTTCTGGGGAGGCACTAACACCACCCAGTAGTAGGTCACTATGAAGGAAAATGGATTGAATAGGACTAACTTCAGCTACAGACCCCAGTTTTAAACCTATCACCCCATTAGTACAAATTTTCTAAAGTAAGAATTGATCCCTTTATTTGTAAATTCAGGAAATGGGTGTCAGGAGTTCATTTGATTTTTCAGTTATGTAGCTGTCACAGCCAAGTACAATCATGTTTTCATCTAACATCTTCACATACATATTTCTCACAGCAGATACTGGAAACTAATCAGGAACTGAAAACTCAAGCTTTCTCTTCCACTAATCTGTGACATTCAAACATATGACACAGACGTTTACAGCAGTCCAACTAGCACCGCAATGACTGAAACCAACAAATTTTAAATTGTCGAGAAAACATTGAATGCACAAGGGATGACAAATTTAAGACGTATGCAAATGTAAGACGTATGGGAGCTCATAATTTCAGAATTACTCCTGAAGGTCAGTCAATTATGATTCTCATTAAAGCTATTTTATAATTTATATATTACAGTACATCAGTAACATTTTAACTTGTATTCAAATTTAATGCTTTAGGGTTATGTTTAATAATGACAAATACTTTTTTTTCCACTAATACTGGCCGTAGATAGGCAGTGCTGGAGTCAGTCATGTAAACAATGCCATCTGCTGAGCAACAATGAAAACATTTTGTTTTATTAAAATAAGAGCCATGGGCACCCTACTTTTACAGTAGAAATCTTACTCGCTCCCTGACTTCTGATACTCTTTATTAAAGAACAAATTCAGTCTGTATCACTATTAAAAAAAAATCTTATTTGGTTTCAAAAAATCATTCCAAACCGTTCAGTCTTCAGGAACTTTTCCTTATTCTCCACTTAATCATCTAGAGTCCAAATCCTTTCCCTCCATTTACAGTGTCAGTTTTTAATGGAGTGAATCCAGTAAGAACTGCATTTTTCAGAAAACTTAACAGGTATAGAAATGACCCTTCTATGGTCATGGCCTTACTAATAATCTAAATGTCCCAGTATGAATGCGCAAGCTTGATGCCTTTGTTATGACAGAGCACACTTAACAGTGGCTGACTCCCAACTACTTAATTTCCCTTTTGTCTGCCTATAGGTCTGGTTTCTCCCAGGCCATCAACAATGCATTTGCAATTACAGAAAATTATCTTCCACATGGTTGGTTTCCTGTGAAGAAGACAGAAACGTAATAATACCTGGAGGGGCTTGAGCTTTTAATCGATCTTTTTTCTGTTATTGGAGAATGTGGGAATTGTCGGTAAGTATGACTAAGTTTCACTCTCTGCCTCTCAACCCCATCATCCCCTCAACTCTCCCTACCTTCCCCTACCCCCTCTCTCCTTTCCTCTCCCCTCCCTTCCCTCTCCTTTTCTTTGACCCAAGAGAGAAACAGCAGGAGATTATAATCTGGGTGTTGCTCATATTTGCAGCAACTGTCAGATCAAGAATGGCTTTTGACAGTAGCACTGCTTCTGGCTATTATCAACAGGAAATTGCTCCCCACCTTAAAAAAGAACAAGTCTATACTCACGCCATGAAAAACGGTTGGCAGTGCAAGAATGCTGCTAGCTTTAGTAAGCTGCACTCCTGTGTGAGTCACCCTCCAGAAGAGGGAAGTTGAAAAGTAAACTGTACATCAGGTGTGAGCTCTGGGCTGTAGTGAATTAGTTAACCTCAATAGGAACAGCATTAGGAGTATTGCAATTCATCTCTGTGTTAGGGTTAAGGGATTGGGGGTTTAGCTACTGTGAGTTGCAAGTTATGAACACATTCTAATAACCTCTGATTGAAATGAATGGACGTGGAAATAAACATACATATGATTGGATACAGGCAGGATGTCCAGTCACTAAAAAAATCCATCTTTCATCATGTCTGACAAGGTCCCCTAAGGTTTAAATAAGAGAAACATGTATGCCCACTCTTAAGGCTAAGTAATTTTGACTTGGGCTCAAAAATGGCATAAAATCAACAGAACACTGGCTATGGAGCAGGTGTGAAGCCCAAACCAAACTTTACACTGGGTCACCTAAATGTGGTCAGCAATCTATGGTTCGCAAATGGATGCTCTGTGCTTTGCTGATAAGAGAGGATGGGAAATCAGCTGGCTTCTACATTGAAGGAAGTAGATCAGATCCAGGGAGAAGAGACCCTCAAGGCAGATCCTTGAATGCGCTGGCAATATGCCAGACTTTTTCTGTGTATCCAGGAGAAGTAACTCCTCCCTCTCCTCTTGGACCTGCAAAAATAGAGCTGAAAACAAAGGATTTTTTTTTTTGCATGGCATCCAGAGATCTTTTTAAAGGACAATTTAATGGATCATATGTGACGCAGGCACTCCATTTTGTACACGGATAACTAAAAGTCATCTAACCTATTATAGCCTTGAGTGCGGCAAATCATGATGAGAAATATAAAGATCTATTATCGATTTCACACTGGAAATGTGGGAGACTGGGAGTTGAATTCCACCCATAGTTTTCCATCTGGCATATTCTTAGATGTCAAAGCAAAGTTTATATGACCAAGAAAATCTTGTTGCTGCCTGATAGGAAATCTGAACCTGTGAAAGGTCAGAAGCAGAATATAGCCCAAAGCATCCTGTACTGCTGAACAGAGTTATTGATGTTTACTTCCACTGTTGTTTTGCCTCCAGCCATGTTGGTCCTGCCATATCCACTTCTAGAGGCATTAGTGCTGTCCCATTTCTGCTGTTTCAACATTGTGATATAGATGCCTATATTTATCTTAGTGAATAAGATGTTTTCCTCCTGCTCTGACATTATGTAGGATACCAGGAGTTGCCTCAATTTCCATTGTCTGCTATAAAATGGGAAGCACTTATGTTTAAACATGTGTAGCTAATATACAAATCTTTCTTCGCAGTGAAAACTTCTTCTGTTTTTGTATCTCATGTTCACTGTGACCTGGTGACACGCAAACTTTGAATTCTTGTTGTAATTGGTATGGAATTAGTAAAGACTGATCAAGCCAAAATGTACATTACTGTTTGTAAACCAGCAGTAGACTGTGGCCAGGGATATTGCATTCACTAGTCATGACATGCAGTCCCTGGAGTGAAATGCAACCATCATTAAATCCTTGCTAAGTGTATGAAGTAAAGCTGTTTTACTTCTTAATATTGGTACATAGCTTATAATATATAAAAGTAACAAAGGGTTAAGGGGATACATTTGTTTAACTCATTTTCTTGGAGAAAGAGGTTTTCAAGTTATCTCAACTCATGGAAAAATCATGAAGTCATGCAGAATTATTTGTACTTAAACTGATAGCAACCTACTGCAGCTCTAAATCTGTCTACTTGATAGTGATTTTCCCCATTGTGAAGAAAAGTAATTTGGCAAGTAACTGAGGACATATAAACATGTAACGTGTCTATGATTCAACTGTTATGCAACTAATGCAATTTTAATGATTTATTGTCGAGCAGTACTTTCTGACAGTGTCATAGCCTCTGTAAGGCAAGTCCTGTGGATAACCCAGGTCACACCACTCTTGGCATGTCTTTATCATAGAGAACGTGGAGCTATGCTTGTCTTTAAACATTATTTCAAAGCCATGCAATCACAGGAAGTCAAGTTAAAAGCTCAATATTTGAAAGTCTTTTGTATGCCAGAGATCTAGTGAAGATTATTCAGAGGTGAATGTTTTTGTTCGGCTAAAATAAAACTTTTTCTTTCCCAAGATACAAAATGAAGGCATTGCTATTTTGGTCAAATCAACCTGGTACTAACGATAATACTGTTGCACAAAAAGAATTAGCTCATATTTTGAGTTCTGTTTTCTAGCCAATTTTCAAATGCTGAAAAAACAGGTGGGAGGCAATTGCAAATGTTATGGGTGGTGGGGTTCATCAGCCACACATTGATGTCAAAGTCTTGCCTTATGCATGTGCAATGGAATTTCCAGCAACGGACGACAATGGTGAGGAAGGGCACTGAGCAGGGGAACCCTGTCTACAGGGAAGGGTGTTTTACTGAAAAAGAGGCCTCATTGAGAAAGGAAATGACAGTCTTTCCTCAACCACCTGTGAACTACAGGCTTAAATCCATGTAAATACTCTGCTTTACTTCTGCCAACTATCTGATACTAGTAGAAGAAAGAATCCATTTCATGATCTTTGGTTTGTCTATGTGCTTAAATCTCTCATTACATTTCTGGTATATTCAGCAGAATTCCACAGCATTAGCATCAATCGTGGCTGACAAGCTTGAGGGTGTCTGCCAGAGATGGAGTGGAAGATGTAGGAGTTGAAACTGGCAATGTTCACGAAGGAGGCTAAAGTTGCTCTGGAATCTGGGATACTTAGGCTTTGGAGAAGATGAGACCTATTGAAGTAACCCAGGCAATGACTCCTTGTGTGAAGTCCTTCAATACTGTGGAGGAAGGAGGCGGTACTCCTGGTCAGATACTGAGGTTGTAGACATGCTCGCTGAGCTGGTGGTTTGGTTGCAAACGTTTCGTCACCCTGCTAGGTAAGATCATCAGTGCGCCTCCGGTGAAGGGTCAGTGTTCTGTCCCGCTTGTTATTTATATGCCTTGGTTTGCTGGGATGGTTGGTATTATTTCTGGTTTTGTTTCTCAGTGGTTTGTACACAGGGTCTAATTCAATGTGTTTGTTGATGGATTTCTGGCTGGAATACCAGGCCTCCAGGAATTCCCTGACAGGTCTCTGTTTGGCTTGTGCTATCATCAATGTGTTGTCCCAGTCGAATTTGTGTCCGTCGTTGTCTGTGTATAGTGAGACAAGTGAGAATTAGTCGTGTCTCTTGTGGCTAGTTGGTGTTCATGTCTCCATTTTGTCAGTTTTCTTCCGGTTTGGCCTATGTAGTGTTTCTCACAGTCCTTGCACGGTATTTTGTATAATACCCCAGTTTTGCTGGTTTTGGGTATGGGATCCTTTATGTTCGTCAGTAGCTGTCGTAGGCTGGTTGTCAGTTTGTGGGCTACTCTGATATCTAGGGCTCTGAGTAGTCTTCTGGTCATCTCTGAAAAGTCCTTGATGTATGGTAGGGTGATTAGTGAGTCTGGTTGTGTTGTTGTCTTCCCGTTGTGATCTGTTTTGGAGGTAACAGCGGATTGTGCTTTTCGGGAATCCATTTCTTTTGAAGACCCCGTATAAGTGTTCCTGTTCTGCTTTGCATAGTTCCAGGTTTCTGCAATGTATTATTTAAATAGTGTCCTGATGCAGCTCTATCAGATACTATTCTCCTTGCCAAAGTGTAGAAAGCAGGACTGGATACAGCTGTTGATCCAGCGATGGAAGACTAGATTGAGGATACCCAACTGGATATGGCATCCGGAGGCCTCAATGCAAACAAGCAGGTGCATTTCGTGATGGAACATCTGTGCCTGAAAGTCAACCAGGAAATACTGGAAAGAGGTACAGATGTTCAAAGAAGTTTGCAGTGTTTATTTGCACGCAGGGTCACAGCATCACTGGCAGGGTCACAGGCATAGCCTGATAAAGGTACAGTGAAGGTTTTAAGAGTACAAGCAAGCCAAATGGTAGGATGGGGTCTCCATATCCCTAGAAAAAGTGATGTTGTTTGACTGCATTATCTTCCTTGCTTCAAACTGAACAGGGACAAGCAACTAAGGGACAAGAGAACTGGTGACAAATATGGTTTCACCTTTACCATCTCTCTCAAAAAGAGGACCTCTGTCAATTTCAGCTGATTGATGAAGAAAACATTTGACTGTACCATTGCTGGAAAGCCTAACATTCACCAGTCCAGTAGCAGCTACTGAGGCTGTCCAAATGGATATGGAAATTGTTGAGGTGTCGAAAGTGATGAGGAGGATGCTTGAAGACAACAAGAGAGAGTTGAAGCTAACCCATCCTTCTGAAAGTCACAAGTCACAAGTGTCAAGTGTTGGTAGCAGTCCATGATCAAGCAGGAAACTGAGAAATGAAAAATACAACTGCCCTGACCAGACAGTGGTGTTACTGGGTCTCACAATGGGGAGAGGTGTGCTTCAATCCAGCCAAAAGACCCCGAGAGGTCCTTGTAATGGATTGCCTGGTCCTTGACCTCAGCAGTAAGAGGATCAAACATGCCCTCGTGGTCGCAGATGTCTTCGCCAAGCTTACAAAGGTCATTCCCACCAGTCATTAAAAGGCCTCAGCTATATCCAAATCATTGGTAAGTGATTAGTTTGCCTGTTTTGGTGTTCTATGACAGATTCACCAGTGACCAATGGAAACGTCAAGAGCAAGGATGTACAACAGGTTTGCAAGATCTATGGCAGTGCCAAGAGCCACATCATATCCTATGTGTGAGCAATTCAACCTTCATTATGCTTTGTATGATTGTCTGCACACCCTGAAATGAAAGTAGTCTATCTTCCAGAGCTTATTGATGTTTATAGCAACACTCCACACTCATCCACAGGCTATTCGCCATGCTATCTCATTTTTGTATGAGACCCAATCCTTCCTGGGACCATCACCTTGGCCTCAACATACCTTCTGAAGAGGGTGGCCATATAAATGAGTGGCTAGCTGAGCAATACAGAGGCTAAGCCAGGTATTCGAGATGCTGTCCAAGAGGACTGAGACAGAAATGCTGAAAAGAAAGGCAATGACCAATTGCAATGTTGATGGGACTGACCTTCCAATCCACGCAAGGTTGTTCCTCCTAGGTTGGTATATCAGGGGCCGGTAGAAAATACAGGAAATCTGAGATCCTGAGCTTCACAGGATCAACAAGCAGCTGGACACATCTACTTTGTTGAACCAATAGCTGGAGGACAGCCTTGGAAAAAGTGAATAAAGAATCCCTGCCTCCAGATCCTTGGGCTGTCTGTGAGCTTAAATCCTTCATTACACAAGTTTCAGCAAGTCTGTAAATGGACAAGCAGCACTTGGCCATCTGCACAAGCAGGGACTTCTGAAATATGCATAATCTGATCTAATTCTGGCAGTAAGTCCCTGCTTATAATTTTCTGACGAAAATTAGCATAGAAGATGCTGTGGGCATTCTGTTCAATTATAACAGATGTTAATTTATTAGAGATTAAGCCATTCTGTTCACAAACTTGCTATCATTTTCAAATTAGCCTCATAAATTAAAATCCTCAATCATGCCTTTGCTATCTCTAGAATTGACTTTTCCAACATATTCCAGGCTAGTGTGCCAAATTCTATGATCTCCAAAGTTGAAGTCCAAAATTTTGCTGTTCTTATTTTATTTCTCACTAAGTCCCATTCCCTTAATAGTCTGCTCACTTACATTGGCTCCCATGTAAGCAATATTTACGTTTTAAAATTCTAATGCTTGTTCGCACCTCACTCTATGGTCTCATTGTAGTAAATGTAAAAGATAATGTGACTAACAATGTTACTTTGACATCAGCAGACAGAAGATGAGAGCAGAGAGAAGGTTGTAACAAGAAGGACTTCAGCACTATACTGGACTTAGTAACCTGTAACGTGTTGATGGAAATAAGATTACAGCACTGAAGAGAGTATGGGAACTTTACTCTAGGGTAAGGGATGTTGGATATCAAGATGAGTAGTGACCTAAGCATGTATATGTAGACACCCAAATTCTGGGAATGTATAGAAATGGATTTCAAATCATCACAGTAGCATATTGAACCATGGTAAAAACTATTAAAGTACTCACCCACCTTATCTCTGTAAGCCCCAGCCTATGCGATATCTATGTTCCTCTAATTCTGATCTCATGTGTACATGTATTAATTGTTTCACTTTTAGAGTCTGCACCTTCATTTGTTCACTTTCAAAGTACTGGAAATTGTTCCTACCTCTAATCTCATTTTCCTTCTTTAAGACTTTCCTTAAGATGCTTCTCTTTGACTAAACATTTCTTCATCTAATATCTCCATGTGTGACTCATTTCTTACCTTGGTTTGTACTGATCCTGTGGAAACACATGTACTGTCCTATGGGGCATGTGCTAAAAGTGCTATATAAACGTGGTACCAATGCATAACATTTTAACTCATTAACATTAGTAAAACATTTTTAACAGAATCCAATTTTATCTCCAGGATCAGGCAAACACGTCAGTAGCAATCATTTTGTTTTAAAACTTTTTAAACCAGTAATTAAAAGAGTAACGTGCAATTTTCTCCATGATTGTTTTCAATTCAAAACTGTTAAAAATCTCAGTCTATATATGGCAACTGGAAGAGACGATCCAGCACAGAACAAAAAGTGATGCAAAATAACTTTACTGGCAAAATATGCAAAACTATATTGGTGCTGTAATAAATTGTTGGGGCAGTTAGAAGAATAAGAGGACAGGATTATATTACCTTATAAATTCAGCTGTTACCAGGAAGCACAAAGCGTCCCTTAGTTTGCCTTTCTTTTGATTTGGCTTCTAAATCTGTTTTCCCGCGAGAGTAAACAGCAAAAGAAACAATGTAATGTCTATTCTTCAATCGTCCAGTTAATCTCTGACTCCATCAAAGCTGATCTGAGCCATGTCAAGGTGAGATCAGTTTCTTAGCAAATGTTCTGAAGAAAACATTGTGGGTGGCAGCAGTAACAAGGCGACCACAGCTATCTCCCTTAGGTCCTATAAATAGTCACCTGAAAGAAAGGTCGACTGACCTCTTTCTCCACTTCCAGCAAACAGTCCTTTCATATTATCATTTGCTACCACTAAATACAAATTCCCATGACGACAGACTTGCAGGTTTCTCAGTAGTATAAGACCAGCTGCTATTGTCATTTGTTCACTTTAAATGATATGATACTTGTCACTGAGGGGCTCCAGGATTATTTCTTAACCACTAATTTAAAAGCCTGTGGCATCAGTTTGTAAGAGCCTGTGGGGATGAGATTGTTTCGGGTGGGAAAGTAGCTTCTGTGGAGAAGTCAATCAAGTGAGTTGTAAAACCATCTGCCATTTTGCCTCTTCGACCTGTTTGTTTCTTCTCCACCTATCCTCTCCTCTATCCCTCTTCTATCCGCCTCCCACTCTCTCCCTATTTATTTCAAAACCCCCTTCCCCTCCCCCTTTTCTGATGAAGGGTCTAGGCCCGAAACGTCAGCCTCTCTGCTCCTATGATGCTGCTTGGCCTGCTGTGTTCATCCAGCCTTGCACCTTGTTGTCTCGGATTCTCCAGCATCTGCAGTTCCTACTATCTCTGATGCCATTTTGTTGTTGCCCACCTTGCACTTTGCCAAGATCGGTTTCCCATTTTCCACTTTGGTTGTTTATTCTGCTTTACCTAGTTCCAATGTGAGGGAAAGCACATCCATATCATTCTCAACAGACTGCATTAGTCTCCAGCCTAAAAAAAAATGTATATTGTTATGTTTCTACTGCAAATTTGCTTGTGCGTGATTTATATAACATGTTGACATATAAATGGTGCAGTTATTTAGTCTATTAGGAAATGAAAACACCAACTCCCTCTGCTTGACCTTAATGTTAGTTTGAACTGTAAAACTGCAGATTAACATCAGGCTTGTACAAAGTCCTATTGCAAATCTGTTGTTTTCCACCAGAAATGAAAGGTCACTACATACACCTCGCAGGGTGTTCAAACATAACTCGGTGCAGAAACTAAACCCATCACATCCTGATTGTGGTGTATACAGGGTTCAGTAGTATTAGAATTAGAATCCCTACAGTGTGGAAACAGGCCCTTCGGCCCAACAAGTCCACACCGAACCTCAGAGCATCCCACCCAGATCCATTCCCCTATGACCCACCTAATACCTCCCTGAACACTACGGGCAATTTAGCATGGCCAATCTGCCTATCTTTGGACTGTGGGAGGAAACCCACGCAGACACAGGGAGAATGTGCAAACTCCACACAGAGTGTCGCCCGAGGCTGGAATCAAACCCAGGTCCCTGGCGCTGTGAGGCAGCAGTGCTAACCACTGTGCCACCATGTCGATATATAGTTAATATATATCCAGACAAAGGATATTCCTGTCTCTTATTAAGAGTCCTTATTGCTGCCTTAGTTGAAGAAGTGAACAGCTAAGTTTTATTCAAGTTTAAGAGTTTTGTTCCTCATTGTGGTGCAAATTTTCAAACTGCTCAAGAGATTCATTTTTTTTCTGGCGTTAAAACTCTCTAGAATTCTTTTAGATTGAAATGAATTAGTCTGTCTAGAACCTTTGTTGACAAACGTCCTTACATTATTAATTTTATGTTGCAAACTCCCAGTTTAGGGACATGACATTCAGTTTTAATTTGTGAGCCATTTCTCATTAACTGCAGATATACCTCGCAAAACAAATTGAATCTAACATTAGATTATCTCATGAGAGAAAAATGTCTCTTTAACTAAACTATTGAAATTGCTTATCATTTTAACCACCAGTTACCCTTCAGTATTCTGTTTTCAAAGGGTTTATTCCAAACAATGCTGTTTTCATTAAAAAATTGTAAAATAACATTCCGTGCCATTTTAAATTGAACATTACCTAAATTGCACTGGAGTTTATGTTCTCACCATAATGTATAAGGCACTCTTAAGCATTTGCGCACAGATTGCAATTTCACATGATATTTACAATATACATTCCATGACAATGATATTACCCAAGGATTCTTATACAATTTCGGCTACTTGGTGTCTTATGGCATGTGGACCTTAGACAAGGTTCTTTGCCAAGGAATCTTTGCAATGGCTGCCCCAAGCATTAATGCATCCCTTAACAACTAGTCCTAGACCTTGGAAAGTGCTAGTTTGGACCACTTGGTCATGGACAACTCTTTGCACTGGAAGACCAATAGGTTTTGGACAGGCAAAGAACATCTTTCACCAAGCTGATGGTCGTCCAGCAGCAGAGATATTTCTTTTAGAGTGTCTCTCTGGGAACAGCACATCAAACATACAATACTGCTTCACAAAGCTATTTCAGGTGAACCTTAACAGAACCACTACATCTTTTCCAGACCAGCTTTGTGAAGGCATATGCCAGAGGGAGTGGACCATGGTCTCTTCCCCACCATAACCAACTTGATCCACGGGGAGAGACTCCAGGTTGCACAGAAATATCTGACAGGGTGGGCCCTTCTCATCATTAGCCAAGCTAGGTCTTAGCTCTTGTTTGAAATTTCTGGCAATGAGTCATTCTAGCAAATTACTTTAACTATTTTCTTACAGTACAATAGGATCCATTGCTACATTCTCTCACAGGGCCACAAAGACAGTGCGATATAAAGATTACATGCAGCCCACTGCCTGATGGACTTGTGGTTTCCCACAAGGAATAGGTTGTACAGCATTGCCAGACCCAGCCTTGGCCCCATCAGAGACAGGTAGAATCTCTGCACTTGATGTTTATGTACCAAAGGACTATGCAAAGTTTGATGCAGGCACACAAAGCTGACAATCAAGAAAAGGGTGGTTTGAGTTTTGTTTCCCTTTTTGTCGATAGACTTGTACATTATGTCACTGTGAATGCAATCCATTTTCAATCTTCAGTCAAAGTGGAAAGTAGCTGAGGTGATCATTTGGAGCAAGAGTGATGTAGGGTAAGGCCTGTAGCCCACACAGCAATGCTGAGACACACTCATTGGAATACAAGTCAAATCTATAAAAAAAAGTCCTCATAATTTATTCCAATACTATTTTGTTGACTGTAGTCTATATCCCTTTTAGGGACGACGTAACTATCTCAAGTTGTACTTTCTCATTTACAGGGTATACCTTAATTTATGTAGATCCCGTATTGGGCTCCCATGTTGTCATTGTGTTTTTTCCACTTAAAGCTGACATGGCTTCTCTACCAGACCAACTGACAGCAATTGGACCTTAGAACCAGGGGTATCTGAGAAATGTGGCTCTGTTGTGGTTCTGTTTGGATAGGTATGAGTTTATCCCTGTTCTGAACATAACTGACTATCCATCACAACTGCAATTCTATCCGACCCCTCTCCTGTGCTCTTGACTGCTGCAGTTAGGTACCGTATTGCTGCTTCTGCCCTGCTACACAGCACCTCACACATCTAGCACTCACTGCCAGGCTTGGTCTACCAGTGTGCAGAGGAGCTCCCTAAATACACCTGAGCTTCATGCTGTAGTGCTGCAGCAGTCTGGGTGGAGTTACCATTCCTACCTATACAACGTCTGCTGGGAGTTAAAACCTAAGCTTTGATTTTATCTCTTTATCTCTTTACTTATTTTGATATGTTGATGTACAAAGAACAGGATCAGCCTGAAGGGAAGATAGAAATGTTGAAATTAGAAACTGGGGTCAATACATAGCGCTTCTTCTCAAACAGGTGGATCTTCAGAAGTTGCTTGAATGGCAGAAGAATAAGGGAAACAGTGCATTCAATACTTCAGAGAGCTGTTTAATCATTGGTTGTTTCAATGTTTGAGGTAAATTATACCTCTGTATTAGCCTTCAGTGCCTTCAATCCACTAGTAACAAAGTGTAGTTGTCAGAGTCATAATGTTGTCTGTGAGAGAGAATAATTACATCATTTTTTTCTCCCTTTGTATCCCACGATCTCCACATTGGTGGGCTGAAATAAAACACCACACAGGGACTCCAGTGAACTCTGCAGCATCGAAGCAGTTGGTGATTAGTGAAGATTTCTTTGAACAAGAAATCAAAGGTTTGCTGGCTCTCTTCAGCTCGCGAGAAAAACAAAGGTGTGTGGTTAGATCACATTATCACCTGTCAGCCACAAGGCAAAACAAAAGAGGAAGTTAAAGAACAAATCAAAAAAGTATTTTTTTATCACAAAGGCACAAACTTCAGGATTGGGAAACATTAAACTTATTCATCAGTATCTGCTGTTTTGCTACCCTCAAATCTGTCAACTCTTGAGATTGGCCCAAACCCACCTTTTTTACCTCATTAACTCAGCTGGTCTGATCATGCGGTCCTTCACAGTACATAGGAGAGTAATATAGGAGCAGTATCCACATTTTTTGTTATTTGCAGGAAGTCTGTGCCCCTCTCCCCTGTGGATAACAATGGTTTGGTGTATAGCTAAACACGGCCAGCAGGATGCCACCACCAGACACACATTTCCCTCCCATCCCTGTAAGCCTTTTGCAGAGACCATTCCCTCTGGTACACCCTAGTCCACTCCTCCTTCACTGCCAGCAACACCCCCCCACACACACAGACCCACGGTACCTTCCCCTGCAACTGCAGAAGATGTAACACCTGCCCCTTTACCTCCTCCCTCCTCAGTATCCAGGGGTCCAATTACACCTTCCAGCACTTTACCTGCTTTTCCCACAATTTAGTCGACTGCATTCACTGCTCACAACGTGGTCTCCTGTATGTTGGGAAAGCGAAACGTAGACTTGGTGACCACTTCACAGAACACCTATGAGCTGTCCACAAAAAAGACCCTGAGCTTCCAGTTGCTTGCCACTTTTATGGAATGGAATTCCTACAGTGGAGAAACAGGCCATTCAGCCCAACAAGTCCAGACTGACCCGCTGAAGAGCATCCCGCCCAGACCCATCCCCCTAAATTTTTCTGTAACCCTGCACTTCCCATGGCTAATGCACCTAACCTACATATCCCTGAACACTTTGGTCAATTTAGCATGGCCAATCCACCTAACGTGCACATCTTTGGACAGTGGGAGGAAACTGAAGCACCCAGTGGAAGGCCACATAAACACAGGGAGATCATGCAAACTCCACACAGACAGTTGCCCGAGGGTGGAATCAAACCTGAGTCACTGGTGCTGTGAGCCAGTGGTGTTAACCACTGAGCCACATGCCATGCCACTGCAACACATAACCTTGTTCCCTGGCCAACATCTCTGTCTCAGGCTTTCTGCAGTGCTCCAGTGAAGCTCAGCGCAAGCTGGAAGAACAGCACCTCATTTTCTGCTTGGGAACTCTACAGCCTTCAGTACTCAATATTGAGGTCAATAATTTTAGGGCTTGAGGCATCTTCTCCCATGTCCTTACCCCAATCCCTACACACCAGGCCTTGTTATCATATGGTTTGCTATTACACACAATCCATTGTTCGCCACTAATAGTCCCCATTAGTAGCTATTCACTCTCCTAGGCTGATCACTATCCACTCCCCTGTCTGTTCAACTGTTTTTCTCTCTGTTTGGGCTCTATCACCACTTATCATTTACTCCTTACCCCTTCCCCCCCACCCTATCTTCTACATACAAACCAACATTTTCCTAGCTACAGAGATAGCAGGAACTGCAGATGCTGGAGAATCTGAGATAACAAGGTGTAGAGCTGGATGAACACAGCAGGCCAAGCAGCATCAGAGGAGCAGGAAAGCTGACATTTCGGGCTTAGACCCTTCTTCAGAAAATGAAGGGTCTAGGCCCGAAACATTGGCCTTCCTGCTCCTCTGATGCTGCTTGGCCTGCTCTGCACCTTGTTATCTCAGATTTTCCTAGCTACCATCAGTTTTGAGGAAGGGTCATTTGGCCCGAAACATTAACTCTAATTTCTATCCATAGATGCTTCAGACCTGCTAAGCTTTTCCAGTAATTTCTGTTTTTTGTTACATCACTTCCGCGTTCACCTTCAACTTGCATACTGCGTTGACTTGGACAATTACCAATGTTCCTTCTTAACTGCATGACCCATTTCCTGCAACATTCTCTCTAGCAGCCTCAGTAGGAATATAGGTCACTGTAACCCTCTGCACCTATCCACCACTCCTCCATTACAATTCTTGATTCCAGAACATTCCTCCTTCAATAATGGGTCAGTTTCTGGGTTCCTGATCTTGTGCTGCATGGAGCTGCAGACAATAACCATTTAAAGTCCAATGGTTTCCCAACCTAGTGTAAGGGGGCCCAAAATCAAGTTGGCCTCATGCCAGAATGGCAGTCGATATTGTGACGATTTTGAGCTAAAGCCAATTAAAGGAATCTATAAGGGTCAACTGTGCTTTTGGAACTGATACAGTAGTATGATGGCAGGGCTAGTAGGGCAGCAGTGTGGGTAGGGTGGGAAAATGATAAGGTGGCAGAGTGAGTTGGCTGGTGAGGTTGCTTCAGGTCCAGTTGTGGGCAATCGGAGTGCCAATAGATTCAGGAAATTCAGAGAGATCGCAGCATTGATTAAGGGCAAAAAAAATGTTGTATAGTGGCTCAGTGGTTAACACTACTGCCTGACAACACCGCGGACCTGGGTTTGTTTCCACTCTTGGGTGACTGTGTGGAGTTTGCACATTCTTCCTCTGTCTGTGTGGGTTCCCTCTGGGTGGTCTGGTTTTCTCCCACAGTCCAAAGATGTGCAGGTTAGGTGGATTGGTCTAGGTTACAGGGGTGGGGTGGGTCTGGGTGAGATGCTGTTCAGAGGGTTGGTGTGGGCTGTATGAGCTGAATGGCCTGCTTTAACACTGTAGGGATACTATGATTGCTGCTAAATAGACCTGAGGAACTAGATCAAAGAAGGCAGTCGTTCAATCAGAAGACAGAAAAACTGAAAGAATTGCAGATGCTGGAAATCAGAAACAAAAACAGAAATTGCTGGAAAAACTCAGCAGTCTGGCAGTGTCTATAGCGAGAAAGCAGAGTCACGGTTTTGGGTCCAATGACCCTTTTTTCAAAAATATAATTTAGGTTATAAAATTTGCAACCAAAAGAATTTCGACTTAAACATTGCAAGAGTTGCAAGATAATTCATCTTGTACAATTGTAATAGTCTTCACTTAGCAAACGCACCAGGTACGCAGCCCGAGGACTTTCAGAATTTCGTTCAGTCACCTAGATGGTTAATATGTGATTCAACATAGCACCCACAACATGGATTCAATTTCCATTCTGTCTAAGATAGACTGGCCTCCTTTCCTGCCCCTCAGAATAGAAGGCACAAGCAGACCACCACTGACAAAACCAAACTACCAAGAGAAACAACTCAGGATGAACATCAGCAGGCAATGAGCTACTTATTTGAAATCACTTCATGATTCTGTCAACACAACAAACTGTAGAATTAAATGCAAATTTGTAAAGTATACAAAACTTAATGCTCTGCAGCCAGGGTCCTTTCAAGGTCTGGTTAATGGGAGTTTCTCCATAATAAAATAGCTAATACAGCGAACTGTCCCCTAAAAACAAAATAGGAACTCCAGGAGCAAGTAAACATACTGAGTGCACAAAGCTTAATGGAAATATCAGATTGCAACCCTTTGCATACGCCATGCATTGTTGGCAAGTTCTTTGCATTTGTTAAAGTGCAGTGCTCCATGGCGATGTCTGTAAATATGAATAAATATATGAATATAATGGGATGATTGTAAAACCATGGGGAATGTTTAAAGAACTTCCCACACATTGCATTTCCCTCTGCAGCTACCACCCCTCTTCAAGAGTTCACCTTCAAAGATGATCTCATTTTGTCAGAATACTTGAGGTAAATTCATGGTATTAGATTTAATAAATGATCAAATGGAGATTGGATACTTTCATACTAAATTTATGAGAGTTATATTATAATAAAATCTTATTACTAGAAATATTTATAATTACTTGAAATTGCACTTTTCTCTCAAACCTCAAGCCAGCCTATTTTGCACTAGACAGAAAGTGGATTTCCAGAATACAAATTACTGCTGTAAATTTTCAGCTGAATGGGAATTAATTCATGAAAACAGTATCAGAAAATTACTTTTTGAAAAATAGACTAAAAAGGATGGTTAAAAATGTCAGTGGAAGTATTTAATTAAATGCAAACTTCTGTTATGGTATAATTTGTGTTATGGAGTTTCTCTTTATAACAGTTGACGCGCTGTCAAATTCTGTTTCTGTATAAATAATTAGTAATCCTTTTCCTATGATAGCACATGCAGTCATTGAAACCCCCCTTTCTTTCTAGATTTAAGCTTCATGTTTGTACACGTGAAATTACAAATGGTGTACTTAATGGTATAAATGTGGTTTGTATTCCTAGTGTTTTAAAAATTGAGGATTTGCTTGGTTTAAAAATGGTGAAAAATTATTCAACACGTAGATACAAATAATTTAGCTTCAGTAAGGGAATAAAGAACAAAATAAGAACCAGGACATTCAAGAGTGAAATCAGGCAGCACTTTTTCACACAAAACACAGTATACTCCTCCTCCCACCCACCTTCCTGCAAAAATGCTATCCCCTATTCCCAATTCCTTCGCCTCCGCCGCATCTGCTCCCAGGATGAGGCATTCCACTCCCTTACATCTCAGTTGTCCTCGTTTTTCAAGGACCGTAACTTCCCCCCCTCGGTGGTCGAGAACGCCCTCAACCGTGTCTCCCACATCTCCCGCACCTCATCCCTCACACCCCGTCCACGCAATAAAAACCAAAAAAGAATCCCCCTCGTCCTCACGTACCACCCCACCAACCTCCGGATCCAACGCATCATCCTCCGACACTTCCGCCATCTGCAATCCGACCCCACCACCAAAGACATCTTTCCCTCCCCACCTTTATCTGCTTTCCGGAGGGACAACTCTCTCCGTGACTCCCTTGTCCGCTCCACACTCCCCTCCAGCTCCACCACACCCAGCACTTTTCCCTGCAACCGCAGGAAGTGCTACACCTGCCCCCATACCTCCTCCCTCACCCCCATCCCAGGCCCCAAGAAGACTTTCCACATCAAGCAGATGTTCACCTGCACATCTGCCAATGTGGTATACTGCATCCGCTGTACCCGGTGTGGCTTCCTCTACATCGGGGAAACCAAGCGGAGACTCGGGGACCGCTTTGCAGAACACCTACGCTCGGTTCGCAATAAACAACTGCACCTCCCAGTCGCGAACCATTTCAACTCCCCCTCCCATTCCTCAGACGACATGTCCATCCTGGGCCTCCTGCAGTGCCACAACGATGCCACCCGAAGGTTGCAGGAACAGCAACTCATATTCCGCTTGGGAACCCTGCAGCCCAATGGTATCAATGTGGATTTCACAAGTTTCAAAATCTCCCCTCCCCCTACCGCATCCCAAAACCAGTCCAGCTCGTCCCTGCCTCCCTAACCTGTTCTTCCTCCCACCTATCCCCTCCTCCCACCTCAAGCCGCACCTCCATCTCCTACCGACCAACCTCATCCCGCCCCCTTGACCTGTCCGTCCTCCCTGGACTGACCTATCCCCT
>NC_063334.1:61169643-61213337 GCF_021869965.1 Rhincodon typus
CTGGCTCCATCCCCGCCTCTTCGACCTGTTTGTTTCCTCTCCACCTATCCTCTCCTCTATCCCTCTTCTATCCATCTCCCACTCTCTCCCTATTTATTTCGGAACCCCCTTCCCCTCCCCATTTTCTGATGAAGGGTCTAGGCCCGAAACGTCAGCCTCTCTGCTCCTATGATGCTGCTTGGCCTGCTGTGTTCATCCAGCCCTGCACCTTGTTGTCTCGGATTCTCCAGCATCTGCAGTTCCTACTATCTCTGATTCAACAACTCCAGAGAATGTTTGTTATGCTGCTGACAGGTATACTGGGGGATCAGTTAGCTCAGTTGGCTGGATATTTGGTTGTTTCAATGTAGAGCTGACACCAAAAGTGTGAGTTCAATTCTCACCCCTTGCCTGGGGTGTGGTGATCCTCAGGTTAAACCACTGCCCATTGTCTCTCTCTCTGGTGAGAGAGCAGCCATATGGTCCAGTAGGACTATGGTTGCTTTTCTTTTAGTAAATCCACAATTATCTCACCAATAGCTGAGGATGTTGCAACTATGGGAGCCTTCAAGATTGAGATCAATAAATATTTGTTAGATACCAAGGAGAATATTTCAGGAAGTAAAGACAAACTCAGATATTGGTTTCAACCACAATTTGCTTATTCGAGCAATCTTTTGCAGGAAACAGATGCAGAGATTCTTCTTTATTTTCTCTCTTCTCAAACCAAAGCTGGAATTTCCTGAAATAGGTTGCCAACCTGTCGCCAGATGAGGAAATTACTGTCACTTAACAAGCAATCTGAAATTATACAGGATGGGCCTTAGGTATCAATTAGTTAGCTGAGGCACACTTTCCCTCTTCCATTTTCAACTGATATCAACTACTTTTCGACAAGGAAAGCTTACCCTGCAGTTAAAGAATGCCATGCTGCTTTTGGGCCTCATGCTTTTCCTCATGCTACAATCTTAAACCTTTTAAAATTCAAGCTTGGCAGAGTCTAATTGCTTCTCCTGGCTTAACTTCTCTTTCTCTTTCCCACCAAGTGCTGTCCCGCCATTGATATGCTATTTCATTTTCCATTTGTAGGAATGCCAAAAAAAGTGCCATGAATGCAATTAAAACTTTTATAGTATTGTGAAAAGTAAGAATTTCTTTAAATTAATGCGTGGTTATAGGTGATAAATCACACCGTATTTTTCTATACTGATTTTGATGAAAAGTTAACGTGCTTGCTGTTCTTTGCTTCATAAATTCTGCAGAGAGTTGTGAACACAGCCCAGTCCATCACATAAGTCAACTTTCCATCCATTGACTCCATCTATACTTCCCGTTGCCTTGGAAAGGCAGCCAACATAATCGAAGACTCCTCCCACTCTGATTATAATCTCTTCAGACCTCTTCCATCGGGCAAGAGATACAAAAGCTTAAACACTCATACCAACAGATTCAAGAACAGCTTCTTCTCCGCTGTTATCAGACTTCTGAATGGACCTCTCAAATTTTAAATTTAAATGTTGATCCTGCTCTTTCTGCACCTTCTCTACAGCTGTAACATTGCATTCTTCCCTCTGTTTTATTACCGTTATGCACTTTGTATGGTAAGATCTGCTTGTACTGCACGCAGAACAAAACTTCTCACTATACATGTGACAATAATAAATCAAAAAGATCAAAGAGAAATTCCTTATATTGAAGCATGTGCATTATCTACATTCCAAATACAAAGAAAAAAATTATTATTAAAATTAACAAATGAAATAGCCAGGCAGTTGTTCATTTTTTCCACAAATTTAACAATTTTAACCAACAATTTGGGAAGTTTAAAATCTGTATGCAAGGAAATGTGCTGTTAAACAAACTAAATTCCAGACTTTAGTTTTCAGGTTGCCAGGGTGTTTAGATATCCTGTGACCTAATCTACATTTCCATCATATTTTGTTTCTATTTCAGATTTTCACAGTATTCTGCTTTTAAAGTGCCTTCTAACAGCTTTTAACTGAGAGAAATTTAATTACAAATGATTATATTAAATCTCAAAAGAGGGTTTTAAAAGATTTTCCTGCTTTATATCATCAAATAATAGACTATCTATGTTGAATATTTTGCTGTAAAGTGTCTCTAGTTTGTTATAGAAAATAGGCGCTGAATGTTGTTGAACATTGTTAACAATGGTTAATCATTATATGTCTCTCACTCTATAATTTGTGCTGGATGTATTCAAGGAAAACCTTTGTTGTGGATATTCAAGGACAGCTCTGAAGCCAAAATAACATATTACTGTTACTTGCGTTTTTTGTAGCTCGTAGCCATGGCAACATAATAAAACATTAATCAAAGGCCACATCATTTTGTTGCTTGAAAATCAGATTGTACTTTATAAACCACTACCTTGTACTGCTGGTACTGTGATTGTGAAACTGTTAGTGGAGCAGACACAACGAATTTATGCAATCATCTGCCTTTCCAATTAAGCCTGTCCACGAACACATAAATCAAGATTGCTGCTTTTTAAAATTTGTTCATTCGATGTGGATGTTGCTCGCTAAGCCAGCATTTATTTCAAATCCATAATTGCCCTGGAGAAAATGGTGGGGAGCTGCATTCTTGAACTGATGCAGTCCTTGGAGTGTAATGTCACCCACAATGCAGTTAGGAAGGGAGTTCCAGGGTTTTGATCCACTAACTCTGAAGGAAGGCCGATATATTTCCAATTCAGGATGGTATGTGGCTTGCAGGACGACTTACAAATGGTGTTGTTACCAAGTATTTGCTGACCTTGGCCTCCTAGGAGAGAGAGTTTGCAGGTTCAGAATGTGTTCTTGGAGGAGCCTTAGTGAGTTGCTGCAGTCCTGCCCTACCCTGGATAGTGTCAAACTTTTTGTGTGTCATTGAAGCGCATCCATCCAGGAAGGTGGAGACTATTTGCCTTATAAATGGTGGACAGGTTATGGGGAGACAGGAGGTGAATTAATTGCCACATAATTCATAGCTTCTTACATGCTGTTGTAACCCCAGTATTTATGTGGCTAGTGCAATTCAGACAATATTGGTCAATGGTAACCCTCAGGATGTTGATAATGGGTGACTCAGTGATGGTAATGTCATTGAACATCAAAGACCAATAACTAGATTCTCTCGTCACTGCAGAGGTCATTGTCTAGCACTTGCATGACACAGATGTTACTTGCCATATATCAGCCCAAGCCTGGAAGTTGTCCAGGTCTTATTTCATATGAACACTGACTGCTAAAGTATCTAAAGAGTCGTGAATGGTGCTGAACATTGTGCAGACATCAGTGCAAATCCTTAATTTTGACCTTACGGTGGCAGGAACGTCATTGGTAAAGTAGTTGAAGACAGTTGGACCGAGAACAACACCCTAAGAAACTCCAGCAGAGATGTCCTGGGGCTGAGATTATTGGTTTTCAATAACCACAACATCTTCCCTTGATCTTTTTATGACTCCAAACAGTTGCGAGTTTTCCCCCTGATTTCCATTAACTTCAGTTGACTAGGGCTCCTTGATGCCGTACATGCTCAAGTGCTGAGTTGATACGAAGGAAAGTCACTGTCACCTCACCACAATTTAATCCACGTTTACACTGAGGGTGTAATGAGGTCAGAAGCCATGTTTCTGGCAGAACCCAAAATGGACATTATTGAGCAGGTTATTCCCTGGCAATGCTGCTTGATAGCTCTGTTAAGGACCATTTCCCTCTTTTACTGATGATTGAGAGTATCCTGTGGGACGGTAATTGTTTGGGTTAAATTTCTGTGTATCAAACATTCTTAGTCAAAGTTGGGTGCATGTTGGTATTGTAGCTGTACTGGCATAGCTTAGCTAGGGGTACAACAAATTCTCGGGCACAAGCCTTCAGTACTTTTGCCAGATGTTGGCAGAGTCAATAATATTTGCAGTATCCAGTCCTTTCCGCATTTCTTAATATTAAAACAGTGGGGTGAATCAAATTGGTTAAAGGCTAGTTTCAGTGATGCTAGGGACCTCTGGAGAATGGTGAGTTGGTACATATTTCAGCCTTGACTTTTGCACTGGTATGCAACATCTCACATTGTTGAGGATGATGTTCTTTGTTGAGTCTCCAACTCTGGTTAGTAGTTGGTTGCCTGGCACCATTCATCACTAGGTGAGATAGGATTGCAGAGTTTAGCTGGAATCTGTTGGCTGTGGGATTGCTTAGCCCATTCTATTGAATGCTTCTTCCATTATTCAGCATGCAAAGAGTCCTGTGCTGGGCTTCACCAGAATAACACCTAATTTTTAGGTATGCCTTATTTGTTCCTGGCATGCCCTCCTGTACACAGATGCATCTGGTTGATCCCTGGCTTAATGGTATTGGTAGAGAGTGGATATGCAATGAGGTTGCAGATTGTCTTGGAGTACAATTCTACTGCTGCTGATGGTCCACCATTCCCAGTTTGAAGTTGCAAGATCTGTCCATAGTCTGCCCTACTTAGCACAGTGCTACTGCTACACAACTCAATGGAGGTTTTCCTCAGTGTAAAGACAGGAGTTTATTTTTTTTCAATGATTGTGCAGTGGTCTTGTCAAAATTGTCAAAGACAGACACCTCTGTGACAGGTTGATTACTGAGGCCAAGTAGATTTTTTGCTCTTATTGATTTTCACCAATTATCACATATCCAATCTTGCAGCTATATCTGTTAGTCTTTGACCAACTCCACCAGTAGTAAGAGACAACAAGGTGCAGAGCTGGATGAACACAGCAGGCCAAGCAGCAACTTAGCATCTGATGCTGCTTGGCCTGCTGTGTTCGTCCAGCTCTGCACCTTGTTGTCTCAGATTCTCCAGCATCTGCAGTTCCTACTATCTCCGCCAGTAGTAATCCTGCCAAGCCACTGTTGCTGATTGACTTTGAAATCCAGCAGCTAGAGTTCATTCTGTGCCATTGCTACCCTCAGTGCCTTGTTATAAAGCAGAGGTTGACCCCCGCTCTGAGAACTAAAACCAAAATACCCAAATAGGAACGTTTCACCTTATTATCTGCTAAAAAGGAGTATGGAAAGTGGTGTAACCTGCTTCTCAGCAACTTCTAAGTGGTTAAATAAAACAAGTCCCTGACACTCACTTTACAATCAACATGTAATAATTTATTTGTCTAACTCCAACAGTGAACAAATTAGCTAAATTATTATCAAACCGAATAAACCCCTTCTAACTATTAACTATTCCCGAACAAGATTCTATAGGTATGCTGTTCCAATAAATACAAAAGGCGAAAATCGCAGACTCTAGTGTCTCAAAATTACAACCAGATTATGTGTCTTCCAGAATGCTCTGTGCTTTCTCCGTTGAATGTTCTGTCAGGAACGCCTTCACTATCGAATGTTCTGTCAGGGATGCCTTCTCTGTCTAATTCTTCTGTCAGGAATATTAACTAGTTAAGCTATAGGTACCTTTGATTTAGATGGTACTTTCTCTAGAACTTAGAGAAGACTGTGAGAGCTAACGATTCTCTCTTGAGCCGAGAGCCAGTAACTCTGGCAGATGGCAGTTAATTCTCTTGTCTTTGCCCAACTGCCCCTTCTTTGATATCCTTGATAACATATCAATATTCCTTATAATAGATTGGTCCTGTGTTGTCAAAACTATCAGATTTAAAGTGAATTGTTTTTTGGTATCTGGGTGCCTGGTTCAAATTAATTGGCTAAATTCAAAACTTGCTGTCTTGATACAAAACAAAACTGCTGCTTGGCCTGCCAACTGTACAGCCTTTTGATACAAATGTTTCAATTCTGGTGCTCTGTGCACCTGCAAACCCACAAGCTACAGCTCACAGATATCCTTTTTGAATCGTTAAGCATAGAAAAAACACATAATCTTTTAAAGGGACCATGCACTACTTTCCCCCCTAGCATTTTATAAATACCAATGTTTTTCAAACACCAAATTCTAAGGTCCTACCTTCCAATCCCAAAATACTCTACCCAACTTCGTAACACCTCCCCTGCCTTAAGAAAAAGATGAACCATCATTATGAAAAAATGGCTTAGTTGTTTATTTCTTTTAAAACCTTAACTCCATTATATTATTGGAGCCAAACCTCATTAATCTGGAGTTACACATTTCATACTAATTCTATACATTTATCCAATATTGAACACTATCGTTTCTATCTTATATAAACATTCTTTCTTTTAAACCTGTGATAAAGCATCTGATTTAACATTTTCACAACCCAAACCATATACAATCTGTAAATTAAATGCTTGTAACATAAGACTCCAATAAAATAATCTGGTGTTCTTGTCCTTGAATCTTTCCAGAAATGTCAAAGGATTGCGATCGGTGTATACAACCGTCTCTGATGCATTGTTTACAATGTAAATATTAAAATGTTGTAAAGCCATTACCAAACACAATAACTCTTTTTCAATGGTTGATTTTTTTCTGGTGAATATCGAGTTTTTTTGAAAAATAACTGATGGGCCTTTTAGTTCCATAATTACCCTCCTGTAACAACACAGCTCCAACCTTTACATTGCTTGTTGCGACTAAAGGGTTTCAAAAAATTTGGCATGGCTAAAACTGATGCAGTGATTAACACTGCTTTTAAATTCTCAAATGCCTACTGAAATTATGTGTTCTTTTTTAACAAATCCGTCAGCGGTGCCACCACACTACTAAAATCTGGGTACAAATTTCCTGTAGAATCTGCTCAAACCTTAAATTTGTAGCACTTCCTTCTTTGAGGACGCTCTTGGAAATTCCTCACTGGTCTACGTCTTCATGTTTCACAGTGTCATCCATCCGTGTCTGATGTTGTGCCCTAAGGATGCCACTTCCGCTTCCACGGAATCTGTTTTTTCCAAATTTGTGACCAACTTTGCCTTCCATAGTCTCTCAAAGAGCTCTGCCAACTGTTCAATGTGACCTTTCCATGAATGGCTAAAGATCTCTAAGTCATCTATACAGATGGCACAATTAGTTAATCCTGCCACAACTCTGTTCATAAGTCTTTGAAAAGTGGCCGGTGCGTTTTTCATTCCAAAGTGCATGTCTTTAAACTGATATAGCCCATTTGGGATTACAAATGCAGAAACTTCTTTCACTCTCTCCGACAAAGGTACTTACCAGTAACGGCGAAGTAAGTCCAACTTTGTGATATAAGTAGCTTTTCCTACTTTGTCCACACAGTCCTCCAGCCTTGGAATTGGGTATGAGTCAGGTTTAGTCATGGCCTTGACCTTCCGATAATCTATGCAGAATCATTGAGTACTATCAAGTTTGGGAACCAACACAGTTGGTGAACCCCACTCATTTGACTCTGCTCCATGATGTCTTCTTGGAGCATTGCTTCTACTTCCTTTTGAACCTGTGCTGCTTTGAGAGAATTAAGCTTGTAGGGGTGTTGTTTTATATCAACTTCAAGCACTATGGTATTAATCCTCACCATTCTATTTCTACATATATCCTCACAGCAATGTAACAAGTCTTTCAACTCAGTTCTCTGTTCCTGGGATATTCTTTAAAGACTTCCTCATTATTCTATTTATTCTGAGGCACATCAAAATCCAAATCATCTGAATTTGCATCCTCACTCTGAGTGGCAATAATTAATATCTGTTTCTCCAGTTCCCTTTCCCTTTCATAGTAATGTTTCAGCATGTTCGCATGACATATCTGATCATTTTTTTTTCCTATCTGGCTTCTTTACCAGATAATTCTCCTGACTTAACTTCTCCTTAATCTGATAGGGACCACTAAACCTTACTTTAAAGGGATCTCTTACCACTGGTAACAGCACCAACACTTTATCTTCACTGGCAAGCGTACAAATTTTAGATTTATCTGCTTCTTGTGTCATTAGGTACTGTGCCACCTTCAAATGTTATCTAGCTAATTCACATACTCTGTTTAACCTTTCTCTCATATCAGATACATAAACCGACTGTGAGGTCTCTGACTTTGTGCCTATCAACTTTTCCTTAATTAATTTTAAAGGCCCTCTTACTTAGTGTCCGATATCAATCCAAATGGAGTAAACTGAGTCGGTTCATTTGGAGCATCTCTAATAGCAAACAATGTAAATGGGATACCTTTATCCCAATCATTTGGGTAATCCTGGCAATAAGCCCTCAGCGTGGTCTTTAGGGTCTGATGCCACCTTTCCAATGCTCCCTGGGATTCGGGATGGTACGCACTGGATTTACTGTGTTTGATGCCTAAACTATCCATGACCTTTTTAAATAATTTGGCAGTAATGTTGGACCCTTGGTCTGACTGAATCTCCCTGGGTAGTTCATAATGGGTAAAGAAAGCAAGCAACTCCTCCACAACTCTTTTTGCCTAAACATTCCATCGTGAAATTGCTTTCAAAAACCTGGTGGACACATCCATTATGGTTAGCAGATACTGGTTCCCACTTTTGGTTTGAGGCAGGGGACATAAACAATCAATCATAACCTGCATAAAAGGTTCTTCGAATGTGGGAACTGGCACGAAAGGCATTGGTTTTGTTACTGCCTGTGGCTTTCCTACTATCTGACATGTATGACAGATGCGGCAAAATTCAACCACATCTTTATGTAATCCAGGCCAATAGAAATGCTTTCGTATCTTAGTCTGAGTCTTCCTCACCCCTAGATGAGCTCCTGAAGGTAATTCATGTGCTACCCGCAATACTTGCTGTTTGTACTCTATCGGTAACACAATCTGGTGAACTTCTGCCCATTTTTCATCTGCGCTAACCTGCAAAGGTCTCCATTTCCACCTTAAGATTTTATACTTAATGTAATAACATTTTGAATACATTCTGATTCCTTTTCCAAGTAGGCTTTATGATATAAATCTTTTATCGTCTCATCTTTTTGTTGTAGGTCCATTAATCTTTCAGAACTAAACACCTCTGTCTGATCCTCTACCTGCTAGGTTTTTCCTTTATCACTTCATCAAACAGAATGTCAGCTAACTGGACCTCAACTCCTTCATCCTTCTTTTTTGTTTTCCCTTCTTGTTTTAATGTATGGCTGTGAGATTTTGTCACCACACAGTCTGGAAAAATTCCAGGGTATTTTCTTTTAACTCTTCATTTCCATGGTTTCCTGTTGGCTTCTCCACTACAATGGTCATAACTCCTAACTGCACTCCAGCTATATCATTTCCAAGAACAAACTGTACTCCTGCAATAGCCAATTTTTCAGTCACTCTCACTGTCCCTTGCCCAGTCTTGATTGGACTTTCTCACCTTACCTTACACAGGGGACCATTAATTTTTTCTCCAGTTATGTCACAGACTATCACTCTCTCGGACAATATTTCAGAAGGAATGCAAGTATTTTCATCTCTTACTGTTAGAGACTGACCTCCTCCTGTATCTCTAAATATGTTGACTTCTTTAGCTACTCCCCCTGTTCTACCTGAGTAAACCTTACCCATACAGGTAAAGTCTTTGAAAAGATTGGGCACTATCTTACTTTCCAGCCCGTGACTAGGCTGTGCACACTCCTGAAGCTCCTCGACTTCGCTTGGGATTTCCTTCACTAACTCAGCTAATCCCACTGGTTTAGCCTCTTTTACCACATCCTTTTTCCCAGTGCCTCTCTTAAACCACCGGCACTATGACTTTGTGTGTCCCACCTTATTGTAGTAAAAATACGTGAGGTCTTTCACTTCTTTTTCACCCTTTTGGGTTCCTTTTTTCACATGTGTTAAACTGTTACCAGTGTGATCTACTTTTTATTTTTATTGAAGGATCTCCTTCTTTCCCAGTTTCTATCCCTCACGGAATGAAATTGTTGTCAGAAACTGGATTTCAATGGATGTGCTAATGTGTATTCATCCACCATCTCTGCAGCGCTTCTCGCTGTTTTAACTTTCTGTTCCTCAACATAAATTCTTTCTCGAAGTGAGCTTTTAAACTCTTCCAGCAGAATAATCTCTTTAAGATCCTCATTTATCTTTTCTATCTTCAATGCTCTCACTCATCTATCAAAGGTACTCTGTTTAGTTCTTTCAAACTCGACTAAATCTGACCTGGTTCCTTTCTTGCATTTCTGAACCATTGTCTATATGCTTCAGGTACCGATTTGTAGGCACTCAAAATAGCCTGTTTTATTTCTTTATATTCTCCTGACACTTCCTCTGACAACGCTGTCAATACCTCACTAGCATTGCCTACCAGCCCTGTCTGAATTAACATTATTCATATAGTCTCTGGCCAGTTCATCTGTTTAGCCAATTTCTCAAAGGAAATGAAAAAAAGGCTTCTACATCTTTTTCATCAAATTTGGTAATGTTTTGACATATTTGTATTTATCCCTACCAATCCTTTGGCTACAATACGTTTGCTCATCAGCACTGTCCTCCTCACTATGCCTACCATCTACATTCATCTCCATCCTTTTAAATTGACTTTCCTGTCTAATTGTCAATTTCCGAAGAACAAACTCTCTCTCCTCTCCCTTTCATCTGTCTTTTTCTTTTCGCTCAGCTAAGAACGTTCTTTCCCTTTCTTTCTCTTCTAACTCCAGTTGTCCTATTTGCAATTTATTTTTTTTCTAACTCCAGTGCACTTGACTGTTTCTCTGATATACCTAAATGCTTGGCTAAATCCGCTACAATTTCAGCTTTCTTCTTATCCCTAATTCAACCCAATTCTAGCCTGCCTGCTGTCTTTCTAAACTTATTTGGCAAATTTGGCATGCATCTTTGACACCCAAAACCTTTTCAGCGATGTTAAGAGCCATTTCCCCACTTTTGATTTAGCAAATAACAAGCAACTAAAATTAAACAGATTTTCCACTTCTCACTTAAGTTTTATTTAAAGATCTAGGATACTAATCCCCAAATCTGTTCAAATCTTTTGGGACCATTCGTACCCCAAATCTTTACAAATTTGTCCAAATATGTCGTAATCCCAGAACTGATCTGTCCCAACTTGTCCAAAACCTAGACCCAAGCTGACCAGATCCCGGACCCGAGCCTACAAACTGTTATAAAGCAGAGGTTGACCCCCCTCTCTGACAACTAAAACCGAAACACCGAAAAAGGAGGATACCGCCTTATAATCTGTTAAAAAGGAGTGCAAAAAGTGGCATAACCTGTTTTGCAGCAACTTCTAGATGTTGAATAAAACAAGTCCCTAACACTAACTTCAGAATCAACAAGTAATGATTTATTTATCTAAGTCTGATAGTGAACAAAAACAGAAGTTGCTGGAAAAGCTCAGCAGGTCTGGCAGCATCTGTGAAGAAAAAATCAGAGATAACGTTTCGGGCCAGGTGACCCTTCCTCAGAACTGATGGTAGCTGGGAAAATGTTGGTTTATATGCAGAAGATAGGGCGGGGGGAGGGATTAAGGAGTAAATAATAGCTGGGAATAGAGCCCAAAGAGAGAAAAGAGCAGTTGGACAGACAAATGAGATGATAATGATCTGGCTAGGAGGGTGAATACCTGTTAATGGAGATTATTAGTGACTAACAACAGATAGTGTGTAATGGCAGGCTATGTGGTAACAAGGCCTGGTGTGTGAGGTAGAGGACTGGGACATGGGAGAGTTCAGGCCCTAAAATTATTGAATTCGACATTGAGTCCAGAGGTCTGCAGGGTCCCCAAGTGGAAAATGAGGTGTTGTTCTTCCAGCTTGTGCTCAGCTTCACTGGAACACTGCAGCAAGCCAGAGACAGAGATGTTGGCCAGGGAGCAGGGTGGTGCGTTAAAGTGGGAGGCAACGGGTAGCTCAGGGTCTTTTCTTCGGGCAGAAGGTAGATGTTCTGCGAAGCGGTCAGCCAGTCTACACTTTGTTTTCCCGATGTAGAGGAGACCACATGGTGAGCAGCGAATGCAGCAGACTAGATTGTGGGAAGTGCAGGTAAAGCGCTGCTTCACCTGGAAGGTATGTTTGGGCCCTTGGATACTGGCGACAGAAGGGGTAAATGGGCAGGTGTTGCACCTTCACTGGTTGCAGGGGAAGGTGCCATGGGGCTGTGGGAGAATGTGTTTCAAGGTGAAGAAAGTGTGGACCAGGGTGTCCTGGAGGGAATGGTCCCGGTGGGAGATGGACTAGGGAGGGGAGGGGATTATGTATCTTGACTCGATCTTTTATCCCGGTCCAGTCCCTGTCCACGTACATCCGTGATTCCCCTGACACTTTTCGCCAGTTTCGGAATTTTCAGTTTTCAGGCTCCAGCCACTTCCTCTTTACCATTGACGTGCAATCCTTTTATGGGTCCACCCCCCACCAGGATGGCCTTAGAGCCTGGAGCAAAGGCCTGACCTGTCCCCACACACCACCGTCCTCCACTTGGCCAGCTCATCCTGACCCTCAAAAATTTATCTTTTAATTTCTCTCATTTTCTTAAGGTCAGAGGCATGGCCTTAGATACGCCCCTGGGCCGCAGTTATGCCTGTCTCTTTGTGCGGTACGTGGAACATTGCTTGTTCAGTCCTATTCCAACTCCCTCCCAAAACTCTGTCGCCAATATATATATATGATGTCATCGATACTACTTCCCACTTTCGTCTGGAATTGGAAAAATTAATCAATTTTGCTTCCAATTTCCACCCCGTCTGACTCTGACTCCACTCTTCCTTTCCTCAACATTTTGTTTCCATTTCTGGCGACAGACAGGCCACTGATATCCATCATAAACCCACCAACTTCCACAGCCACCTAGACTCTACATCCTTGCTTCCTGTAAAGACCCTATTCCATTCTCTCAGTTCCTCCATCTCCATCGTATATGTTCAGATGAGGCCAACTTTGACAAGGCAGTCTCTGAAATGTCCGGCTCCTTCCTCAACTGAGGATTCCCCAGCACCATTGCCGACAGGGACCTCAACCAAGTCCGACTCATCCCCCGCACTTCGGCCCTCACCCTGTCTCTTCCCTTCCACAACACCGATAGGGTTCCCCTTGTCCTTACCTACCATTTCACCAGCATCCACATCCAGAAGATCATCAGATGCCATTTCTGCCACCTCCAGCAAGATACATAATCCCCTCCCCTCCCTTGTCCATCTCCCACCGGGACCATTCCCTCCAGGACACCCTGGTCCACACTTTCTTCACCTTGAAACACATTCTCCCACAGCCCCATGGCACCTTCCCCTGCAACCAGTGAAGGTGCAACACCTGCCCATTTACTCCTTCTGTCGCCAGTATCCAAGGGCCCAAACATACCTTCCAGGTGAAGCAGCGCTTTACCTGCACTTCCCACAATCTAGTCTGCTGCATTCGCTGCTCACCATGTGGTCTCCTCTACATCGGGAAAACAAAGTGTAGACTGGCTGACCGCTTCGCAGAACATCTACCTTCTGCCCGAAGAAAAGACCCTGAGCTACCCGTTGCCTCCCACTTTAACACACCACCCTGCTCCCTGGCCAACATCTCTGTCTCAGGCTTGCTGCAGTGTTCCAGTGAAGCTGAGCACAAGCTGGAAGAACAACACCTCATTTTCCGCTTGGGGACCCTGCAGCTCTCTGAACTCAATATTGAGTTCAATAATTTTAGGGCCTGAACTCTCCCATATCCTAGCCCCCTACCCCATACGTCAGGCCTTGTTATCACATAGCCTGCTATTACACACTATCTATTGTTAGCCATTGACAGTCTCCATTAACAGCTAATCACCGTCCTAGCCAGATTGTTACCAACTCTGTTTCTATCCAACTGCTCTTCTGTCCCTTTGAGCTCTACCCCCAGCTATCGTTTACTGCTTATCCCCTTCCCCACCCTATCTTCTGCATATAAATAAACATTTTCCTAGCTGCCATCAGTTCAGAGGGTCACTGGACCCAAAATGTTAACTGATTTTTCTTCACAGATGCTGCCAGACCTGCTGAGTTTTTCCAGCAACTTCTGTTTTTATTCTTGATTTACAGCATCCGCAGTTCTTTCAGTTTTTATTTAGTATCGAACAGTGTACAACTTAGCTAAAATATTAACAAACTGAATAAACCCCTTCTAACGGCTAACTATTCCGGAATAAAACAAAATTCTAATGATATGTTGTTCCAATAAATACAAGTCCCATTTATATAAAATAAAAAAGAATGCTGACTTTAGTCTCTCAAAATTACAGCCAGATTACATGTCTTCCAGAATGCTCTGTGCCTTCACTGTCACATGTTCTGTCAGGAACAACTTCTCTGTCAAATTCTTCTGTCAGGAATATTAACTAGTTGAGCCATAGATACCTTTGATTTAGATGGTGCTTTCTTTAGAAATTAGAGAAGACTGTTAGAGATAGCGATTCTCCCTTGAGCCGAGAGCTGTTAACTCTGGCAGATGGCAGTTAATTCTCTTGTCTTTGCCCAACATCCCCTTCTTTGATATCCTTGATGACATATCAATATTCCTTACAATAGGATTGGTCCTATGTTGTCAAAACTATCAGATTTAAATTGCGTTGGTTTTTGGTATCTGCGTGCCTGGTTCAAATTAATTGGCTAATTTCAAAACTTGTTGTCTTGATAACAAAACAAAACTGCTGCTTGGCCTGCCGACTGGACAGCCTTTTGATACAAATGTTTCAATTCAAGTGCTCTGTGCACCTGCAAACCCACGAGTTGTTGCCCACAGATATCCTTTGCAATTTTTTAAGCATAGAAAAAGCACATAATATTTTAAAGGGACCACACACTGCTTTGTCCCCTAGCCTTTCATAAACTCCAAAATTTTACAAACACCAAATTCTAAGGTCCTGCCTTCTAATCCACAAATAATTTACCCAAAATCGCAACAGCCATCTCCAACTGGTGTTCAACACGGAGGAATACTGATACTGATCAGCCGAGCAAGGCTGAGTAAGAAGTTTCTTTGCCCATGTTTGACATGCTGCCACAGGATTTTATGGCACCTGGAGTCAATGTTGAGATGTCCCAGAGTAAAGTTTTCCTGACTGGATACTTTTGTGCCACCATCTTTCGTATGACTGGCCTGCCTGTGGGACGGGATGTATCCAGGATGGTGCTAGCGGTGTCTGGAATATTCATTGGAATGGTTCCATGACTATGACTGTTGTTGAAGCTATCATTCTTTTTGTTTTATTTTTCTCATTTTTGTTTTGGAACTGTGAGTTGCAGTTGAGAATTGAACTTTGATCTTTGAATAGCAGCTCGTTTTTCTTTAAAGAAAAGAGGATAAAAGAATGTTTGCTGTTGGGAACTGACCTGGAAAGAGAAAAAAGTTTAATTGCTGCACTAAGTACATTGTAAACAAATCAGCATTGAGATGGTGTTATGCTCAGGGACTGGCAGCTGGTTGAATGTTGAACTGGTCAACCAAGGGAGGACTGGTGCTGGCAAGCCAACTACAGAGAATGATGAAAAAGAAAAGAAAACCAAATAGATAATAGGTTTTTGATTGGGTTTTGGGCAGGAGGCAGTGTTGCTTTGGAAACTGCAGAGACTGTGTTTTTTCTTGGATTTTCTCTCTCAATATATTCACCAGTTATCAACTTGTTGTATGTCCTGAGAAAAGAACCCAGTTTATAAGAAATCAGGAAAAGTATCTGGAAATCTGCAGAAGCTAGTTGCATTGACTAGTGGCTTTGAAATTCAAGCAAAATACTATCCAACGTGCCTGTAATAAAATCCCTGTGACTTTGTGAAGGCTTGGTATTTATTGCTGAAACAGTTATCAAGCTGATTTGTTATGACTTGTTTTTTTGAGAATTTATCCTTTAACCATCTTTCTGTCTGTTGGTATATGAGTAAGGTTTGGTGAACAAAGAAGTTAAGGTTATATTGCAGCTATTAATTAGATTGCTTTGAAGTTCATCTGTGTTCAGCTAAAGTTACGTTATGTCTGATAATTTGTTAAGCTTTGTTTTAGTAATAAACTTGATGTCCAAGATCTGTACTTTGCAAAGTCTGATTAGGAACTACTGAGCAATTTTGAGAATCATTGAATGTTTTAATTTTTGTGTTGTGAATCCAGTGTTAATGAGTCTAATTTGGTCTGGCTTGCTTTCACTGTGTCTTAACATTATGCCAGGCTGTTGCTTGATTAGTCTGTGTGAGACAGCTCACCCAATAGATGTTGATAAGGTGGACTTTATGGTGTTGACATTTGCTTGTCTTTGTTGTGTCTAGTGCCTAGGTCAATGCCAGATAGTCCATCAAGTTTCTTTCCTTTCTTTAGACTTATGCCTGAGCATATGAAAATGTAATCAATTCTGATTGAATCCAGTAAGTAGAAATTTTAAAAATTGGATGTTTGGTGAATTGTGAAATCGGATGTTGGACCCCGCTTAGATAATTTGTGGAATTGCGTCAGGATAAAATATTAATTCCATCACCAAATTGACGTGATAATCCAACTCAACAAGTGTTTTTGTTATTTAGCTTACACATTAACAGTGCTCAAGGAAAAGAACTTGCTACCTTTTCCCTGTCTTTTGATTTTTAAGATCCACGAAGCAAAAAATGACTGCCACATTCTAGCAAAGCAATGTATGATTGATGGTCATTGAACATAATTCAGAAGCACAGATTTGTGCTGAATGTTTCTGGGAAGCCTTCTGTATATCTGTATCTGACACAACGTGGTCTTTTGCATTGAAAGTGTTGGCACCAGAGACTGTCCAGGCTGAGATTTCCTTCCCTCTCAGGTTAGTGTAACCCAATATAGTATGGACCTAGTACTCATGGAGAGATATGGTCTATCAGTCACCTGAATGGTGCAAAGGTTACGAATCGGCTGAGAACAGGTGAGGTAGGATCACAGAATCTTAGAATTATTATGGTGCAGAAGGAGACCACACATGTTTATTTTGTCTGCACTAGCTTTTTGAATGTGCATCATGCATCATGACTTAATGCCATTCTGTTCGCCTTGCCCCATAATCTTATCCATTACTTTTCTTTAAATGATAATCTAATACCCTCTCGAATGTTTCAACTGAATCATACTTCCAGGCAGTACATCCCAAACCTCAACTATTAGCTCACATCATATTTACTTATTTGCAAATCACCTGAAATTTGCCCCTTGTTCTTGGTCCTTTTGCAAGTAGGAACAGTTTCTTTCTGTCTACTCTGTCTAGGCCTCTTGTGATTTTGTAAGCTTCAGATCACCTCTTAGGTTTCTCCTCTCCAAGGAAAACAGTCCCAACTTTTCCACTCTATCATCATAACTGAAGCTTCTCATCCTTGGAAACATTCTTGTAAGTCTCTTCTGCACTCTGTCCAATACTTTCACACCCTTCCTGAAATGTGATGCCCGGCACTATATACAATTCTCCAGCTGACATCTAACTAATATCTTATGCTAGTTCCCTGCTCTAGTACTCTATACTGTTATTAATAAAGCTTAGATTATAGGATGCAACTGTTAACCAAATTGGATGCCAAAAATAAAATAGCATTAAATTTCTGTCATTTTTTAAAACCACCTTCAACAGTGGGAGGTGCTGGAATTTCCAGACTGGGTAGACTGGAATGCTGTAGTAATATGGATATTCACTGGTGTTATGCAAGTACATAAGCTAGGAGTAGACCACTCAACCACCTCTAGCCATACTCTACTATTCAATATGATCATGGCTCATCTGATTGTAACCTCAACTCCACATTCCCACTTACCCCAATAATCTTTCAATCCTTCACTTAACAAGAATTTATCTACCTCTGCAGATATTCAAAGACTCTGCTTCCTCTGCCTTTTGAGAAAGAGAGCTCCAGAGACTCAACCTTCTAAGACAGAAAAAAAATTATTTCACCTTTGTCTTAATTTCAAATAATGGCCCCTAATTTAGTCACATTAAATAGATGTCAGTGACCCTGTTTAGTTTGATGGGTTAATCACTGGAAAGAACAGTTAAGTGCAGAACCTACATGACTGTTAGCATCCCAAACCCATGCACATATATAGGAGAGTGGATTAGGAGAACAGCAAGAAATAAGCACTGAATGCACTTGAGGAAGATCATGGCTTCATCTTGTGTTATTCTTTTGATGCTCTTACAAAGTTATTATGTTCAAGGAAAGAGTTAAGGGCTTATATTTCTGTTAGTCAGGTATGCTTCCCTATATATAGTACAGAAATAGTCCTGACCTGTTTTAAGTTGAAGGAGTATGGACACAGTGACAGACATGTTAAAGCTGTGTCATACCTTGACTGTCATGTCATACATTATGCAGCTGGCTTAAGTTACGTTTGTGAAATCCTTTGAAAATATGAGCATGCCAAACGATTCAGACATTAGTGAACAATGGCATAATAGGTATCCAATAAGTATGCATGTTCAGCAAAATAAGCATTGGCCTAATAGGTTCTAAAGGTTTTACATGGGCCATTACGAAACATGCAAAAGGTTGTTCAGCAGTACTTTGTGACATGTCTTACTGTATTTCAGTGCTTCCACTCCAGCAACCATCAAAAAGTAGGGTTGAATGCTGCACTCCATGACAAACCCACAGATCATATTTCCTGCTCACACAACCTTTGTAAAGGCTCATAAATGCCTTCATAAAAGCTCAAATGTTTTTTGCTGCTAACAAATGTCTGTGTTGCTTCAAATAATCACACCATTTTTGTCCTTAAAATGTTGCTGATGATATGGATGTCCATCCTTCCTAGTTTGCAAGTTCTCAGTATCAAATCCAAGATAATAACATTTTTGGGTCTGAATTTTACCAGAAATTGGCAAAGAGTCAATTTTGGCAAGTTTCATGGAGGGCTTCACTTTGCAAGGCCTAAAAAGTTTTCTCATGCTATCACAATCACCTCATTACTTATATCATGCTTCATATCCATAGTACCTCCATGGATTCACGAATAAGCAGCAATGGAAGAGTGTCCTCTGAGTTTTCTTGGGAACAGAAAATGCTATTTCCCACACTTGCTACTGCTGGCACCTCATGGGACTCCCAACCCCAGTGCCAGCTTTAAAGTCCAGCCGTGCCTGAGTTCAAGCACTATCAGTTTGGAGGAAGCCTGCTGTCAAATTTTCACAGACATGTTAGACAAATGGAAACTGATGCCCACTTTGCTGTTAGGGACCTGGAGGTCCTGGTGGATGCAGCACTGCAGAGGAGGGCAGTTCACTTCCCTCTGGAACAACAGAGAAGACCACTTCACCAGACACTGCTTTCCTGGTACCTGGCTTCCACCATGTCAGTGACGTTTCCACAGTCTGGAGGAATGCTCAGCATTGGAGGAAGAATGTCCATAACCTTCTCTGCTTCACAAGAGTAAATGTCACCAATTTCTTTCTGCTTTTGGATGTGTGTAACTTGCTATTAGCATTGTGGGAGCACCTTGTTCATATTGACTTTGGCATTTTTAAAAATTATTATTTCACAGGATGTAATTGTAAAGACCAATATTTAATGCCCGTTCCCAATTGCCTTGGTCGTGGTAATTCACTTTCTTGAATACAACTGAATGGTTGGTCAGACTCTGTCAGAGGGCAGTTAAAGGCCATGTGCATCCTGTTGTCATATTGACTAGACCAGGTGAATTCCTTCATTAAAGGACCTCAAGGAACCAAATAAGCATATTACAACAATCTAGCAGTTTCGTAGTAGCACTACTGATACCGGTCTTCTAAAAAAGAAAATCTAGATTTATTTAATTTAAATTCCACAGCTGTTCTGATGAGATTTGAACTCATTTCTCTGGATTGTCTGCGTAGGATTGCAGGATTCCTAATCCAGTGACACAACCATGCTGCCACCGTAAGTCTGAGAAAAAGAGCTCATAACCCACCTTCTTATTAGGAATTAGACTTGAAAATCAACAACAGCTTAGCTATGCTCACATCCTGAGTATGAAGAAAAACTCATCGACTGATTTGACACAGAAAATTTTATAAGCATTGTTCCCACCAGTCCCTAGGGAGGAGACCTCAATTCTTTATGATTTCAGATGGGATACCACCAAATGTTTAATCTTCCAAGCTGTCAGTAAGGTTAATTTAGAAAAGAAATCCCTTCTTTCTTGCATATCTCAAATACACTTATGTTTTAAAAGAAGCTAATTTAACCCGGCTTTCTTGAGATGAAGAAGAAGAGTCCAAACAGTAAAATTTAAAAAAAATACAAATCAGTTTTTGGCTTTCGCATAACAAATGAATTATGAATTGTGAAGCTGTGAAAATTGATGATTCCACTAGCACTGGCTTTGGTAGTTGGTCAGTTGTTTGGTAGTTCTTGGTTTTGCTGTTAGCTAAAAGGAGTCTGCCCAGTTTCTTTCAGCAGTGGCTTTGCTGACAACTTGTTTCCAGCACTTGGAAGTAATATACTCCTCTCTACCTGCCCCCAGGGATGGCAAGTGAAAGTTGTCAGCTTTACCCTTTCACAGCATACTTTAGGAAAGTGGAGCTTCAACCATAAGCTAACACACAAGTACTCCGGTGCCAGGAGTTGCTGGGTTTTTTAAACGACCATTCTTGTATATTCTTGGGAAGGTAAAATATTTCTTTCACCTGGAATTGTCTTTCTTTCAACTCACATCCTGTCCGTAGCAGCCTGGGACATAGCCCACGGGAGATCGCAGTTCATTTTTTTGATGGCATCTCTCCCTTTGAAGTGTTACTGTCTGAATTCTCCACATAGTCTTCAGGTAAAACATTCTGCTATTCCTCTTGGGCCTCAGTGTAATCCACACAGAGGTTTTAGATAGCCACTGAATGTGCATTCTCAGTGAACCTTTGGCTTATATGTCTTCTTCGAAAGAAACACATGCAGTACCTAAAAGTTCAACAAATCTGTCAGTAATTTGGGGTTATAATCCATTTTTGTGATGATGTGATATAATAATAGCAAAAGAAAACTTGCATCTATACAGCGCATTATCTCATCTCTTCAGATAATCTGAAAACTCTTCCCACCTTGTTTAGAGATTGTTATTATCTAAATACATGTGTAATAGACTTCCATACGTATTAAATTTCCTCAAGCCACAATGGAATTGATGACCAGTTAATCTGTTGGTGTGGGAGAAGCATGATTGTTGGCCAGAACACTTTCTGCTCTTCTTAAGTATTCCCACAGACAGTTTAACATTCAACTGAAAGGCAAATGAGATTTTTGTTGGTAGATTTAATATCTCATTTGTAGAATGCTGTCTCCAGCAAAATAGCATTTTTCAGTATTGTAATGGATTAATTTAAATTTTGTGTTCCGGTATTGGAGTATGGATGCTGTAATAAATACTGAACAGTATGTATTATATATACATAAAATGGCCTTTTTAAATCAATCTAGTCATTTTAATGTGACTCATCTCTTACAAAATGAACTGACTGGTGATCTGAGATACTCAAACTGCTGTTGCTTCACATAAAGATATGACAGTGAGCAGAAACTGGACCTAATATTCCTGCACTGGAAATGGCAATGATATACGTAGTCTTATTGACCCTGCAGGGTCCTCCTTACTAATATTTTTTTTAATATTCTTCATGGGATGTGGACATATCTGGTCAGGTTAGCATTAATTGCCCATTTCTAGTTGCCCTTGAGAAGCTGTCTACCTTAACCACGGCAATCTATATGGAGTAGGTAGACTTGCCATGTCTTTAGGAAGGGAGTTCCAGCATTTTGACCCAGTGACTATTAAGGATTAGGAGACATAATTCCAAGACAGGATAGTGTGTGGCTTGGAAGGGAACTTGCAGGTAGTGGGGTTGCCACGTATCTGGTGCCCTTGTACTTTGAGATGGTGGTGGGCATGAGTTTAGATGGTGCTGTCTAAGGATCCCAGGTACATACTGCTGATACAGAGCGCCAGTGCTGGGGGGACTGAATGTTTGTGGATGTGGTGCCAATCAAGTGGGCTGCTTCGTACTGGATGGTGCCAAGTTTCTTGAGTGTTTTCGAGCTGTATTTATCCAGGCAAGTAGGAAGTAAGAACATAAAGAAAGGGGAACAGGAGCGAGCAATCCATCCCCATCAGCCTACTCTGTCACTTAATACGATCATAGCTGGTCTCATTGCAGCCTCAATGACACTTTGTTGCCTGCTCCCCACAGTCATTTAGTCCATTACTAATTAAAACTCTGTTCCCCTTTTGTTTTCACTGGGATGCCTCATTCAGTTTAATTCACTTTTTTCAAGCCAACTCCAATCTCCTGAGATGTATGTGTTCATGTCCTGGTTTGTTTGGATTGCATTAAAGGAACTAGCCTGATGCGACTGCACTTTATTCCTTTCAACCTTTACCCCTCCACAGCAGAAGAGAAGCGTGTCTTAAGACTTGAAGTTTGACATAGATTTGATTCACTAAAATCATCCAGCTCCACAGCTCTCTCTTATAACCAGTCTCACGAGGTGACCACTTTTGCTTATGAACTAGGATAAGCAACAACTACCTTTTGTTATTGCTTTGACACAGTATTTTAATTTAAATCAGGCATATATTTGTAACAAAAGTAAATTTACAAAAACAAATTAACAGGATTAAAAATTTAAGAGACATTTGCTGGGACACTGTTCCAATGAATGACGTTTACTTTGTCACTCAATTAAATTCTTCTCCTTTATCCTTTACCCTGATGCTTCACCATTATTTCCAAAAACTGGATTTAACCATTATGTTTATTTACATCCGGTTTAATTACAGAATCAATGTACTTTCTAGATAATGTGACATAATCACACAGGACCACCTGAAATGTATCAATTTTCATATATAAAAAATGGATACGTTCCGACAGGGACATAGCAGAGCTCCAATGAAGGACAAGATTTTAAATGCGTGATCAAAAACTCAACACCCAAATGAAATAACAAATCCTGAGATGTATTTCTGTCACAATATGGTTTTTAAAAGTAACTGGAACAGCTGGACAGGAGGTAAACTCAGAACTTTATCTCTTCCCCTTAAAAATTCGGACCAAGATGTTGAAGATAATTAACGGAGTCAATGAGGTATCTGGAAAAAAAACTATTTCCTCTGGTAGGGGAGTCCAGAACAAGGGGGCAGAGCCATAAATTTAAAGTTAGATCACTCAAGGGTGATGTTAGGAAGCACTTGTTCACACAATGTAGTTAACTGGAAATCTGGAGCTCCTTCAGTAGAAGGCAATTGAGACCAGGGACGAGGTTTTCCCCATAAAGGCAAAAGAAACAAAAGCCAGAGTTACTTGTGACTCAGGAAGCTGCATCTGATAAGAAACTGTCTAAAGTTCACGCTTACATGGAGGCCGGTCCTTAATTAATATGGAGACATGTTTTCTGTCCAAGTCAAGTTTGAGGCAGGAATGGAGGTGGGTTTTAAACATGCACGGAAGCCATCAATGAGTCAGTTGATAATCCAATTGGAGAGTTTGTGGAAAAATCTGCCACTGAATCATATGGAAGTCAGACATCTAATACCCATGAGTGGGAGATAGCAGGAGGGGACCACTTTAATATGCAGAAAAGGCATTTCTTTGTTCAGCATCATTGCTTTGTCTTGTGCATTTAGCCAATTCCGCTTCCTGCACATTGAGATACTGGTTCTGGAGTGTCTCAGACAGTGGATGTCGGAATATACGCTGTCCTTGAAGCTGCTTACTCCTTATTACTAAGAATGCCACTTAAACTCCTGATTGATAATTTTAATCTACACAAATCTGAAGCGATTGGGATTTGAACCTGGGTCCTGGCTCAGTGGTAGGAACACTAGCACTGTGCCGCAAGAGCCCCGGCCCCATTCAACATCTCAGGTACTGTAACATTTGTTTATTTACATCTGCACAAAGTGGGTTCTGAAATGCAGCTTTCTAGCGTGGCTGTCTCTTCACATGTTCATTCTACTCTGCTGTCTTTTCTCTTAAAGATGTCAAAGGTATGTCCTCAGTTATATCATCATGATTTACATGAATCTCATTTTACTACAGTGCAGCCCCAAGTTTTTCTCTACTTTGTCTGCATTATTCTATTACTTTTTACTTACATAGTTATTGTAATCAAGAACAGCATTATCAACATCATTATTATCATTATCACCATTCTCACTATTTCTCCCACACAAAATCTGAATCTCACAGGTCAAGATGATCTGGAATGCTAACTGAAAGACCCTGTCTGGTTTTTACCATTTCTGTTGTACCATTTCTGGAATGGTTGTGCCTATCTGTGTACTGTTTGATGTAGCATTGGTATGGTTGCCCCGTGTAATCATAGTCTCACTCATAGTTGAAATAAGATCAAACCTTCTTGTTCCTCCTGAATGTCACTTTAGGCATTCTGCCAATATAAAAGTCTTAACTGATTTGCTTATTTGATGACTGTGAGTTCTAACTTTTGGTCCCTTAACCAGATCCTCTGCCCTGTCTTTATTGTTGACAGAGTTTTTGTCCTCTGCTGCTTTCGCTGTGACTTATGTCTCATTGGTTTACATTTTGTGGTCTTGAGAGGTCATGTTTGATTTGAGGTTATGTTCTGAAACTTGCCCCACATTCACCATCTCGCTGGTGAGTAGCTTGTGATGTGCTGCTGCAACTTTATCTGTACAGGAATAAACCTTTGTAAAGCCCTTGTAAACTCAGGTCTAAAACGCATGAATATTTACCATTTTAAAACTTCTGGATTTCATGCCTTGGCCCTGACATGGTCCATGCCTGTTTTCTGAGGTTCTGAGGAAGGGCCACTGGACCTGAAAAAGAAAACAAAAGAACTGTGGATGCTGTAAATCAGGAACAAAAACAGAAATTGCTGGAAAAGCTCATCACGTCTGGCAGCATCTGTCAAGGAGAAAACAAAGTTAATGTTTCGGGTCCGGTGACCCTTCCTCAGAAACGTTCACTCTGATTTTTCTCTCCACAGATGCTGCCAGACCCTTTGAGCTTTTCCAGCAATTTCTGTTTCTGTTTCCAGCTGGTCTGATTCAGAGAGCAGCTCAATACTGGCTGTCCCTAGGAAATGTTTTCAGGACAGTCTTTTAGCTAGCCATTTCAGGAGCACAGCATGTTTTAAGTTGCCAGTAATGTTCCTGACACCAGAAAGAGATATCCAGCCTCATGACATTGCCACTATTTCTTCCAAGGATCAGCTTCTGTTCCAGCCCATCACAGATTGTGAAAATTCAGGTCAACACAACATTTCAAAGGGAAATTTGCAGATTTTGGATTGCAAATGATATGAAGATTTTGCAAGGACAAGAGCAATGTTCATTTAGATAACAGATTTGACGTAGTCCACTTCCCAAAGTCCTTCACAGGAATATTGTCAAACAAAATTTGACACCAAGCCACATAAGGAGACATTAGGACAGAAAGGAAGTGCATTTTAAGGAGCATTTTCAAGAGGGAAGAGTTCTAGAATGATGAAGCGGTTTAGTATGAGAAGTTCAGAGCTTAGGGCAAATGCAACTGATAGCACGGCAGCTCATGCAGCGATGAAATTCAGGGATGCACAAAAAGTCAGAATTGAGGGGAAGCAGAACATTTGGCTGTTAACACAGGTATTATTGTGATTAAGGAAGGGTATAGTCCATGAGAGTTTTGAAAACAAGACCAGGATTTTAAAAATAAGGAATTTTTCAAACAGGAGCCAATGTAAGTCCGCATACACAGGGATAATGAATGAATAGGTTTTTAAATTATTTATATTTATGGAAAGTTGAAAGATAGGAGGTTAATCTGGAGAGTATTCAAATATTCAAGACTATAAGTAACAAAAGCATGGATGAGATTTTCAACAGTGGATGTGGAGAAGCAGTGCAGCGATGGGCAAGTTTCAGGAAATAGAAATAGTTGGGTAAATGGAATTAAGATTCATATTGGTCGTGATCTAATTGAATGGTGGAACAGGCCCAAGGCATTGAAAGTCTTCCTCCTGTAATCAATCAAGAAGGCTAACGGAGTGCTATCCTTTATTACAAGAGGAATTGAACATAAAAATAAAGATGTCATTCTTCAGTTATGGAGGCATTGGTGAGACCTCATGTAGAATATCGTGTGTAATTTTAGTCTCCTTATTTAAGGATGTAAATACTTGGGGCTGGTTCAGAGGAGGTGAACTGGATTTGTATAAAATAAAAGAAAGAACTGTGGATGCTGGAAATCTGAAACAAAAACAGAAATTGCTGGAGAAATCAGCAGGTCTGCCAGTATTTGTGGAGAGGAAGGTTCTGAAGAAGGGTCACTGGACCTGACATATTCATTCTGTTTTCTGTCCACAGATGCTGCCAGACCTGCTGAGTTTCTCCAGCACTTTCTGTTTTTGAACAAGATTTATACCTGAGATGAGTAGGTTGTCTTATGAGGATAAGTTGGACAGTCTGGGCCTGTTTCCACTGGAGCGAACGGGTGATTTGATTGAAGTATATAAGATTCTGAATGGTCTTGATAAAGTAGACATGGAAACGATGTTTTCCAGTTGTGGATGAATCCAGAACAAGGGAGCACTATTTAAAAATTCTGGGCTGCCCTATTAGAATTTTGAAGAGGAGAATGTTTCTCTCTGAGGATTGTGTAAGCTTGGAACTCCCTGTCTCAGAAGGCCATGGAAGCAGGGTCATTAATTATTTTTAGGGTGGAGCTATTGTTAGGTAAGGGAATTAAAGGTTATTCAGGAAGTTTGGGAATGTGGAATTTGAAACATAAACAGATTAGCAATGACCTTATTGACTGATAAAGCAAGCTTGAGGGGTTATATAGGTTACTTCTGCACCTATTTTGTATGTTTGTAGAAAGTGCTGGAAAGAATCCCATAGCGTATCAGTCAGGAGATAACAGACAAATTAATCTCAAATCTGAACCCCTTCTTGAAAACTAAAAATGAGAGTTCAGAAGCAATTGAATGGTGGAAGAGTCTGAAGTACTGAATGGGTTCTTCCAATTCTTGTGCTTTGATAAATTGAACTAACAAATCAGTTCAAATAAATAATGGATAGGCGCAGATGAAAGAAACAAAGGGTATGTGAGTGACTAAGCAAGTGAGAAGCTCAGTAGGAAAGAGAGACTGTGGGGGAGATAGAAATATATACAGATATGAAATTAAATGAGGTTTAGAAATAACATTGTCTAAAGTCATTTTTTGAGGAGCTTTTGTGAAGTAATGGGAAATTAGAGAAACCTAGCAAAATTTCACAGTCAAGGGGCCATTTTTCCTCCCTAGTTATTGTTAAATCTGACATGTCAGCTGAGATCTACCAATCCTTACTGAAATGAAATTCAGGCATATGGTGGTGAGAAAGTTGTGAAAGTCACAGCAAAAAGCAACTGTGGGTTTACAGCTCTTCGAAACAGCCACAGAAATTCCAGTGGGATATCACACCATCTGCTCACCCTCTACAGGACTGCTCACAGAAGCAGGGTGTTGCTGTTCTTGCTGGGTGGTCCTATTGGATCGTATTGGTATAGGAACCTGCTTCCTTTGTGGTAATGGCCCTATCCTTGAGATTTAGGAAGCAGGGTGGGAGCAGGAAGTGTTGCTTAAAGTAACATGCTTAAAGCAACAGTTCTGTCCCTAGCTCCAGTGACACTATAGCAATTCATCCAGATCTTTGAGTATGAAATTATCCCAAAGCAAATTCCTGTAACTAAACTTGAGAATGCTTCATTGGCTGAAAAATACTTTCAAATATTTATTACCGAGGAAAAATACTCCACTTAATGCAAATCTTCTTTTTCTTTATTAACTTCCTAATTCAGATATCAGCATGACTGAGTAGTAACATGCTAACCTCCAAATCAGAAACTGTAGATTCAATCCCTACTCCTTAATTTAAACATATTCCAATCTAATATTTATGTGCAAAACTTCAAAAGTGCCAAATTTTGGGAAAAAAAATCCGAATAAGAGCAGAGACATTTTCTGGTTAAAATGTTATCCCAAACCAAAACCATTGAAAAAGATTAGTTGTTGTGTTCAATTAAGTTGGTGTATATGGAATTGCTACGAAAACTTTCCTGAATATAATGGAGTAATATTACAGCATTTTGCTTATTTTTGGGCATCTCTTCTAGCGTCTTCTTTAGTTAACATTTTGTCAGATGACACCCCTATAAAGGACCCTAAAATATTTTCCTGTATCAGTAGTGCTATATTAATGATTTGTTTTTACATTTTTTTTCTTCTTGGGATGTCAAAGGATGTGAAACACTCTGAATGAAGCCAATCAAATTGGATTAAAAGCCCTCCTGGCATATGTTCCAAAAAGCAGGTGTGGCCTTCTATTCTGTTTAAAGCAGGTCTGTGTTAACAGCCCACAGTGGTGTCATTGTCAGGAAGAAGTATTTTTCTATGTTTACCAGCTGTTGGTAACCAGGTGGCTCTCTCAGCGGCAATAACAGCAGAAGAATGTCAACTGAAGGCTTCCCATCCAAACACCTCTCCATTTTTCAGCACAGCATATCCCAACAATACAGCACTTATTAACGTTCCTTGTGAAACGCTTCCTGAATTATTCATTTTTCAACTGAACAATTTAGATAGAAACAAATTTAATTTTAAAACACTTTGTGCCCATGTCCATTATTTATCATTAACCAGTGCAGTTGGGGAACAATAGGCTGGACAAACAGGTGAAGAGTTTCCAGACAAGGTTTGTACCTTGTCTATGATTTTACTTCACATTTGAACAGACAATCAACATTCCAAAAATAAATAAACAGAGGAATCATTCTACTACTTGCATGTTGCTGGAGTGAAGTAATTAAAAGAAGTTTTTTTTTCTCAAACATCAGAATGATTCCGGATCACCACTTTGCTTATTTGTATTTAATGGTCAGGAATCCTAAGGAGCACTGTTCAGTTAGAACAAATGTAAAAGAATTGTCAGCAAGTTCATTTTCAGTTTTCTTTTTAGCTAAGTTTTCAGCTTTTTAAAGCAAATTGTTGCATTGTAGATATCTGTGGATGGAATTCCCCTTTCACTGATGTCACATGAATAATAGCCAGAAAGTGAGAATGAAGGAATCTGACTCTCTGCATCGAGAATGTTTTTTTTTCGATTTTCCCCTCAAGCTGTAAATGGTGAAATTTAGAATCTTACCACGGAGGAATGACTTCCTTATTTCCATATGTATGCACTTATTTACATTCCAACTCGCCTTATTTGTACGTCACTTCTAATTCTCCTCGATGTTACTGAGAAAGTAGACGGCGTGATTTCTGAACTGTAAATCAGTGTGGGCAGCTGCTGGTTGTAACTTGCCACATGCTTGTCCTGGCCATAATGCAACTGCTACTTCAGAGCAAGTCCTGCATGTTCTGTCCTTCTTAACCTTCTTGTGCCCAAGTCAGCACAAGTGAAGCACCAGCCTCAGCACATCATCCACTGTGGTATGTCCAAGGAAGCTACATTCAAAAGCAAGGATGTACTTCTGAGGCTCTATAACTGGCCAGGTCATATGTGGAGTATTGTCTGCAGTTTTAGGCCCCACAGCTCAGCAAAGATATACTGGCCCTGGAGCGGGTGCAGAGGAGGTTCACGAGAATGGTCCCAGGAATGAAGAGCTTAATATATGACGAATGCTTCAGGACTCTGGGTCTATACTTTAAGGAATTTAGAAGGATAAGGGGGGATCTAATTGAAACTTACAGAATACTAATTGGCTTGGACAGAGTGGATGTTGGGAAGATGCTTCCATTGGTAGCAGAGACTAGGACCTGAGGCACAGCCTTAGAGTAAAGGGAAGACCTTTTAGAAAAGAGATAAGGAGAAACTTCTTCAGCCAAAGAGTGGTGAATCGATGGAATTCACTGCCACAGAAGGCTGTGGAGGCCCGATCATTGAGTTAATTTAAGACGGAGATAGATAGGTTCTTGATTGTCAAGGGGAATCAAGGGTTACGGGAAGAAAGTGGGAGAATGGGGTTGAGAAACTTATCAGCCATGATTGAATGGCGGAGTAGACTCGATGGGCTGAATGGCCTAATTTCTGCTCCTATGTCTAATGGTCTTATAAAAGGGGGTGCCAACATGAGTTAAGGGGCTCATCCAATCCCAGTACAGGGTTTTGGTCATGGTCAGTCAGGTTTTTGGTCATGTCGGAGTTCATGAATCCATGTTCTTGGAATCGGGGATTGGGTCATGATTAGTCCTGCAGGTCAAGTGCAAGCTGTCCATTGATTATATGCATAGGTCATTTTCGGAGCAGTGGGAGCATCAGTTCTGTGAAGGTTGGGGCAATTTAATCATGCCCTCTGCATTACCTTGTCTATCAAAATCTCCAGGTCCCTGTCTGCAAAGTAAGGATTGAGAGGATCCTGCACCACAGCATGCGAGCCAGTTCCAATTTGCTCCACCTGAAGTGGGAGAAAAAGACATGCTTTATTTATTCATAAGGTGTGGGTATTGCTGGCTGGACAAGCATTTATTGCCCTTCCCTTGCTGCCCTTGAGAAGGTGGTGATGAACTGGCTTTGTGAAGTGCTGCAGTTGATTTACCGTAGTTCACCCACAATACCATCAGAGAGGGATTTTGATCCAACAATACTGAAGGACTAGTGATATATTTCCAAGACAGGGTGGTGAGTAGCTTTGGAGGGGAACTTGCAGGTGGTGGTGCTCCCATTTTTGTGCTGTCCTAGTCCTTCTGGAAGGATAGTAGCCGTGGGTGTGAAACATGCTGTTGTAAGGAGGTCTGGTGAATTTCTGCAGTGCATTTGTAGACGCTATGCCCTGCTCCTGCTGAGTGCTGATGGTGGAAAGTGAATCTTTGTTGAAATGGTGTCAATCAAATGGGCTGTGATGTCCTGGATGATGTAAACTTCTTAAGTGTTGTTGGAGCTACACTCATCCAGGCAAGTGGATAAGTGCAGCATTGATATATAGTCATAGTCATAGAGTCGTACAGCATGGTAACAAACCCTTCGGTCCAACTCCCCCATGCCAACCAGATATTCTAAATTAATCTAATCCCATTTGTCAGCATTTGGCCCATATCCCTCTAAACCCTTCCTATTCATATACCCATCCAGATGCCTTTTAAACGTTGTTATTGTACCAGCCTTCACCACTTCTCTGGCAGCTCATTTCATACACATGCCACCCTCTGTGTGAAAAATTGCCCTTAGGTCCCTTTTAAATCTTTCCCCTCTCACCTTAAAAGTATGCCTCCTAGTTTTGGACACCTCTACTCCAGGGAAAAGACCTTGGCTATTCACCCTATCCATGACCCTTATGATTTTATAAACCTCTATAAGGTTACCCCTCAGCCTCCGATGCTCCAGGGAAAAAGCCCCAGTCTATTCAGCCTGTCCCTAAAGCACAAACCCTCCAACATCTTTGTAAATCTTTTCTGAGCCTTTTCAAGTTTCACAACATCCTTCCTATAACAGGGAGACCAGAATTGCATGCTGTATTCCAAAAGTGGCCTAACCAATGTCCTGTACAGGTGCAACAAGACCTCCCAACTCCTATACTCAATGCACTGACCAATAAAGGCAAGCATACCAAACACTTTCTTCTCTATCCTGTCTACTTGCGATTCCACTTTCAACAAATTATGAACCTGCAATCCAAGGTCTCTTTGTTCATCAACACTCCCCAGGACTTATCATTAAATGTATAAATCCTGCCCTGATTTGCCTTTCCAAAATGCAACACGTCACATTTACCTAAATTAAAACTCCATCTGGCACTCCTTTGGCTAATCCATTTCAGTTTCTGGGCCATGGTAACCCTCAGGATGTTGATAGTAATTGACTGATCGTAATGCCATTGAATGTCAAGGAGTAATGATCAGATTCTTTGTGTTGAAGATGGCACTTGTGTGGTGTGAATGTTACTTACTAGTTGTCAGTTCAAGCCTGGGTATTGTCCAGGTTTTGTTTTAGACTGCTTCAGTATTTGAGGAATTGCAAATGAATGATTTATTTATTGTCCCTTGTATGTTACAGTGAATAACACAGTAAAATACAGTGAAAAGCTTCCACCACAACCCAACACCATTTTGAATAGTTTATGAATAATGTGGAGTTTGCACATTCTTCCTGTGTTTGTGTGGGTTTCCTCCGGGTAGTCTGGTTTCCTCCCACGGTCCAAACATGCGTAGGTTAGGTGGATTGACTGTGCCAAATTGCCCATAGTATCCAAGGATATGCAGTCTAAGTAATTAGCCATGGGAAATTCAGGGTTACAACGATTAGGAAGGGGGGTGGTGGTGTGGGTCTAGGTGAGATGCTTTTTGAAGGTTCGGTTTGGACTCGATGGGCCAAATTTGTTTTTTCTTTATTCATTCACAGGATGAGGGTGTCGCTGGCTAGGCAGCATTTATTGCCCATCCCTAATTACCCAGAGGGCAGTTAAGAGTCAATTATATTGCTGTGGGTCTGAAGTCACATGTAGGCCAGACCAGGTAAGGATGGCAGGTTCCTTCCCTAAAGGACATTAGTGAACCAGATGGGTTTTTCCGACAATCGACAATGGATTCATGGTCATCATTAGATGCGTATTTATTGAATTCAAATTCCACCATCTGTCATGGGATTCAGACCTGGGTCCCCAGAATGTTATCTGGGTCCCTGGATTAATAGTCCAACGATAATACCACTAGGCCATTATCTCCCTACAATGTAAATGTCCGGCTTCCACACTGTAGGGATTCTATATTTCAACAATTCTATGAATAAAAAGGATAAAAGATATAACTGAAAAAGAATACTTTAAGAATAAAAAGGAATAAAAGATAAAATCTGATTTACCAACAACACCTGTGTTGCCACCTGTGCCAGAAGATGAAAACTCAACAGGTAGAAATAGGAGAATGAGAGGCTACAAAGTGGTCCAGGATGAAAGAGAGGAAAAAAAGCCTCTGTTATTTGGGTCACATCAAGATAATTGTCACCCATATTTTGAAACCTGATATTCAGATCATAGTTGCCAAATACAAACCTGTAAGAAAGTATAAAATACATTTTGTGTAACGAGGATGAATCTTATGTAAATAAAGACCAGAGGTGAAAAAGAAGAGATTTAGAAATTCAGTAAATTTTAGGAAGTTTCTTGCTATGTCCCAAAAGTTTCAGCATATAAACAAAAACACTTTTCTCCTTATGTTTGTCTATAAATTATATATCAGAGAAGTTATTCCAGTGTGCTGTTTTCTCCCGCAGCAGTATCGTATGGAACATGGCCAAGGGCTCTTGATGCCAAGAGTCGATAGTCATTTGATGACTCATCACCCATTTCTGGCAATAAATCTCCTTTTTGTTTTGCACCACCTGCTCACTGTGTTGTTAAACACAATTAACTATCTCTTCTGGAGAAGCAATCAACTGCTCTATTACTTTGAACACTTTTATCTTACACGTTTGAAATATTTCTAACATTCTTGAAATGAGTTAAATCCTAGAGTTCAAACAAGTGTAATTAAACAAATAAACAAAAAAAAAGTTCAAAAGGCACAGCAGATCTATCAACAAAAAGAGGATTAGTAAATGGAAAGATTAGAGAAAGGATAGGTGAGTGTTTTAAGATCAGAAGCATTGATGAAGGCTTGTTTTTTGACAAATGCTGCCTGAAGTCTCAATATTTCTAGCCTTTACTGTTGGTTTTTTGATATTTGTCGCAGATGATCAACAGGCAAGTGAAACAGAAATAAAATCAAAAGGCTGGAAAACTCAGGCAGCATCTGTGGAGCAAAACAAAATTAATATTTTTGGTCCAGTAACCTTTCATCAGAACAGAAGAAAGATGGAAATGTAAGGGTTTTTAAATCAGTGCAAGGGAGGGGGGAGGCAGGAAAACAAAGGAGATTTGTGAGAGGGTGGAGTGCAGGCATGATTAAATGACAAAAGATTTAATGAGACAACAGCCAAAGAGAGCGGCATTAGATTAGCAAGCAAAGGTTATGTCAAAATAAGGCATTAATGGCTATGTTTAAAAAAAACTGAATGTAGTGTGAAGGAATATAGAGAGAAGCAAAATAAGACCACCCCATCCAAAGAAAAGCAGAAGCAAAACGCACAGAGCAATTTAAAGTCAGAGGTTATAGTCTAAAGATATTGAACTCGATGTTGAGTCAAGAAAGGAAGATGACCCAGGCTATGGATAGAAATTAAGATAAGCAAGGGAACCTTAAAGTGGAGAATTGAGATGATAACCAACAGAAGCTCAGGTTTCTGATTGTGAACTGAACTTAAGTGTTATGCAAAGCAGTAATCAGTATGCACTTAGTTTCCCCAGTATAGAGGAAACCACATTTTGAGCAGTAAATACAATACAGTAACTTGCAAAAAGAGGAAGTGAATCACATTTCTCTTGGAGGAATGCTTGGAACCTTGAGCATTTGAGAAGGAGGTAGATGAAAGGACATCTCCTGTGCTGCCCAGAACGGTGCCTTGATAAAGAGAGTATTGGTGTGAAGAAGGAGAGGACTAGCGTTTCTCAGAAGGAATACCTCATACAGAACACTGAAAGGAGAACCCAGGAGAAGATGTCTGCGGTGGTGAGATCATGTTGAAGCTGGCAGAAATGGGGGAGAATGATATTTTGAATACAGAGGTTAGTGGGGTTTTGTGAGGACAAGGGGAAGCCTCCATTTCAAGTCCACAATGACCCTCTGAAGACCATCCCACCCAGACCCCTCTGCCCAACCTACCCCTGTAACTCCGCATTTCCCATGGCTAATCCACCTAGCTTGCATATCCTCGGACACTGAGGGCAATTTAGCATGACCAATCCACCTAACCTGCATATTCTTGGACTGTGGAAAGAAACTGGAGTGCCTGGTGAAAACTCATGCAGACACGGGGAGAATATGCAACTCCACACAGACAGTTGCCCAAGGGTAGGGTCGAATCCAGGTCCCTGGTGCTGTAAGGCAGCAGTGCTAACCACTGAGCCACTGGGAAGAAGGAAAGTTAGAGGGAACATTGGTCAGGAGATTACTCACGGCTGAACTGCTAGCCTCTGACCCCTCCTCTCTGGATTGCTCTTACGGACACCTAGAGAGACCAATGTCTCTTTTTGTGTTAAAATATTCTGATCTGTTCCAAGGAATCTTGGCCACAATAAGGTCAAAGCTTAGGAAGGGCGATGTGAGTTCCAACAGGATGCTATTGTAGTGATGCCTGGGTCAGGGGAGGCAAAAAGACACTTGTTCTTCCTCACTCTTAAGAAATCTTTTAAAAGAAAGGGATTTAGGCATTACTGGCTGGATCAGCATTTCTACAAGCCAAGCCCTAACTACTCTGGAGAAATTGGTGTTGAGCTGCCATCTTGAACTATTGCAGTCTATTTGGTGCAACTACACCCATAGTTTTGTTATGAAGCAAGTTCAAGACTATTGACCCTGTCACAGTGAAGGCATGGTAATATCGTTCCAAATTAGGATGCTGTGTGGCTCAGAAGGGAACTTGGAGGCAGTAATGTATCTGCTGCCATTGTCTTTCTGGTTGGTAGGGGCTGTGGGATTTTTTAAAGTTCTATTGAAGGAGTCTGGGTGAATTTCTGTAGCGCATCTTGTGAATGATACACATTGTTATTACTGAGCATTTGTGGTGAAGGTATGGAATTTTGCTTTGGGTGGATGGAGTCCTAATCAAAGGGGCAATTTGCCTTGGATGGCATTGAGCTTTTTGAATGTTGTTAGAGTTGCATTCATCCAGACAAGTGAAGAATATTCTATCACACTCCTGAGTTGTGCCTTGTAGATGGTGGACAGGCTTTGCAGAGCTAGGAGGTGAGTTAGTTGCTACAGGATTCCTAGCCTCTGACCTGCTGTTGTGTCCACCTGAAGAACATAAAATATTACTTAACTTATCCTCTTCTGACCACTTTGCTGCATCCCTTCTCTAACATGAAACAATTACCTCATCCTCTTAATTGCTGGATAAAATCACATTAAAGCCTGAGTGGCATCAATAAATCATAACTTTTAGATTTAAATTAGCAACAGGACACTTAGCCAACTTCAAAGATGACAAAATAAATGGTATGGTAATATCTCTAAGATACATTGAGAGATATGGTTCCAATATTGTGCAGGAAACCCCAAAGTAAGTTCACTGTAATTGGCATTGACTTTTTAACTTAGCTAGTTCATTAGTATTTATCTTCAAGTTTGTTGGCCAATTCTTGGCAGCATTTGACTTGCAGACCTGAATAACTCAAATCCAGGATTTAAAGAGCCAAACCAATGCTACCATTAGGAGGAGTTGAGAGTTGGAACACAGACAGCAAATTCCTCGAAGCTGAAAGCAGGAAATTGAATGTTAGCACCCCTTTTTAATAACATCTCCCTTCATGTTCTGCTGGGAGCTGTAAAGTAAACCACAGAGAAATATTGCTCCTCAACAATGTGAGGAAAGGAATTCTGCTGATATATGGAGTATATAGCTGCAGGCATCTTCGAAGGACAACAGTCTGAGCATAGTCTTTCTATCTATGGATTCAGTGCAAAGAGAGCTTTAATGACCTAAATATAAAATGCAATTAGAGTTGCACATTTGGCTATGTTGTACTGTGTCGATCATCCTAAAGCCTCACTCTCCCTTCTCAGATCTATTCCATCATTTCAGTTCTCATACACCTGTCCCTGTATGCCTTTTGTCCACTCATTTTCCTCTTCTAATGCACTCCCTCACATCTTCAGATGTACATCACACCTTCCACTCACCCCCATCCTTATACTGTACTTGTTCAAATCTCCCCTCCTCCAACCACCTTGTGGTTGACCTAGCAGTTTTTGGATTGCCACTTACACAGGCAATGCCACACTGCACTTGCAGTAAACCAACCAAAATAGTAACCTGAGTGCCTGATCATGATCATCGCAAGTAAGTTTACAGACTTAAACAACATTATGGGATATTAAATGAAACAATGTAAGAGCGGATAATGACACATCCCTCCCTGACACGCTCAATGCTTTCTGTGCTTGGTTTGAGCAGTATTCCACTGGCGTGATGATGCCTACCCTGACAGCCCCAGATACACCTGTTCCCTCTGTCACCACTTCAGAAGTCAGATCAGTCTTCCTGGGAGTCCACCCAAGGAAAGCGAGGGGCCTGGATGGTGTCCACAGCCGAGTACTCAGATCCTGTGTGGACCAAGTTCATCGACATCTTCACCCTCTCCCTCCTACAAGCTGGAGTCCCCACCTGCTTCAAGAAGACCACCATCATCCCCCTGCCTTAATGACTACTGCCCAATAGCTCTGACTTCATTAATCACAAAGTGCTTCGAGAGGCTGGTCATGGCCCACATCAACTGCAGTCTCCCAGCCTGTCTCAATCTCCTACAGTTTTCCCACCAATGTAACAGGTCCACATAGGATGCCATATCCCTAGCCCTGCACTCAACTCTGGAACATCTGGACAACAAAAACACCTATGTCAGACTCCTGATCATAGACTACAGTTCTGCCTTTTACACCATTATCCCCTCCAGACTGATTTCAAAACTGCGTGACCTTGGTCTTGTCTCTGCCCTCTGCAATTGGATCCTCAGCTTTCTGACCCACAGACCGCAATCAGTGAGGATAGGTAACTGCACTTCCTCCACAATAACACTCAACACTGGAGACCTGCAAGGATGTGTCCTCAGCCCCCTCAGTACTCCGTGTACACCTACGACTATATTGCCAAATTCCGAAATGAACGTCATCTACAAGTTCGGTGATGACACCACCGTAGTGGCACGGATATCTAACAACAACGAGTCAAAACACAGAAGGGAGATAGGGGGCTTGGTGATGTGGTGCAATGAAAACAATCTGTCTGTCAACATTGACACAACTAAGGAACTGATCATCGACTTCAGAAAGAAAGGAGGAGAACACGTCCCCTTCTACATCAACAAAACTGAGGCTGAGAGAGTGAACAGCATCAAGCTCCTCAGAGTGGCGATAACTGACGATCTGTCCGGGACTTCCCACGTAAATGCAACAGTCAAGAAGGCACAAAAATGCCTCTTCTTCCTCAGGTAGCACAGGAAATTTGGCATGTCCATAAGGTCCCTCACCAACTTCTACAGATGCACCATTGAAAGCATACTGTCCGGGTGCATAACAGCCTGGTATAGCAACTGCTCTGCCCAGGACCGTAAGAAACTACAGAAGGTGTGCATAGCCCAGACCATCACGGAAGCCAACCTTCCATCCATGGACTCTATTTACATGGCTCGCTGCTGTGGAAAGACAGACAACATCATCAAAGACCCATCACACCCCGGTAATGACCTTCTATAACATGTTCCATCAGGCAGAAGCCTGAACGCACGCACGAGCAGGTTCAGCAACAGCTTCTTTCTGGCCGTTATCAGACTGTTTAATGGACTCTGGCCTCAAATAATGTAACCTGTATGCCTCTAAGTCTTTTTGATCTGTACATCCTTTGCTTGCTGTGATCTGCTGTACTGCTCGTAAACAAAGCTATTCACTGTTTTTCGGTACACATGACGATAAAATCAAAATCAAAGATCCCTTTGTGAGTTGACATAATTGTTGACCTTGGTAAACAAGCCATCAGTCAACTGTTGAAGGACCACAGGCTGGGACATTCTAACATTACCGTACAGGAAAAGGAAACAGAGGCAAGTGAGTTTGGGCAATGGAGCCTTTGATAGCCACTGGAAACACACAGCCACAGGTCCAGCAGGGGAACCAGTCATTTTTGAGAAAGCTGCCAATATTTGTGGCCACGTGACATAATATTCCAAGCTTGCTGAGCTGCTACTGTTTGAACTCAGAAAGCTCAGCCTGTGCCCATGAACCCTGTTTTCCATTGGGAGCGACCTGAATGCTGCACTTCTCTGCAGTTCTCCTCTCTGCAGCTACACATATCTGATCAAAACCCTGCTTCTGCTGCTGCTCCTCATCTGATTGTTCCTTATCGAGGATCAATCTAAGGCAGACAGAGCACCACCCATCATGATGGAATTCATCAAGCCTCCAAAAGGTAGAAAATTGTCTCTTAGTAAAAGTATTATGGACAAAACTTTTCCCACCAGCTGTTGAGAAAACAGCCATGTGAGAATAGACAATTTATTTCAATATTTCCACATTTTGACTTGGTTCCTTCGTTGCTGCTGTGTTTTTGTCTTGTCTTCACTGGTGAATTCCAGGAAGCCCAGTAACCTCTGCATGGCCAGTTAAATATTAAAGTCGGTTGAAACATTACACCAGTTACACACTTGGCACAAATAATCTGCTCTTGCTGAGTTTGTTTTATATGAGCTTCCTAATGCACTGCAGGTAGGAGCTGCTTCTAAAGTGCTGACGTTTTACTGGATTTAACTTTTACTGCTGTCTGCACCTAAACCCAAGCACTTTGCCAGATTAAATTCACCTTGCCAGCACTGATTCTGCCAGTTGAAACTGAACCATACATCCCCTCAGCTTTGTCAGGGAGGAGATGGCCTGGTGGTATTATCGCTGGACTATTAAGCCAGAGACCCATATTACATTCTGGGGACTTAAGTTCAAATCATGCCATGGCAGATGGTGGAATTTGAATTCAGTATAAAAAAAATCTAAAGTTGACTGTGAATCCATTGTCAAATGTTGGAAAAGTCCATTTGGTTCACTAATGTCTTTTAGGGATGGAAACCACTATCCTTACCTAGTCTAGCCTACATATGACTCCGGACCCTCAGCAATGTGATTGATTCTTAACTGCCCTCTAGGCAATTAGGGATGGACAATAAATGTTGGCCTAGTCCTCATCCTGTGAATGAATAAAAAATAATTTGCTCCTCTAATTAAACAATGTCATGAGTCATGCAATTATATGCTTAACATTTCTATTGCTTCACTCTTCTGCCCAAGTTGGAGTCAGTCCACTATGTTACCTGCCTTTTCACTTTAAAGCATATGCGCGCAAACAGCAAAAGTTGGATAAACTTAGCAAGTTAGAATGGGAAGGTATGGTTGACTTTTCAGATGGATGCCCCACATATTAGAATAGTAGAAGTAAAACTATTATGCACACAAAATTAAATTAAAAACGATGTTTATGTCTGCTGCTGCAACAATGGTTTAAACAATAAACTCAAATATTGGGAGATTGAAGCATATCATCCATGCTAATACCCTCTAGATTGTAATTAAATGCCTCATTTGTCCAGAGGTTTTTTCGGCTTGCCTCCTAACTACTTTTGCTGCAGCTTCATTCCTATTCCATAATTAGATCTGAGAGTTTTCTTTTTGCCTGTATGCATCATTAGGATGCATTATGCTCTCTTTTCCATCCTATTTACATATTACATGAATATTGTTGATGTATGTACATGGCAGTGTAAAGTGCAGCAAATTGGAAAACTGAATCAATAAATGCTTTGAAATGTGATCAATATACGTCAGCATCAAAGATATAGATCATTTTATTTCAGACAAAGGTTACGCACTTGCAGAGCATGATAAAATAGTAACATCCAGATGATATCTTGTTCTTTGTGCCAAAAAATTGCTGATCATTCATGAATCATTATATCCATAAGTCATTAGGAGCATTTACCCACATCCAAACGCACAAAACAACATCAAACTTATATCGGGTGCAAATACATTATGAGAGAATAGAAGGTCCATGTGCAGAACTATTTCCAACCAAAATATTGGAACGTGCCATCTGGACAAAGCACATAACAAACATTTGTGTAAATGAAGTAGAGAAGAGAAAACAAACTTAAACACTTCGCCTCTAGTCGAAAATGAGGTTGGTGCAATTTAAGACAGCTGCATGAATACTCACTGCAATGTTCCCATTCCATTAGTGCCCATCATAAGCTTAGCTGGACACTTTGTTTAAGTAGATGAGGCACTCATCAATGTGGGTAGTAATCTCACAGTATATCTTTTAATTAGGGTCTAATGCAGTCTAATATTATTAAAACTGCCAGCTAATCAAGTCTTTTTTTTGCTTGACATGGTCAGTCAGTCACCAGGACGTTAAAGAGACGCAGCTATTAAGGTCAGTAGAAATTGCCAGATAGAAGACTGACAAACAGCTTGTGGCTTTGAGCTAAAAACTATCCTTTCAGGGAACAATTCAGGGTTCTCCAGTCTAGAGTCATAGTCATAGAGTTACACAGCACGAATATAGAGCCTTTGGTCCAACTTGTCCATGCCAAATAGATATCCTAAGCAGACCTAGCCCCATTTGCCAGCATTTGACCCATATCCCTCTAAATCCTTCCTATTCATGTACCAATTCAGATGCCTTTTAAATTGTACCAGCCTCCACTACTTCCTCTGGCAGCTCATTGCATACGCACAGCACCTTCTGCGTGAAAAGGTTGCCCTTAGGTTTCTTTTAAATCTTTCCTCTCTCACCTCTCACCTAATTTCATTGTTATGTTTGTCTTTTAAGCAAACAACACAATCCAAACCCGGTGGCCCACAATATGCTTCTGCTCATGTGCTTGTAAGCAGCCATTAACGTGAGCATACACACAGGAGCGAGTGTACACACAGGAGCAAGCATACATATGCAGGTACTTGCAGCAAGCAGTCATACACACACAGACACACACACATGCGCACGCATACACACACGCATGCATGCACGCACACTCACACACACGTACGCACGCGTGCACACACAAACGCGCACACACACACATGCACACACACATACACGCACACACACACATGCACACGCACACACACACGCATGCATGAACGCACGCACACTCATGCACGTGTGCACACACATGTACACACACACATGCACACGCAAACACACATGCACGCACACACACACGCACACACACATTCATGTGCGCACACACACACACACGTATACATTCACTCATGCACTCACATCATGAAGACAGTAACAAAAGACTTGACAAAAGGCTTACACTAATACTCTGACGACATGAATGCAAATCCTACTATTCAGTTGAGGAATTTTAAATAAAAATGATAAATAAAACCTGAGCAAAATACTGGTTCTCATTAATAATTATCAGGAAACTGCTGGATTTGTCATAGAAAAAACTAGCTGGTTCACTAATGTCCTTTAAGGGAAGCAATCTGTCATCTGTACCCTCTCTGGGCAACATGTGACTTCAAACGCACAGCCATATAGTTGATTAATTGCATTCTGAAATGGCCTAGCAAGCCACATCAAACATGAACAGGATAAGGCATTGTAAATGTACCTACATTGTGGGAAAGTTATGACCTGGTAGTATTGTTCCTCAAGCTAATAATCCAGAGACATGTGGAATGTTCTGTGGACCCAGTTTTGAATCCCATCATGGGAAATGATTTGAATTAAATAAAAATCTGGAATCAAAAGTCTGATGACTGTGAAGCCATTCCTTTAGGGAAGGAAACTGACAACCTTGTCTGGTCCAGTTTACATGTGACTCCAGGCCCACAGCAGTGTGGTTGACTCTGAACTGCCCTCTGAAATGGCCGAGCAAGCCACTCAGTTAAATTCAGGGGTAAGCAGGGATGTTGAATAAATGCTGGTCTAGGCAACAATGCTTACATTCAATGAATGAATTTAAAAAAACTGAAAAGATATCACTTTTCAAGAGGATGTAGAGCTGGTCAATAAATGCTGGCCTTGTCTTTGACAGTCACATCCAAATAATGCGTTTTAAAAAAGAATTGCATTCAAGCTTACAATCACAATCACACACGTTCCCATGCACTTATATGTGTCTGCTCACTCATGTACATACATATGGAGGATGAATTTCCTCAGGGATTCTTCTGCCCCTCTGCTGTAATTGCAGAGGAAGAGCCACCAAAATCCTGGATAAAAGACAGCATTACTCTGTTTTGCCAGGATTTCTGTGGTTCTTCTGTTTAGGTTTTGAGTGAATTCTGGCAGAAAACCAGCCCCATGAGCAAATACAAACACATAGCCGAAACACAAACACATTCATAACCCAATATACACAAACATGTACGTAACATACACATATGGACAAAGAAGGAATACTGGCTAGGATGCCAGCAGAAATTCCATCTACATCAAAGACTTTCATGCAAGAGATTTTGATATTTTTGGTAAGATGGTCCGGACTTTATATTAGAATATGGTGCAGATTTTTTCATGGAGTCATTTCCACCATGGCCTGTGCTGAGCTTGCTTGCATAACTACACACTTTTCAATGCATCTCATATGCAAGTGTCTTAGAAAATTTATTAAATGGTGAATCTCATGTGACTAGCGGGTGTAAGTTCTTGTGCCTGTCAGGACCTTCTGGGCTTGAAGGCTCTAACTCTATATTAAAGATGACATGGGCAACCCTGCACTTACTGCCCCACAGGAGCATCCTTTTGATCTTTGTTCTGAAGAACATGTACCTCAAGGTTGTTCTGTTACACCTTGGTCAGAGCCAGTACAAACAGTTGCAATTGGCAATTACCAAAGATGACCAACAATAAGAGTTGCAAAAGACCATCATCTAGGAATGACTTGACAGTATTAAAGAAGTTCCTGTGAATATTTGTTCATTTTGGTCACACAGAGCCAAACTCAGCCTATTTCAAAAAGTAATTTTCAAGGGCAAACATGCCCCAATACCAAAAGCATTATGATGAATATCATGTCAATATTACACCAGATACACATGGGTATTGAATTCACCAGACAGCCAGCGAGTGACTCTGTGTACTGGTCAGTATATTTAACAACTCATGAATGATTGTGGATCATGCCAAATAAAACAACACCAGCAGCAAAGGGAGCATTTACATCTGTACGATGTCCCATCAACTCCTTGGATGAATGCAGAACAGGCCTGTTCGCAGAATGAATTATGAATTCCCTGTTATGAATTACTTCTCCAAATATCCCTTTGTTCCAAGGCTTGGCAACACATTGAGTGCAACCATCAACAACATGATGACCGAGATAGTAGGAACTGCAGATGCTGG
>NC_063334.1:61213737-61233427 GCF_021869965.1 Rhincodon typus
TTTTCTGAAGAAGGGTCTAGGCCCGAAACATCAGCCTTCCTGCTCCTCTGATGCTGCTTGGCCTGCTGTGTTCATCCAGCTCTACACCTTGTTATCTTAACCAACATGATGACCACTGTTTTAAGTTTATTTGGGGTCCCAGAACAGATACTATTTGACAATGGGTCACAATTCATGTCAAGACACATATTAAAATGGAGTGACACATATCACATCATCACCTGTGTGAACCTGGCTCAAATGATTTAGCAGAATGTACGTTACTTAGTATCAATTCAATGACCATCAGATGTCAAGCACAAATTGAGATGTTCACATTGCATTGCTACAATTTTGTGCAGGACGAATGACCATCCCTTGTAGTAGTTATGTTTGGATGACAAGTGCGAATAATAGTGCCCAGCAACAAATTGTCTAACCATTCTGAGACACAGGATATTCATCTTCAAGGACAGAGGAGAATGAAAGAGATAAATGACAAGTCAGAAGATAGAGAACTACCACACTGAGCACTAGACAGAGAATACAGGTAAGAAATACAAATACAAATACATGGATACCAGCAATTGTAAAATGTGCAACCAGCCCAGATCATCCAAAGTTATTAATGAACGTGACGCTACATTGTGAGAAACAGAAGGTGAGGGAGGAATCTGTGACATTATTGTGTGTCAATGTTGAGTAATAGTGAGCAGAAAGAAGACATCCAGGTTGTCAAACAAGCGCAATAGAGAATACCATGTCCCTCTTCAGATGGATGTACGATCTCTAACACAGGATGAGTTGTCAAAATTCTAAAGAGCTACATTGAGATTTGAATTTTTAATCTGCTCCCTGTTTGCCATGTGGCGTTGGACTTGGTGATGCTCCAAGTAGACAGTGTGCTAACTCTGCTTGGATGTATTGATTGCACATTGACAGCACATGTGAGGAGTGGGAGAATGAGATAGAAGTGGGTGGGAACATGCATAAAATTGGATGACAGGGCGGGGGGCACTATGCCTGTTGCCTTCCTGCCTTTGTTGGTCCATCCCCACTCATGGACAGGACCATCCCCTCACTCCACTGACTGGACACACACTGACAGCAACTGATCATTCCCTGCCCCATTGACCTGACTTCTTGAACTATTCCAAGGACACATCCACTTACCTGACACACTACCTCTTTACCCACCTGGCACTGTACCAACCAACCCTCTATACCAGCATACAACCTTACATTCAGTCACCTGGCACCCAGCCCCCTTGCTTACCTTCCACACTTTCACCTTCTCTGAGCAGTTTTCAAATTGACTACTGGACCTTGAAATCTGCTGAAAAATGAGGGCAGGGTTGTGTATCAGAGTGGGGTAGCTGCAGGTGGTTTCCATGTTGATCCATTCAGCCATTGTCCTATTGTCTTTGCTGCTTCCAATTAGAAGGCTCCTGGCCAGAAAGTGGTGAGACAAAGTCCTCTAAAGTTAAGTACTTTTTTTGCCTGATCATGATTGGAATTAGGGGTGGAATTTTCTGTGTGCACCTGGAGCTGTTAGAATGGCGGATTAGGCAGCTTATTTCACTTGGTTGGGGAATCTAGAAAAGGGCTGTGTAATTTCACAATAAGAGCCTGATTGTTTAGAATTTAGATGGATTGAATTCTTTTCATTTAAGCATGGTAAATCTATGGAATTCTCTCCCAGGTCAGTACAGTTGCACCGTCATTGGATATATTTAAGGTTATGAAGTGCCATGGGATGCCCTGAGATCATGAAAGTCTCCATATAGATGTCACATGAAAACAATGCTGCCATTTGAGAAGGACAAAAAAATGATCTGAAGTGTATAATTTCATAGGGAATACACCAGGAACTGCTCAAGTGGTGGACATGCATTTTCCTCATCCTTATTTGTCCAAGTCATGCCTGAAGTACCAATACCACCTAGTGGTAAATTCCCCCGACTAACTCCACTTGTACTTCTAGGTACTATTAAATCAATCCTAAAAGCATTTACACTGTCGTTTACAGGGTATGTGTGTCTATACATGAATTAATGACAAAAGGGAGAGTGTAAAGTGATTTTTTAAATTCTTTGTAGGACCAGCAGGAAACAGATAGTAAGAGAATCAACCATACAGGTAGCAAAAGGGAGGTTCTGATTTGCCCTACTCTTTTACCCTCCTGCAAGTCTCTCACAACTCCCATCCCACAAAAAGCCTTCTTGCCATGAGCCTCAGTTGCTATAAGTTTAAAAATATAATGTATAAGCATACATATGCTGCATGGGCAGCATGATGGCTCAGTGGTTAGGATTGCTTCCGCACAGCACCAGGGACCCAGGTTCGATTCCACCCTCGGGCAACTGTCTGTGGGGAGTTTGCATATTCTCCCTGTGTCGGTGTGGGTTTCCTCCCACAGACTAAAGATGTACAAGTTAGGTGGATTGACCTAGTTAAATTGCCCATCATGACCAGGGATGTTTAGGTTAGGTGGGTCAGACACAGGGGTAGCAAAATGGGTCTGGGTGGAATGCTCTTTGGAGGGAGGTGTGGACTTGTTGGGCCTGCTTCCACACTGGAAGGACTCTATGACATATAAAAGCAAAATACTGCAAATGCTAAAGATTTGAAATAAATACAGAAATGTGTTGGAGAAACTTAGGAGGTCTGCCAGTGTCTGTAGAAAGTGAAATGTTTTGAGTCCGATGTGACGCTTCTTCAGCACTGTTACTGTGAATTGAAGTGAAGGATTGAACTTCTTTCCGGTGTTTCTTTCTCCCTGCCCAGGAAGAACTGCCTATCAATCAGATGGCAACAGTTTTGGGTGCTCAACTGCATAATTGAGGAGGTTGTACCTGCTAGCAAAAGAGCTATTCCCCTATCTTTCAAGTCCCAGGACAAATTTAAATGATGTGGTGGAGCTAGGGTGTGTTGTCATGTGCGATTCACCGAAGAGGAGCCAAGTGAGTCAGAAACAGCCCCCCTCCTGTGGCACAATGCCCAGATCTTTGATCAGGAACTGTACCCCCCAACCCCGCACAACCCCTGTCCCCACAAAATGAGAGGCTGCCAGCAGGCGAGCAGTTCTTAATGTGCTGAAGGTGATGCTAAACTCAATGGTGGCAGGTTGAGACCCTTAACTAGTCCTTCACTGGCTATTGAAGGACCTTAGTCACTGGAAGAGTGGGAAGCTCAACCATAAGCCTTCCCGCATAGAACATAATTCTGAAGGAGGTGGGAAGATGGCAGCATTTTGACATACCATCGCCCTGCCTAAATTAAGTGCCCTTCCTGTTTTTAATGTCGCTACCTCTAGGATTCCATTCAAGATGTTGTGGGAGTGGGAAAGTTGTAGGGTAACTAGAAGACAGCCATTGAAGAGTACTAGACAATGAACCTCGAGACAGGCTGAATTTCAGTGTCAGGCACAGATTGTGTATCATTTCATATAACCCATGTAAAATCTGCATTTTTTTTTTGTGTTGTGTGCTCATTCTTATTGGGTACAGGCCTTTGAGCTTTAGCAGCCCTCAGGTACAACTCAGAAGTAGTAATAAATAACTTTTGAATTGATAGAGTAGAGCCAGAGAACAGGCACAATGCCCAACAGAGCTGGTTTCAGGATCTGCCCCACCTCTGATCCCAGCATTGTCAGGGACCATAAATTCAGCCACAAGAATTTGCTTAATAAAACACATGAACTATAATTACACATTATTTGTTTCCAGAATAGTTTAGAAATGTACCCTCCCTGAAGCTCCTGGATATTTTCAATTACATTCAATTAGGATGTACAGGCCTACCATTGTCTGGGTTAGTAGCAGTTTCCTGAACATTTGAGAGCCTGCCAAAATCTAAATTTAGTTGTGAAACTATTTTCCCTGTTTTTATATAGACCTGAATTGAATTCCTTCGCAATTTAAAACATATTTATCATCTGCGTCCTGTTTCTTGGAGACATCATCAAAAAACATGATGTCAGGCTCTACTTGTGCACTTACATCACCCAGCTAAACTTTACCATGACCTCTCTGTACTTTACCGTGACATTTTTATTGCCATATTAAATAAAATATTATGTAAGTGTCATTGACCAGGCCAGCATTTATTGTTCATTCCTATTTGACCTTAAAAATGTGGTGGAGTTGCCTAATTGAACTGCTGCAGTCCATGTGGTATCAGGGGGGGAGTTCCAGGATTTTGACCCTGCATCAGTGAAGAAATGGTTCTATATTTCCAAGTCAGGATCATATGTGGCTTGAAGCGTAATTTGCAGGTGATGGCATTCCATATATCTATTCCATTTGTCCAAATAACCTTGTAGGGGTTACAGGTTTGGAAGACACTGCTGAAGCAGCCTTGGTGGGTGTTGAAGTGTATCTTACAGATGTTATATACACTGCTGCCACTTTGCATCAGTGGTGAAGGGTGTGAATTTGAAGGTGAATTTAGATGGGATGCCAACAAATGGGTTGCTTTGCCCTGGGTGGTGTTTAGCTGCTTGAATGCTGTTTGTGCTGCACCCATCCAGGTAAGAAGAAAGTGTTCCAACACACTACTGAAATGTGCCTTGTCGATGATAGGCATTTTTTGAGGAGTCGGGGATAAGTTAATTGCTGCAGAATCGCCAGCCTCTGATGTGCTCTTGCAGCTACAGTCCAGTGGCCAGTCCAGTTTAATTTCTGGTTAATAAAAACCATGAAATATTCATATTAGGGATTCGGTGATGATAAAGCCACAGAACATCAAGAGACAATGGTTAGATTCTCTCTTTTCAGAGATGGTCATTCCTGGCACTCATGTGTCAGGAATGTTATTTGTTACTTATCAATCCAATCCTAGATGTTTTCCAGAACTTGCTGCATTCGGCCAGCATCCAGTGCTGGATGTGTAGCAATTTCCTCCAATTAAACATTTTGAAGATCAACTGTTTTCAGATTTAACCACAAACTTCAATGTTTTGTCTTTGATGCCATGACGTTGTCAGACTACTGAAATAGATTGTTGGAAATCTTGATGATTATCTTAGCTTCCAAACCCGTATTTAGTCCCTTACAAAAATCTGCCTGCTTCCACATCAGTAATATCTTCTACCCTTAGCTTTCTGCATCTGATACCCTCATCCATGCTTATATTATCTCCACACTTAATGACTCCAATGTTCTCCTTTATAGCATCCCATCATCCACCCTCTATAAGCTTGAACTCAACCAGATCCTTGCTATGCATGTTCTATTTTCCATCAAGTGTGACTGACCCATTACTGCTGTGCTTCGTAGAATGGGATGAGCTCATCATATCTGCTTGGGCTGACAGCCCAGACTCAGAAAAGAATTTTTTCAGCGCAACCACTTCCATCACTTAAAAAAATAGGAACATACAGCCTGATAGGTAATAGGAACAGGAGTAGACCATTTGGCCCTTCTAACCAGTTGTGCAATTCAACAAGATCATTATTGATCTTCTACCTCATTGCCATTTTCCAACACGACCATATCGCTGCATGAATATATTGAAAGCTATCAGTTTCTGCCTTGAATGTATTTAATATTTGAACTTCCTCATTCTTTTGGGGTAGTGGGTTCTCATGTTTCAGCATGTGAGTTTTTTTTCTCTTTTCATTTGTGGGATGTGGGACTTGCCAGCATTTCTTGCCCATCCCTAGTTGCCCTTGAGAAGGTGGTGGTGAGCTGCATTCTTGAACCGCTGCAGATCTCCTGCTGTGGGTTGACCCAAATGTGTCCTCCTCTCAGTCCCAAATAGCCTGCCTCTTATTCTGACACTGTGTCCATTGGTTCTGGATCCCCCAGATTAGGGAAACATCCATCCTGTCAACCCCTGTAAGAATTTTGCATGCTTCAACAATATGATCTTTTATTTTTCTCATCCCAGTCTCCTCAATCGCTCCTCGTAGGACTGTCTCATCATACCAGGGATCCATCTTGTGAACATTTGTTGCACACCATCTATGGTAAGTATATTCTTTTTTAAGTAATGGGGCCAAAATTGTACATAATACTCCAAACTGTACACAATTTTGAAATGTGAACAGCAGTGCAGGTTTTGACTTGACAGTGCTAGCCTGAAGAAGTCAGTTTCATGAAAGCCATTGACATCTGATGAGAAGAAACTGGAACAAAAACTCCAGTCAAAATATTGTGAGTGTATCTTCCAATATTCAGCAACTTAAGGGGGGATATTTTAAGTTGAATGGAGAAAGATTTAAAAAGGACATGAGAGGCATTTTTTTTTTCGCACAGAGAATGGTTCATTGTGGAATGAACTTCCAGAGGAACTGGTGAATGTAGGTACAGTTACAACATTGAAAAGACATTTGATAAGTACATGAATAAGAAAGGAGGGACATGGGCCTAACACAGGCAGGTCGGACAAGTTTAGTTTGGGGTTATGGTTGGCAGGGACTGGTTGGACCAAAGGGTCTGTTTCTGTACTGTATGACTCTATGACTCAACTCAGAGCCTGTCAGTGGAAAGACTGCTGGAACTAAAGAAGTTTTACAGGAACTATTGAAGTTTTAAGCCAACCTGTGAATGTTCAAATAAGCCAGAAGCAGCGCAAAATATTTTAAAAGCTGGTAAGCACCAAGCAGAGTGTCATAAAAGCTGCAAGGGGGAGAAAAACATTATTCTAGTCCTGGGTACAACATTCAATAGTACAACATTCAACATTCAATTTTAGAAAAATTCTAGACTGAAAGGCTAAAAGAAATACTTAATGTGCTATATATAGAAAATTAGCTTTGTTTTAATTCCTTTTAAAAAATCAGGAAACATTGCAAGAAAAGCTATTGTGAAAAACATACACTCGTTGAGAAAATTGCCAAAATAGCAGTATTAATAACCATTGAACATTGAAAAAATGCTAGCAGGATTTAGTTAAAACAATGTTGACTGTTCAATTGAAATTACTGCTTAAGATACAAATCAATCCAACACCATTTTCTTCAATGTAAAGTTGTATGAAAAGCTGGAAAAATAAGCAGGAAGCATGTGAATCCTCTATTGTGCTAAAAGAAGGGCAGGAAAATCAGGGAGGGGAAGGGGGAAACAGTGTTGAGATACAGGTTTTCCACCAGTTTGTACAAAACTTAAAATGCAGTTTCTCTTCAATTTAATATTTCAATGATATTTAAATGTTTGAAAATATTTTTTACAGTAAAACAGGAGGTTAATTCTGAAATGTAGAAGTTTTCCAACTTTAATAAACAGAAATTAAGGAAAATTTCTGATAAGGAATTCAGGGAGAACTTAAACATCTTCATAAAGTCAGCAAAGCTCTTAAAAACAAAACATTATTAATCTTCATTATCCAGTAATTAAAGAAAACAATGACAGTATTTGAATGTGAGAAATTTGTTGAAAACTGAACATTTAATACAATCGAACTTATTGTAACAATTTAAAACACTGAAGTGTAAAATCAGTTAGATGTACATAGATTTTGTTAAAATTCTGCAACAGTTTTCAAACAGATCATTTTAAAAAGAATTAGCAACAATAGTACGAACAGCCCTGAATTGTGAATGGGTTCCATTCTGGAAATCTTTTGCAAGTAAATTTGTACCCAAATCGGAACACAATGCAGGACAGGAAATGTTTATATTTTGGATCTTTAAAATTACACACCCATATGGGCTTTTCTGAAGAAGGGTCCCAACCCGAATCGTCAACTTTCCTGCTCTTCTGATGCTGCCTGGCCTGCTGTGTTCCTCCAGCTCCACACTGTGTTACCCCCCGATATGGGATCGTGTTACTAAGCACAAGCTCTCGTAAGGTGGACATTTGTAATTTGGGGGCCCTCTATTATGACAATGGAGAAAGATATGATACTTCCAAGCAGATTTTAAATTACAAATACTTCAAACAATGAATTAAACTGGATTGTACAGAAAAAAAACGCATCATGAGATATGAAATTGATTCATAATTGCAGAAGAATAGAGAAGATCAAGTGAATGCATTTCTTTACTCTGTACATTTGATAGCCGAGCGTATTTTAAAATGACAAAACATGCAAAAAGTGACAGATGCCTCTGAAAATATTCTAGCAACATTTGAAAATTAGGTTAAAACACCACCATCTGTATCATAGAGAAAGCAAGATTAACAAGAGTACAGCTACCTGAAGAACACATTGACAGCATTGAACCCAGATCATACTGTTCTAAGGAAATATCCCCAGTCTATGAACTTCTCTTCTAGGCTACTTTTGTCATATGATTTGTATGTTGATTAAATTTTGCATGATTATCACCGAAACTTCCTTGATGACTCATCCTACTGTGTGCTTACCGTTGATGGGGTGGGTTGTGGGGGGACTGTGCACCCTCCCCCAAGTGATTCCTTGCCATTCTGGCTTAGTTTCTGGCGCCAGAATTAAAGCTCAGCCGCATGCAATTTCAGATGCTGTAAACAAGGAATGACTGTGGTGCTCACCACTGATGTTTAAAGATGTTGCAAAGGAAAGCCAAACTCCCGACTTTTAAGACAGGGGTGTGAAGGTTTTGGAGGATACGTTGATGGAGTGGAGGGCAGTACTGCCTCCTGCTGATCACTTAAGTAGACTATGCCAAGTGCCTGGGCCCGAACAGCAGCACAAGTCCTTCATTAAGAGGGATGCCCAGCAATGCCACAGAAAGATAAACAATGCCCTGGCCTCTGCATCTTCTTTCTATTTCTTCTTCACACTCAGAGAGCCACCATTCACTCTAAAACAGCTACTGTGCACACAACTCAACAAGTTTCAGGGACTCCAACTCTGACTTGCTTGCATCATGCTTATGCAATGGCTCTCATCCACCACATCCTCTCAAACTACTACTCCCTTCCTCTGAACTTCCTAGTCGCTGACTGGGGACACCAGAACTCTTCACCTGCTCACGTCTGACCATTAACTACTCTTGCATCCATTTTCATCAGACACAGTCTCTCCATTTTATTAAAATGATATCAACATTAGGTCCACCACTGCCCCCTCTCTTGTAGGACTTTCTCCATGCCAACTTACCACATTTAAGACTGATGTCCTTTTAAGCCTTTTAAATTTTGTTTTTCTCATTGAGGAAGTTGAAATCCCCTAATATTATGAACCTATTATTTTTACACTTCCCTGAGACTTGCCTGAGTAGCTATCCTTCCATCCCAACCTGACCGTTTGAGGGTCTATAGTACACTCCAAGTAATGTGACTACACCCTCATTATTTTTAAGTTCCACCAATAAGGTCTATCTTGAGGAACCTTCTAAAACGTCACCCCTCCCTTTTGCAGTTGTTGATTCCTTGATCAATACTGTGACATCACCTTCTCACTTACACACACCTCCTGCCTCCAATGTCCCATTTGAAGATCCTATATTTTGGAATATTAAGCTGCCAGACCTGTTCCTCCCACACCCCTGTCTCCGTGATAGCAATGATGTCAGATTCCCATGCAATAATCTGCACACTCAACTCATCTCCCTCATTAACAGGACTTCTTGCATTAAAATAATTCCATTCAACCTTGCCATGGTCCCTTATTTCTTAACTTCACTATATATGCTCTGCCTTCCAGATTAACTTGATTTTTTTTTCCTCTATACTTGACTGACAATCACTGCTTAATATATTTTCACTCTACATCCCATTCTCCTGTCAAATTAATTTTGCACTAACATTAGCAACCATTACCACTTTGGCAAGGGCATTGGTCTCATTTCAGTCCAGGCACAATCTGTTAGATCCTAACTTCCCCTGAAATGGACCCAGTGATCCAGGAATATAAACACCCACCCCATCCCCCTGGCTCCTTTATCACTTCTTCAGCCACACATTCATCCACTCTGTCTACCTATTCCTATACCCAAAAGCATGTGGCAATGGCAGTAACCTAAAGATTGCACCCTTTGAGATCCTGCTTTTCAATCTATTACCTAGTGAAATAACTCCAGGTAGGTCTGTCACCAAGTCACCCTTTATTTATACATGAACAGTCCTTGACTTTAATACTGCCTTTTCAGAGTCAGCTATCAGAGTGTCAATGTTGCTGACACTCCTTTTTTTTTATCTGTCAGCCAGGGCTCCCTGATTAGACCAGATTAACAGCCCCAGTCAGTGAATTCATATTCTATGATGTCCAGCTGGCTGACCTTATTACAATCGCTACATCTAGCTCCCTAAATTCTTGTTGCAGGACCTCATCCCTTTTTTTTATTCCTATGTCATTGGTACCGATGTATAACATGATTGTTTGCCCTCCCCCTTCAGAATACCCGTCAGATATTCAGAGACATCCTGGCCCCAGGGAGACAGGACACATCGTCAGCAAAATCTGCTGTTACAAAAATTCCTGTCTGTACCCATCACTATTGAGTCTTTTATCACTATTATTCTTCCTGTCTTTCTCCTCGACTGCCTTATGCAATTGGGTTCTGGCTCTGGTTCTCATCATTTTCTAACTTATGCTCCCAGAAGTCTCTAAGATGTCCACCCCTTTGTCTGAGAAATAGATTGACTATTCAGTGTACCCCACTATCAAATCTTTCCTGTGCTAAAAGGCAATTTAAACCATAGAGGCTGGCAGCTTGTAACTGAACACCAAGGATCTTTATGCTAAGATAACAATGCAACCCACACATAGATTGACAGCCTGTTCATGAGTGCTGAAGTCAGTGTGAGTTAAGAAAGGAATGTGAAATTGGCAGAAACTGACAGCTTCCAAATAAGCACTCATGTCACTAGGTCATGCATAGTGAAAGTAAGCCAAAATTTTAAGATGTATGTATCAATGTCAGCACAAAGGCATCCTATATAGATTCATCAGATGCAAATCTGTCCCTACACGCAAAACCACCTGGAGAAGTCTTGCAAATCCCTGAAGTTGGAAATAAAAAGTTGAAGGTCTGAAGTGATGTGTGATTTGGTCTGAGAGTAGACATGAAAATATGGTGAGGCTGATGGTTTGCCAATGTCAACTTGCACAGATGAAGGGTCAAGGAGGATTGTAGTCATGGAGCGTGCAGGGACATTGTGGTGAATAAGTAGGAGCAAATTGTTGCAGATGCTGGAATCTGTACTGAAAACAACCAGTGCTGGAGATCACAACGGGTAAATCCATGAAGGGAGAGCAAGCTAACGTTTCGAGTCCAGATGTCTCTTCATCAGAGCTGGAATGAAGTGTGGAGGGGGCAGCATTTTTGCAATAGTTGGGGGGTATCAGTGTGGGGGTTGGGGTGTGTTCAGTGCTGCTGAAGAAAAGATGTTAATAGTTCAGCTTAAGTGACTGGAATGTGAGAACGGCAGAACAACAGTGTGTCTAACTGCCAGACTTGAAAGAACAGACAGTCTCACTGGAGTTGGGGGTGATGAGGAGGTAGATGAAGGGGAAGAGGACATGGTGACAAAGAATGTCATAAGTAAGGCTAAAAGAGAGGAAAGAAATGGGAGTTGGTGTTGAACTCAATATTAACTCCAGAAGGCTGTAAAGTGCCTAGTCTGAAGACGAGATGTTGTTCCTGCAGTTTGCACTGTGATTCACTGAAGCACTGCAGCACGCCGAGGACAGATACATGGGCATGTGAGCAGGATGCTGTGTTAAAATGACCGGCTATGGGAAGGTAGGAGTCACGCTTGCGCACAAGTTGGAGGAGTTCTGCAAGCAGTCACCCAGCCTACATTCGGTTTCTCCAATGTAGAGAAGGCCACACTGGGTACAGTGAATACAATACACCAGATTGGAGGAGGTACAGGTGAGATGCTGTTTCACCCGCAAAGACTGGGTAGGCCCCTGGATGGTGATCAGGGAGGAGGTGAAGGGGCAGGTGTTACACCTTCTGCGGTTACGTGGGAAGGGGGTGTGGTGTCGGTGCCAGGGAATGGACTAGGGTGTCCCAGAAGGAATGATCCCTGTGAAATGCAGACAGGGGAGCGAGGGGAAGATATGTTTGGTGGTGGTGTTCTGCTGGATTGTCTGAAATGGCAGAAAATGATCCTTTGAATGTGGAGGTTGGTGGGATGAAATGTGAGGACAAGGGGGAGCCAACCATGCTGTTGTGATTGTTGGGAAGGGGCAAGGGCAGAGGCACAATGATAGTTTAGATGCCGTTGAGGGACCTGTCAACTACAGTGGGTGGTAAACCATGGTTATGAAAGAAGCAAGCCATGATAGCATCGCTGTTTTGGAAGGTGGCATCACCCAAACAGATAAGATGTAGGCAAAGGAACTCAGAGAATAGAGTTTAAACTTTTCACTGCCATCCACTACAAAGGTATTGACTCCTATAGCTACCTTCACTACAGCTCTTCACATTCCACATCTGGGAAGGACTCCATCCCATTCTCCTAGTTCCCCTATGTCGTATCTGTTTGGATGATGTGACCCTCCAATACAGTGCAGCTGACACGCCTTTTTCTTTCATAACCGTGGTTTCCCACCCACTGTGGATGACAGAGCCCTCAACCATATCTGAACTATCACCTGTTCTTCCGCCTTTGCCTCTTCCCATCGCTCTCAACAGCGTGATTGGCTCCCCATGTCCTCACTTTTCACCCTGCCAGCCCACACATTCAAAGGATCATTCGCTGCCATTTCAGACAACCCAGCAAAACACCACCATCAAATATATATTCTCCTCACACCCCCTGTCTGCATTTCACGGGGATCATTCCCTCCGGACACCCTAGTCCATTCCCCAGCACCAACATCTCACCCCCTTCTCACAACACCTTCCCCTGTAACCACAGAAGGTGTAACACCTGCCCCTTCACCTCCTCCCTGATCACCATCCAAGGGCCTAAACAGTCTTACCAGGTAAAGCAGCATTTCACCCGTACCTCCTCCAAACAGTAATTTGTTTTGCAGGGTTATTACTCAATACCACTGGCAAATACGTGGGACATGCTTCTGGAGAGAGAGGTCAACAAGTAGTTGGTTTCTCACATGGCATCTCACACATTACAAGGGAGGAGGTGGAGATAGTGAAGATAGGGATAGAAGTGAAGAGCCCTGTCAGAAGGCAAAGATGCTGTAAGCTCTGCACAGATGTTGAACCCCGAAGACTACTCATGAAGATGCTAATTCTGGAGGAGAAACAGAAATTGTGTAAGAAACTGGTAACATTTCCATATGCATTTTGCAAAATTGAAATGGTCTACTCTATCGTGAGTGTCATAATGTTGCAGGCATTTGGATTGATATTTATATTTCCAAGTGGTAAATTGAATGGAGCATCAAATGCAGTATTCACATGAGTGCATGATGACCCTTGGATTGATTTCCCTGCTCTGAATGTCATTTTAAACAGGACTGATGATAACCTAGTCTTGACCCTTTAGTATTGCTGTGCAGAATAGTGTTCTCCAGGACATTGTTAGTAAGGAAGTGTGGGTAAACCATGTGAGAGAAAGTGGAGAAGGAGCATATGGAAATGGGAACACTGCTGAAAGCCATTACTCGGTTTTACTCAGTCGTAACCTGTCATGTTGCAATGGCTGAGTCTGTCTTCATTCAGCTACAGGTGAAGGAGTCTTTGGCATAACCTCCCAAGAACTCGAAATCCTGAAGAACACCAGCCAAGAACATCTGCACAGGGATCTGAGTAGCCTACACCTAGCTCTGCTGAAACCACAGTGTTGCACTATCTAGGAATAGGTGAAAAAGAAAGAATGAAGAGTTGCATAAAAGTATCCACAAGGGTGTTTAAAGGTTAAAATGGGTATCTGCTAAAGGGATGAACTGTTGATTTTGTAATTTCTAATGTTAAATTTGTGATGTTAGAGGTGGATGTTAGTTCAGGATTGACTGCCAGACAGGTGCACGGTTTCAGTCAAATTGAAGCATGCTCAAATCAGGCTACCACAAACACGTATGTTTGTAATCACTGTACACCCACTATGTCCTTCCCCCGTTCCTCATTATAGCCCCCCTTTATCCAAAACAGTCATGTCCTCAACATATTCTTCCTCCTGAAGCCACAGTCCTTGCTGTTAGAATAGAATGGAACAGAAATTTATTGTCATGTATACTTTTACATGAAGAATTTTATAATTCATCTCACCATGACACCTACATCAATGATAGAACTGCAATTATTTTGGATGCTCAAGCTCAGGCATTCTGAAGAGCAACCTATATCTGGCCAGACACCTTCAGTGCCCCATTGTTCACTTGATGCTAGCCCTTGTGGTCAAGTCACAATGATTGCCTGAGCTCCTTACAGTGCCCTTCTCTCCACTGACACAGCTGTTAAAATCTGCATCAAGAACGGAAGATCTAAGGATGGTTTGATTGGCTCAGGATGAAAGAATCATAGCAGTTCCCTGGTAACTTGGCACAAACATAACTTTTTTTTTAAGTGATTGCACACAACTTCTGATCTATAGGTACATAAACATTTGCAGTTAGAAAAGGCTCCTGAGTGATCCAGGAGCTCATTGATTGCCATATGTACAGTTAATGTCTACCTGGTCATTTTGGAAGCCAGCAAGAGCCACAAAACCGAGAACTCATTTATTTTGACGAGCATCAACTGTTGAAATGTGCAGATAAGTCTGGGCAACAATGACTCGTTACGATAGACCAAATACTTTCTCTTATACCATAACTATCTTATAATTCAGTTACCTGTGTGATAACATGACCAACTAAAAGAATATCAGCAAGACTCTGCAAATACCTTCTGTGCTCCCTAGAATAAAACAGAGGTAAAGAAATTAAGGATCACTTCTGCTATGACTAGCCACTAGTTCACTTGACAAAATGTCTTAATCTAGGACACTGCTAATGCTCACAGCCACCTCGCAAACAACCCTGAACCTCCAGAAGCACTGCTGTTTGATTATGTCTGGAAAGCTGATCCTTTTTATATATGTTTCAGAGGTAGTAGGAACTGCAGATGCTGGAGAATCTGAGATAACAAGGTGTAGAGCTGGATGAACACAGCAGGCCAAGCAGCATCAGAGGAGCAGGAAAGCTGACGTTTCAGGCCTAGACCCTTCTTCAGAAATGGGGGAGGGGAAGGGGGTTCTGAAATAAATAGGGAGAGAGGGGGAGGCAGATAGAAAATGGATACAGGAGAAGATAGGTGGAGAGGAGACAGACCGGTCAAAGAGGCGGGGATGGAGCCAGTAAAGGTGAGTGTAGGTGGGGAGGTAGGGAGGAGATACCCTTCCACCCCAACCTTAAGTTCATCTGGACCATCTCTAATACCTCTCTCTCCTTCCTGGACCTCTCTGTCTCCATCTCCGGCAACCACCTAGAAACCAATATCCATTTCAAGCCCACCAACTCCCACAGCTACATAGAATACACCTCCTCCCACACACCTTCCTGCAAAAATGCCATCCCCGATTCCCAATTCCTTCGCCTCCGCCGCATCTGCTCCCAGGAGGAGGCATTCCACTCCCGTACATCTCAGATGTCCTCATTTTTCAAGGACCGCAACGTCCCCCCCTCAGTGGTCGAGAATGCCCTCAATCGTGTCTCCCGCATTTCCCGCAACTCATCCCTCACACCTCCTCCCCGCAATAACAACCAAAACAGAATCCCCCTCGTCCTCATGTACCACCCCACCAACCTCCGGATCCAACGCATCATCTTCCGACACTTCCGCCATCTGCAATCCGACCCCACCACCAAAGACATTTTTCCCTCCCCACCCTTATCTGCCTTCTGGAGGGACCACTCTCTCCGTGACTCCCTTGTCCACTCCACACTCCCCTCCAGCCCCACCTCACCCGGCACTTTTCCTGCAACCGCAGGAAGTGCTACACCTGCCCCTACACCTCCCCCCTCACCCCCATCCCAGGCCCCAAGAAGACTTTCCACATTAAGCAGATGTTCACCTGCACATCTGTTAATGTGGTATACTGCATCCGCTGTTCCCGTTGTGGCCTCCTCTACATCGGGGAAACCAAGCGGAGGCTTGGGGACCGCTTTGCAGAACGCCTACGCTCGGTTCACACTAAACAACTGCACCTCCCAGTCGCGAACCATTTCAACTCCCCCTCCCATTCCTCAGACGACATGTCCATCCTGGGCCTCCTGTAGTGCCACAACGATGCCATCCGAAGGTTGCAGGAACAGCAACTCATATTCCGCTTGGGAACCCTGCAGCCCAATGGTATCAATGTGGACTTCACAAGCTTCAAAATCTCCCCTCCCCCTACCGCATCCCAAAAACAGCCCAGCTCGTCCCTGCCTCCCTAACCTGTCCTTCCTCCCACCTATCCCCTCCTCCCACCTCAAGCCGCACCCCCATCTCCTACCTACTAACCTCATCCTGCCCCCTTGACCTGTCCGTCCTCCCTGGACTGACCTATCTCCTCCCTACCTCGCCACCTACACTCACCTTTACTGGCTCCATCCCCGCCTCTTTGACCTGTCTGTCTCCTCTCCACCTATCTTCTCCTTTATCCATCTTCTATCCGCCTCCCCCTCTCTCCCTATTTATTTCAGAACCCCCTTCCCCTCCCCCATTTCTGAAGAAGGGTCTAGGCCCGAAACGTCAGCCTTCCTGCTCCTCTGATGCTGCTTGGCCTGCTGTGTTCATCCAGCTCTACACCTTGTTATCTCCTCTTTATACATACTGTCTCTCAGGGAATTGCCTCCTGTTAGCTGAAATTCTATACTTATCCCCTCCCTCCTGGTGAGGTGGGCAGATGAGTGAGGAGAAGGGTACTGTGGTTCATTCATGTTCTTCATCTGAGTTCCATAGTAAAATGGCACGCATGCCAAACTGATGCTTCAAATGCACTAAACTCCAAAGTAGCAAAAAATGATCTTGAAAGTATTAGCGATCTCCTCCAAAGCAGTTAAAACACATTCACAGGCAAAACCTAAGAGAAGATGTCTTTCAACCAGGATAGGAAACAGTTATGAGATCTTTAGCTTTAAAGGATTTTGTTTTTTGTCTGTTATTTTTTTCCCTCCTTCAAATTCCATTATGCTATCATCTGGATTTCCTTAGTGGGCCAATGAAGCCTATGAAAAGCAGACACATGTGTTGTGTTATGTCTCATGGCCAGTGTGTCAGTATAACTTTAAGAGACACATTCATGATATTAGCACTGTATCATAAAATATGAGCTGAGGGTATAAAGGTCTTATCCTCCTTCTTGACTAGGGTCACTTGAGGCATGACATGCTAATGGAAGCATGTTGATTTTTTGTAACTCAATAGCTTTACATGAGTCCAGATGCTTATGTGCCTTTGAAGTAATGTTGTATATAATAACTATTTATTATAAACATCTTTAATGTTAGACTCTTTAATGCCACAATATCCAAGCATAGTTTCTTAAGTTAACATTTGCATTGCTGCATGAGGTACAGTACTCTGCTGGAGGAAAAAAAAACTCACATCAACACAGCTTTATTTGAAATTCACAGTTAAACAGCTGTAAATAAGCTTAGCTCGTGTAGTATAATCACCAACACACCTCACCTAGGGGATTTTCCCATGTTTAATCAAATGCACAGAAGTTACTTGGTTGCTGCAGGACTCCTGACGTGCTATCAATTTGAACCATTTTAAACATCCGCCTTCTTCTGAACTCACTCGCTCCTTCAGGTTAAAATTTCCTCCTCTGTGTCTCTCTTTACAGCTGATGGATGACATGCTGAGTATGGCCAAAATTTTTTGTGATTGGTTGTAGGTTTGACTACTTTAACTCTTTTCTTTTTGGATTCAAGTTACTGTGGTAATTCAATTACTCAAACAAAGGCAGTCCAAGGCCCCTTGCTTTTCTTCCTTTTTCACATCCTCATTTTCATGATTCTGCTTCTTAATTTTTCATGCTGGCAATGGTCATCTTATGAAGGCAAGGTTTTGCAGCAGGCCTCCAGCATCCTTAGCTAAGTACAAGAAGGCTCTTCTAGTACAGTCCAGGCTGAAGTATTGTCCCTTCAGCATGCCTGTGAGTGCTCTATCATATTTCTCATGTACATGCTGTTGTGAAGTAGTGATAGACTCTGGAGCCCAGTAGCCCCTCTTAGGTCCGCTATTGGGTCGAACACATCCAGTACTGTGGACTGCTACACAAGGAAGGCATTAGAATTGCCTCGTCAACTCTTGATCCACGTGATACTATCTCACACATGGACCAGATGTTGAGGAATAGAAAGTCTTATTGACTTTATTACAGGGTAGAGTTGAAATGTGGCATCTACAAATCAATGTGCAGCCAAGATCTTGCACAATGGGGAAGTCTACAAACCTTGGAAACACTTGTGTTCACTTTGTTTGCTTCTGTCCTGAAAGAATGAATTAAATGAAGTTTTGTGGCTTTGACTAAAGATCCTCAGTGCCCTCTTTTATGTAACAGCGGGTACAAACTGTAGGATAGTAAATTCTCCGGTGCCAACCTAGAAAGAACGAGAAAGATGACATCGGTGGTCACTTTAACAGCCATTGGCAATATAATCCTTTGCTTACTTGGGGGTTGCCATTATGACTGCAACCAGGATGAATATGATCTCCTCCTGAAAAGTCTTTTTCCCCTCTTCCTTCTGCTTCATGTGGCTGTTTCTCTTACTCTGTGTGCCACCAGTCACTCTACCAGAAATGCTCAATTCTAAATCCCCAATGTCTGACAGCATCAACATTATTAAGCCCTGAAGTCAGCAAAAAAACAGTTTGAGCATCTGCCACATTCCTTATAGACTTATGAAACTTGAAACATCTAGGAAACACCAATGACTTAATTGGAGCAACAGCCAGAAGAAATCAACCTAAACTTGCTGATCCCTGATCCCTTGAAACAATGCTGCTGGTGGAGGAATGGGGGTGGAGTCGGATGGTTCTCATGCTGTTTAACACATGTTCAATTGGGTGAATTTAAGAAAAAGCCTAAGGTGAAGCCTGAGCTTCAAAAACTGAGTCAAATCAGCATTGCATGCTTGTGGCGAGTAGTTATTTTGTATGAGAACTGTGTGTGTGTGTTGGCAATATTTGAGTGCATTATTGCACCCAAAACTTTCCTCTTTTCCCTCCATGTATTTGTGCCCCACTCAAGGACTTGAAAATATGATCTAAACTGATATTCTTAACATTGCATTAATGAGAGCATGTTGCATTGTCGGAGGTGTTGTCTTTTTGTATGAGATAATAAGCCAATGTGTGGTCTACCTTCCCTCATTAGGATGCGCACATATCGGGAAAATGTGAGTGGAACACACTTAGTAACTGGTCTCCTCAGGGCAGCTCAATTTCAGAAAGGTCCCTTAAGACTTCCCTAACATATGTAAAGAGTTTAACATTTGCTTTAGGTAGCTGCCATGGATACCTGAAAACCTACCCAAACTATTATGAGTTCATACATATTTAGGAGATGGGACATAGCCCATGAAGTTTTTTTATAAATTGGAAATCAGACATAATGGGATTCAACTTCTATCCCATGATATACATTTCATAAATAAACCACAACACAGCTTCATATTTTAGTTTTGACTATTGTATAAACAGATACTGGAGATAATGAATCAACTCGAGCAAATAAAGGATGGGGCATCTTCATATGGTGCCATAAAACCCAGGAAAGCACACCCAAGTTTCTTACAAAACCTTACTGCGTTCCTGGAAAAAAAACCCAGCAGAATAATGTTTCAGAGATAGTAGGAACTGCAGATGCCGGAGAATCTGAGATAACAAGTTGTAGAGCTGGATGAACACAGCAGGCCAAGCAGCATCGGAGGAGCAGGAAGGCTGACGTTT
>NC_063334.1:61233827-61282527 GCF_021869965.1 Rhincodon typus
CATTTTCTGAAGAAAGGTCTAGGCCCAAAACGTCAGCCTTCCTGCTCCTCCGATGCTGCTTGGCCTGCTGTGTTCATCCAGCTCTACAACTTGTTATCAGAAGAATAATGTAATGGAAAGAAAGCATTGTAGATATTACTTTGACAATTTCATGTACCAATGGTTTACTCTTCTGCTTATTATTACTACCAAAACTATAGCCAATGAGATCAATGTTGATCAAAGAATTTTGGTATCGGTCATGTGAGCAATATACCAGGAGATGGAGCTCATGGGATAGTGTCTGATTGCATTTGGCTGTTGCCATGCAGAGTGAGACCATCTTCTACTCAATGAAAATGGTCAATAGTCTGAACCATTTTCTTGTTAAGCATAAGAAAGCAAAATAATCATTGTACAGCCACAGCTCCATACAATATCCTATTATTTGGAGAAGATAATGGATTGTGTGGAGCAAGATCAAGCCATGCCAGTCAAAGTCCAGTTATATTTTTTCTAATTATTTGTTGTCACTGCAATTTGGGTGACAAATGTTGAGGGTTGGAATGTTGTGCTTCCAATCTTCCAGGGTTAATTTAGACCAAAGTTTGTTGAGAATCTGAGGGAATATGCCAAACCAAATAAAACAGAAAACTTTAAGTGCGTTGGAAAATGCATACATTTGGAGAAAAAGAAAGATTAAGACCTAGAAATTCATATTGATCATGTTTAAGTGGCATATGTATATATGTTGCTGGTAGACGTCTAGCACCCAATATATTGGTAAAGAGTTACAAAGAGATAGGGCAATGTTGATATATAGAGTTAGGCCATAAAGCAATCACAAACTCATTAAGTGTCAGAACAGGCTTGAAGAAATAGATTGCCTATTCCCGTCCCAAAGTTCCTGTAAAGTTTCCATTATAAGTGTCCAAGGCCCACATCTGCAACATATGTTAGGCTCTTTGTAAATGTTTACTATCTGTTTGAGGCCCTCATTTCAAAGAATTGAACTGTCAAAAAAATGCCAGCACCAGGTCTATGGCATTCTGGACGGTTACATCTAATGCAGTCAAATGAGCAGTCCTTAGAAGGAAGTTTTAATATTTCTCAAGCCTTTTAAAAATCTTGCCGTTTATTTACTCTGATTGTTCTATCATTCCATGTCTGTCTGGTGGAGAAGTTGAAAATCAGCCTTCAGTTACATTACAATTTACAGGTATTGTTTAAGCTCTGCAGCTCTGAATCCTGATAATATGCTGGTACTTTGTTGTTCAGAGTGTCCTTAAACGATTTGAGTCAAGAAAAGGATGGATATAATTATGTATCGAAGGGAAATCAAATAGAGCATTATTTGTTGTTAACTATCTTTTTAGTTGTAAATTAAGTTATTCTGATTTGAATTGCATTGAAATAGCATGCCCCATTTTTCTGCTATCTTTTGAAGCTACAGAAATTTAATCAATCATCTCATTCAATTATGGAGTTTATTGAAATAATTCAATGACTTGAAATGTAAATTTCTGCAGTTGTAAGGCTGACTGGACAAATACTTGGACCAGAAATATTACAACGTAAGATCAAAAAGCCATAGGTTATGCAGGATCAAGAGTTTTGGGAAAGCTGGAAGCTACATATCTGTTTGGATTACTAATCATTGACCGAACATTTACACATAGTGTGGTTGTAAAAGATGTGAAACGGATTGTCAGGGTAAACACAGGAGGCAGATAGTGTGGAAATATTAACCGGACAGTTGGATGGGTATTGAGGGGCTGATTGGTGAGAGGGACTAGGAGGCTGGATTATATCAGGGCTCCATAATCGAGACCTGGAGCTCTTGAGGGATTGCTTTGTTCAGATTGGGCACTATATTCAGGTGGGACTACTGTTCTCACGTTGGGACAGGGTAATTGTGTATAGTTTGGGTGGGTGGGCACTGAGCTGGGATTGGGGCAAGGGGGCAAGGCTGGGGCCCCATAATTTCTGTCCATAACCTCTTATAGACAGCAATTAGGTTTAGAGACAAAACAGATAGATTGGTCAATATTTTAGTCCCATGCTATTCAATATGTTCCTGATGTGAAAAAGTTAGCTTGAAAGTTAATCACAGACTAGGATACACGTCAAGGCATTTGGAAGTAATTTGAAAGACTCAATGGTAACTCTGTGCAACTCGCTGATGAGATCACATTTGGAATATTGTGTGCAGATTTGGGTATTCATCCTTCAAAAATTGTTTATTCCTTGGAAAGTGTTCAGAGAAGAAGAACAACAAGGATGAATCCAGGATTTAAAGCTATATGTCATGAATAACTATACTTGCAATGTAGAACTTGTTTTAACTGGAGATTAGAAGTTAGAGGGGAACATGATCCACATCTTTAAAATGTTCAGAAGCATAAATAATGTTGAAAAAGGTATTTGACTTGGACTGTGAGCACAGACATAGGTCATAGGTTTCAATGAACAAGTCTCAAGCAAAAGCAAAGAAAAAATACATTAAAACAAATGCAAAATGCTGTAGATGCTAGAGATATGAAATAAAAACAGAAAGTGCAGGAGAAACTCAATACATCTGGCAACATTTGTGGAGAAGGAAACAGAGTTAATATTTTGAGTCCAGCATTTTGAAACTCAATTATGAAGAAGTCATGTTAGACTTAAGCATTAGTTTAATATTTTATGTAAATGTTTATTTAAAATATTACATGTTTTCTCCTCACAGAGTAAAAGAAGAGACACCCAATAAAAGAAGTCAATAACTTGTTGATAAACCTTTCAAAGCTGCCTTCCAAACATTTGGATGAGATTAAGGTTAGAGGTTACATAGTTAGATGCATTTTGGAGAATCTGATATTCTACAGGATGCAATGGTTTCTGTGATCTAGGGTCTGAAACAAAAAAGCTGGAAATGTCGACAGAGCAAAGTACGTTTGTAATCGAGTTGTATACGTGTGTACTAATCGATATTCTGATGTTTTAGCTTGAACGTATTTGAGGATCTGAGATTATTTATGTAGGAATTTCAGGGGATCAAATGTGAGTGCTTTTAGTGTTCATTATGAGATAGATAATTAATGGACTGTGGAAAGATGGGCTGATTTGAACTTGTTTCCTATTTCCTTATGGTATATTGAAATTAAATTTGGAGAATTTGAATAATTTTCAAAATGCTGATACTAGATTGGAATGTGCAATGTATACCATTTCGATTTCGGGACTCATTTATGGGGAACTTGGAGATTTTACTCAGCCCAGGCTTGTTTTGAAAGTTTTGTTGGTACTTGCCTGGGCACTTGCCCTATCTCTCCTGGTGTCTCATGTCTGCTCTATTGTTCATTTTACCGCAGTTTTCTGCTGTACAAGACGTCATTATCTGCTATTATGAAAGCAAGCTTAACTGAACAAAAAACCAGCAGAGGAGCATTTTGTATGATACAATTGTAGCTGATATTTTAACATTTAATATGAGTCATGGAAACCTAGAATGATATGGCACAAAAATAAAACTGACTCTTTGAAAAGTTTTGTCCTGCTCCCCTCCTCTTTCTCCATAGTGCTGCAAACATTTCTTCTTCAAGTATTCAGCCAATTCCACTTGAAACTTATTATTGATTCTGCTTTCACTACCATATTATCAGCATTCCAGGTCATAACAAATTACAATGTACTTTCCCCCTATACTTTGTGTCTGCCTCTTTTGTAAGTTAAATCTGGCTTCTGATTACTGACTGCTGCCAGTGGAAACACTTTCTCCTTTTTGTTGCATTAAAACCTTTCATGACTTTGAGCACTGCTGTTAAATCTCTTAAATTTCTTTGCCTGAAGGAGAACAACCCAATTCTCTCCTCTCTCTCTCCACATAACTGAAGTCTTTTGTCTCCAGCACCTTGTTGCACATAGCACCACTAAAAATGGTCATAAAGCTGTCAACCTACTACTTCAGACTGCAATAACCAGTATATAGTGACTTACTTTCTAGAAGTCTCCACTCCATTCTGAACAGAGTAATAATTCTGAGAGCAATTTGTCCCTTGGCTGATAAATATCAGCTCGAGGACCTACTGCGGATTGCAAATCCAGTGAGCCCTGTTAGAAAATGCGATTCTGTGGATTGCAGGCAAGGAGACGATTGGGTTTGATTGTGAAGTCCTCCACAGATGAAGAGCTTACCAGCATTCATTGTTTAAGCTCATTTATTGAAGAATGCCTTGTGAAACAGTACTGGAAAGAGATTTACCAGTATCAAGATGAGGTAAAGATTAAAGTATACAAATGTGGGAAGGGCTCTTGTGTTAGTGGTACTGTCTCTATCTCTGAGCCAGGAAGCCTGTGTTTATATTCCACCTGCTCTAGAGGTGTGTAATAACAACGCTGAACAGGTTGATTAGAAAATATCTACAGTTGTGGGGAGGAAGTTGTAAAAGTGATGTAATGAACAACGAACAGTAATGAAAATCAACCAGAGTAGAAAATTGGCAGCACCATGCAGCAACTCTCTGTACATTATATATTCAAAATCAGTTATGTAATTTCCTCTTACAGCAATAAATTTAACAGCCACAAAGTTGAAAACTGCTTCAGTCATTTTTCATTCTGTAATCATCTGAGTTAGTACACGTTTATGTACAGTTTTTGTATATTTTATAAGAGTCATAGAGGTCTACAGCACAGAAGAGTCTGTGCTGGACAAAAACAACCATCTAACTATTCTAATCCCATTTTCAGTACTTGGTCCATAGCCTTGCATACCTTGGCATTGCAAATGTACATGTCGATAATTCTTAAGTCTTATGAGGGTTTCTTCCTCTACCACTCATGAGCAATGAGTTCCAGATTCCCAATACCCTCTGAGTGTATTTTTTTTTCCTCACATCTCAAAACATCCTGTTCCTGACCATAAATCTATAACCCCTGGTCATTGATTCTTCCACCAAGGGGAAAAGTTGCTTCACATCTACCCTGTCTGTGCTGCTCATAATTTTCTACATTTCATTCAGTGTCCTCTGCTTCGAGGAAAACAAGCTCAGTCCATCCAATCTCTCTTCATAACTGAAACTCTTCAGTCAAGGCAATATCCTGGTAAATGTCCTCTACACCCTCTCCAATACAGTCACATCCCTCCTCTAATGTAGATTCCAGAATTGCACACAATGTTCTAATGTGGCATAAGCCTCCCTGCTCTCAAACTCTACGCATCACCAAATAAAGACAAATATCTCATATGCCTTCTTAATCACTTTATCCACTGCCCTGTTACTTTAAATGACTGGTGGACATGCTCACCCAGGTCCCTTTGATCCTTGGTTCTTCCCAGGGTTATTATGGAGTAGAAGATATGTTAGTGAGTCAGTTCCCATTGCAAAAAATATTAATGGAAAAAGGTTAGATGTTTATGATTTTAAATGTAACCGTATTAAATGGAAAATCATTTTGAATGAGTTTTCAGATTAGCATAAAAGAACATACGAACTAGAAGCAGGAGTAAGTAATTCAGCCCCTCAAGCCTGCTGTGCCATTTAATAAACCATGGCTGATCTCATCTTGGCCTCACTTCTTCCACTTCCTTGCCTGCTCTCGATAACCCTTCAACCCATTATTAATTACAAAGCTGTCTAGCTCCTCCTTTAATTTAGTCAATGTCTCAGCATCTACTGCACTCTGGGGTAGTGAATTCCACAGATTCATGTCACTTTGAGGGAAGTAATTTCTCCTCATCACTGTTTTATATTCACCACTCTATCCTAAAACTATCATCTCTCTTTCTAGATCTCCCCCATGAGGAAACATCCTCTTTAAGTCTACTTTTTCAATTCCATTTAGCATCTTATATGGCTCAATTAAATGCTTTCATTCTTGTAAACTCTAGTCTGTATAGATCTAAACTACTGAATTTCTCCTGACAAGGCAAAGCTTTCACCTCTGCAATTAATCCAGTAAACTTTCACTGAGCTGCCTCCAATACAATTTTATCCTTCCTGAAGTAAAAGAACCAAGGCTGTACACAGTACTCCCAATGTGGTCTCAAAAATGCCTTGCATAATTGCAACAACTCTTCTCTACTTTTACACTCCATTCCTTTAGCAATAAATACCAAAATTCAATTAACCCTCCTTATTACCTCTGTACCGGTTTGCTAGCTTTCTGTGACTCATGCATGAGGACACCCAGATCCCTCTGCACTGAAGCATTTTGAAGTTTCTCTCCATTTAGATATCAGGTTGCCTTTTATTCTTCCAACCAAAATGGATAACCTCACATCTATCCGCATTAAACTCCATTTGCCAAATTTTGGCCCATTCACCTAACCTGTCCATATCTTTTTGTAAATTATTTCTTTCTTCATTGCCACTTACTTTCCTTTCTATTTTCATGTCATCTACAAGCTTGGCTATAGTACTTTCTATCCCCACTTCTAAGTGATTAATACAGATTGTAAACAGTTGGGACCTGAGGACCAAACCTTGTTTCAACCATTAGTTGCAGCATGCCAACCAGAAAAAGACCCATTTACCCCAATTCTTTTTTCTGTGGGTTAGCCAATTCTCTATCCAAGCTAATGTATTACCATTAATCCTCTGTGTACCTTGTGTGTTAACCTTTTGTGCGACACTTTCACAAATGCCTTCTGACAGTCCAGATATACTACATCTATAGGACACTCATTATCCACTTCTTTTGTTTCATCTTTAAAGCACTCTAGTAAATTATTCAACCATGATTTACCTTTCATGAAACCATGCTGACTTTGATGAGTTGCGTTTTCATTTTCCAAATGTCCCTTTACTACTTCCTTAATAACAGACACCAACAATTTCCCAATGACAAATATTAAACTAACTGGTCTTTAGTTTCCTATTTCCTCCCTTCTGAGAAGTGCCAAGAAAGGAATGGGTGCCAATATATAAATGATTTCTGAAAGAATCTGATGGTGTTTATCAGATCAACTATCCCATTACTTGGCAATGATAAAAAGAACATAGTTTAAATATAAAAGTATAAATTGTCAATCTCAGAAACTCTTGATCACTAAAAAATTTAGAAATGTAAGGAAACAACTTGCAATTGCATAAAGCCTTTCACAACCTGAAGATGTCACAAGATTCTTTATAGTTGAAGTATTTTTGAAGTCTAGTCACTATTGTAGTGTAGTTAACACATCAATTTCAAAACTAAGTAAAGAGTATGGAAACTTGTCCTCCAGCTAGTAAATTGATGTTCTGCAATGGCCACCATTATAGATATGGCTCCAGTTCCATTGATATTAAATTCTTTTAGCCAATACAGTTTGTAAAGCCAGTAGATAATAGCTTTATGTTTAAGCAATATTTGCTTTAACCAGTGTCATGCAATTCTTTGACAACATGGAGGAGGTGGAATCTGATGACCTCAGAAAACAGATTATGGGGATAATGATGCATGATTAGCTACTGCTGTTCAGTATAATGCGGACAACAGAGCAATATTCTGCTGCCTTATTTACTGTATTAATTAACAATACTAACTGTGGTGTGCACTGGCTGATTACTTTAGCAGTGGTCTATTGTGAGTGACAAGTGTCACTTAAAGTTATATTGTATTGCTTAATTCTCACCTGCACCTTTTTAAAAGAGTGACACAAGGTATCTGGTTTACATGCTGGGAGTGTTAACTGAAGACAACCTGACCTGTGAAACATTAGATGGAATCTAGTGGACATCACAGAGGTTTCAGCCATCAGCTGGAGAGCCAGAGAGAGCATCCTTCCAGAATCTCGTTCCATCAGGCATTTCACAGGCCATTTCTTCGGGATCAACGATCCCAGGGACAGAAATCCCTCTTCTCCATGATACCAGCCAATCAGAGGCTGGTAGCTGTATTGAATGACAGTACCATTGGGAGTGGGTGAGTACCACCATTATGACACATATATTAGGTGTATGTTGCTGATCCCAGACCACAGGTAGCAAGGAGGTCACATAATGGTAAATATTATAGAAGGGACTGGACTGTCAGCAGTGAGGGTAGGGGATGGCTTTCTATAGGCATCCCCCACTTGCCAATATCAGGTCCCTCAATCAGGCACTGACTGCCTATGAGCAAAGTATTCCTCCTGAGAACCCAGAAGCAACCTCACATTGATTTGTGAGCCCCTCACCCACAGCTGGTTAATTCAAACACTGGAAAGTAAAGTTCAATCAGTTGACTGATTATTAAGCTCTTATAATCATATCTGCTTCAAAAAAAGGAATCATCTCTCATGACAGCATGGCTTCAAAATGACTGTTGATTGTTCTTTTCCTTCAGCTCATTATTAATTGTCTTTAAGTCAGCAAATCATGCAAATGTGGATATTAATTCAAGATTTGCCATGAATACTGATGTACTCATTTATACCCACATCCTATCGACTGAATTGTTAAAAAGCATCAAGTAGATGCAAATGGCTGAAATTCAAACTCTATTGTGTGTCAATCCTTAAATTGTCATTGGTGTGGATAACAGGAAAACAGACATGATAGTCATCTGATTAGCATCAGACTGTAATAGGGGACATTTAAGAACTCACATTTAGGGCAAAGTCAGATTGGGAGATAAAGAAGGACGGGGGGAAGAGATCCAGCCCAGCAAAAGATCAGACCCAGCCTAGAATTCAGTAACAAGTATAACAGGGGGGCCTGCCTTTTGTTGACCAATTTGAAGACCCAGTCAAAATCTTCACTGTGGAGTCTCAACTAAACCTTGACTCGAAGGAAAGCCAGAGACCTACAGCTAACTAGTAAGGCAGTATGACTTCATCACCAGAAACCTCCAAACCCCATTTTTTCAGTGATCCAAAAAGAAATAAAATCAGGCCTGCAACATTTCAAGACTGAAGTATAATGGTGAAATTTTGAACATATTTAACATGGAATCACATTCTACCTGTTATCACTTTTTCTCGTCTGCATTTGTGACTGTGAATGAGTTTTGTTGTAAATATATTTGAATATTAAGAAATAAAAATTATTTCTACCATTTTTTTAAAAAATTAAGAAAAAACCTGCTTTAGTCTGTTCTTACAAGTCACAGCATTAAAATCATTAGAACAATTCTTTTAAAACATACCCATCTCTGGTCAGTTGAGAAGTAGAGGAAGGAGGAGCTATCCTATTATCTCCCTCCTTTTGAGAACAATGCAAGGCAATGGAATAAGTTATTTAGCCCAACTTGTCAGTGCTGGTAGTGATGTTCCATACAAGATTCCTTCCAACCCTCTCTATTTAACCCTCAGATTCTGTTCTTTTCTCCCTCATTTGCTTTTTTTAAATTTAGCTTCCACTTACTCAGGTTCCAACATTATAATAGTGATCACAATTCAGAAGTACTTCATAGGCTGTAAAGTACTTTGAGACATCCAGTGATTGTGCAATGCATTATGTAAGTGTAAGTCTAGTTTGTCTTAAATACAATTTTTCTATGGTCCTTTATTCTTAGGTTATTTGTCTCAAATATTGTTTGTAGTAGCTTGCCTCACATTTTTACGTTTCTGAGTAAATGTTTTTCTCTTGAATTCCACTAAGATTTATAAGTGGCTACCTTATATTTAGGACCTCAGGTTTTGAATACCCTCAAAAAGGGAAACATTTTACCTACACCTTGTATTACGAATCTTTTCATTATTTTAAAGACTCAATTAGATTCTTTTCTCTTTTCTACACATAGCAGTTCTTTGAAAACTTGACAGTTCTGATGAATTAATTTCCTTGGCACACAGTTAGGTCTACTTTAAGCTATCCCACAGGCACTTAACCTCTCCAAAACCTTATCTCTCCCAATGGGCATGTGGCATCTCCCAATGGTGTCTTGGCACTATATCCAAATGGGTACCTTAACTCTCCAAAAACCTACTCTTCTATTCAAATAAATCTCCTAGGTTCATGCTCAGGTTCAAGACCCATTTCTACCATTTCTAGTCTACACACATGATGTTTCACACTCCTATCTCATCAGAATTGCATTTGCATCGAGGTATCTGTTAATCTATATGGGCAACTTCATCTGGAAACCAAGGATGTACAGTTTAGAATGTGTGATCCCATTCCACTTCTTGTGAAAATGGTGGAGGCCAGATTTGCAGGTGGGACATCATGTTCATGCAACCAGAAAGCCTTTCTGTTTGCCTTAAGCTCACCTGCTATTCTTTGATTGACACCCACCAAGAAAGTAGCTGGGGCCTCATTTTAACAATAAGCCTAATAATGATAGTGCAGCATTTGCTTGGTACTGCACTGAAATGTCACCTAAGTTTTGCAATGAATTTTTGGAGTGGGACTTCAATCGAGAATGTTGTAAATCAAAGGCCAGAGTGCCCCAACTAAGCCATAGCTGATATTCATTGAGGCAAATATTTTAACATTGTTTTGAAAAAAAGATGGACAGGTATTTGAAAGTTAGAACATAAAAGAATTGATAAATTTGATCAGAGTGAAAATGAGATCAGCCTCCTATCAACCAGCCACAGAAAGTCTCTGAAGGTGACTGTAACATAATCTCTGACTAAAATAAACTCATGTTCCTGAAGTTGAAATGGGGAAAAACAAAACGAGTCTTGAATTTAATTGCAGCATTTGAGGTGGTCTCAAATATTGTATGGTCAACACAGAGGTAAAATTCAATATTGGCAGGATTAAAAATGAATAGTAATGGATGGAAAATCCAAAGGAAGGAAAGTCAAGCAGGGTATGCATTGAGTGGCCAACCTACCATTGCCTGTTTTGGAATGCTCCTGTAGCTGAGTTTTACCTGCTGTGAATTTTCGCTTGCCACACTGTATCATTTTTGTTATTAGCTCATGTATTAAAAAAAAGCACAACCTGTGTTTCTTAAAGCATTCAATTTGTCTGTCTATTCATAAAGAGTTAGTGGAAACCTTTGGCAATCTACTAATGGTCTACATCCAACTCTTCGGTAATTTAGTGTTGGGAATTTTTCCAGTTCTTTGGTTGTGAATATACATCAATTCTTTAGCAGCTTAATGGTAGGTATACATAATCCTATTCTCTGGTGGTTGAGCAATGGGCATCTAGTTCCAGTTGCACAGAGATGGATGACAAACTGCATTACAGCAGTTTGATCATCATGCAGAATCCAGGGAGTGTTTGTAATTCATTCCTAGTGTCTGGTAGGTGAAGGCATTTTAGCTCTCCAGCCTTCATACAAAAAACATCACTGGCCATGGCAGCCAAGGGAGTTTTAAAAAGCAGTGGAACTTTGAACATTCTTCACTTGATAGATTTAAAATTATCTAAATTTGTAGGACTTCAAGTAAAAATTAAACTGTAAAAACAAAGAGGCCAGTGGTGACAGGTGCCATTACTGAGGTTTAATGGAGAGAGAAAAAGATCAGGGAGAATTGAGTGGAAAATGTAACTAAAACTGCAAAGGCAGCTGCCTTTCATTTATTTTATTTACTACAATATCATCATGCCAGATTCCCACATCCCGCTCTCAGTGACAGCTGGCATAAAATAGAATCTCAAGCTGGATTTAACTCAAAAATGTAAAGGTGAAACCATTAGTCTGAGCCTCTTTCAACTCCAGTGAAGTAAGCCAACAAAATGTTGGAAGAGGAATGAGTATGAAATAAATGGATTGGAATGATATGTTGATTATTGGAATCTGACCACCCCCTCTAGTGAGTCAGTGGATATAACAACCAACTATATTAAAATAAATGGAACCCAAATATGCTTATGGACAGAATTCCAATACAAAGTCTGGAGTTTATTTTAACTTAACAAGTTCTGCGTGAATTCTTACACAGATGTTGTAAGAAAGCACCTTTGCATCTTTAACCTTTGCAGCCAGAAAGTGATGTAAGGGAGAGAAAAAATGTTTTATTAATGCCGCGAATGTTTGCTATGTGAATTGTGAATTGTGTTGGCCTGACTTTTGTAGTTAGCGGCGAAGCAAGGGTGCTCTTCCCTTACCTCAAAGAAAAATATTAACAAAGATCAGCAGTCCCTGTGTTGTGGTTTTCCCTTTCTTCAAGGCAATTTAATTCTGGAGACAAGTCAAGAGGATATCTTGGCAAGCAACACAGTGACATCAGAAAGCAGCCAAGGAAACAATCACATTGATGTATTCACAAAGCAAACAAGCACTTCATATCCTCTAATTTCAGCTTACATTTTCAGATTGTAAAATAAGTTATCACTGAATTAAGGCAGAAGCTAAAATAAAGATAACAAAAATGAAAAAAATCTTTAAATGTTGAATGGTTTAATTATTATGGAGAAATTTGAAAATCCACAAATATAAACTAGCTTTTCAGAGCCAGTGAGGATGTTTAGGAGTTATTCAGAAATTAGTATGCCTTTAAAATTTCCGTTGCAACTTATTCAACACGATACTATTTTTTTCAATGGTTTTACAGCCAAACTAATTGTGTCTGAGTTGAAGATTTTGTCAAAATATGATTGAAATAGTGATTGCAGTGTTTGAGAAACTCTACAGATCACTCTATGGAAGAGCATGCGATCACTGACAACAACTTCGATTTTCTGTAACATTCTGCCTGATATTGCCATCAGTTTCAGTGCAGTGAACAGAGCGAGGATGGAAAGTGCTTTCATTACCAGAGCAAAATTCAAGTCATTATCTTCAACCAGATAGTTCAAAAGGAGGTTACCATAATTGGTATTTGAAGATGATGCATCAGCTCTTGGTTTATTCCTTAAGCCTCAATTTTACCTCAAGACGACTATCATTCTCTCCATTTTTTTTGTAGTATGACCTCCAGTGCAATACCAAAGTCTTTGGAATACTGGAATACATTCTATCACATGTTGTACCATTTCATAGTATATCAAAGCATGGATTCTTTACCAAGTGTCTCAAAGCACTTCTTCATGTAGCACATAAAGCAGAGAAACCAGTCCAAACTACTATTTATGCTCCATGTGACCATCTTCCAAGTTTTCTCATTTAAATCCATCATCATAATCCTCTTTGGGAAATAAATTTTGCTTAATCCCCAATTGGATTTTTTGGTGATGAGCTTATATTGATAATTTCTAGCTTCCCGCCAGAGGAAACATTCTGTCTGTGTCCACTCTCAAAACATTTCATAACTTTAAAAACCTCTATTAGGTCACCTCTCAGGCTTCTATTTAACATGAGAAAAGAGACTCAATTCTCACTCTTTTCCTGAAATATAAACATACACTCTCTTGGCATCATCCTTTGTAGGATTCTGGTTTGCAATCATTAATTTGCTGATTTTAGGTCGTTTGAATCACTCCCAGATCCCTGGTTCTAGACACCAGGCTTATTTAGGGAAAGTGAAATGAAGAACGGAGTAGACAAGTGTTTCAGGGCAAAAAAAACTCTGCATTTATTTAAATACAAAAGGCAAGTATAATACAAGAAACAAAGGTAAATGCAATAAACAGTGAAACTAACCCTATCAGTTATACAGAGGACAGTAATGAAATTCACTATTAAATTAAACAGAATAAATACTATTAGAATGTACATACCAGTTGTAGTCACAGAAAGTTAAATCAGGCTTCCTACCCTTGAGTCCCATGCACTGTCACCACTTGTTTTCCTCTCCCTGCTAGTTAGGTCAGAACATTGGGTTCTCAGGATTTTCAGCTCACCACTGAGGAAAACACAGATTTAAAGTGTGTCTGGTTGTTAAGGTTCTTGCTGTCAGTTTTCTCGGTTCAGAACAGGCCTGTGTCTGAAAGCTCTTGTTCGGATAGTGTTTGGTTGGCTTCGCCCCTGTCGGATTCCCTTTGCTGTAATGATGTCCTTGGTTTGGCTTCCTGATTCAGCTTCACTGTTCTCTGTGGTTCTTGGTTCTGAAGCTGCTTGTTGGGCCTGGAAGCCTGTGGGGAAACTGTTTCTGCAGAAGCTTTTTGTTGAAAAAGGCTCTCTCGCAGGTGAGATTGGGGCTGGTGTTTATATAGACTGTATGCTCTGTTATCTCCTTTCAAATCTGTGTTGTCCATTGTGCTTCTGCTGTTCCCTTCTGAAGTCAATTTGTTTCCTACTGGCTACAGTATGTGTAAATGGATTTTGATTGAGGTTGAATGTCTAGTATCTCTGAGGCTCCAATACTGTCTGCGCTAGGTTTCCTGAGGTATAAAAATTAGTTGCAGTCCAGAGTGTCAGGTTTGGTTGATTGTTCTCTTAGAGTGGAGGTGTAAATTGGAATTCCAGGTTGAACAATAGTCCCAGACGGAAATAATTCTGGCTCTGTGTGTGTATGTTGCAGCTTGAGCTGAGGAATTCGTCCAGTGTTTTTAGATATTAAAAAAGTCAAGGGTCTTGTCCAGTATTTTAGATGAGAGGGATTTTGCCTTTTAAATCTGCTCAGTACCCTTCCAGTGCCTCTGTATCTATTTTGTAATATTTGCATGGACAGCAGAGAGTTCCTGATGCTGCCCTTGTCTGTCAGCCCTATTCCTCAGCCTGTGCAGTAACTTCGTGAAGATACTGTACCAGCTGAGTGACCACCTGAAAAAAGGAGGATGCCTGCAGCACATCACTACTGTACCAACACTGGACCCACATTAATGAGATGAGAGCCCATGGTGTTGGAGTTAGTTTTTCAACATGGATAGAGGATTGGTTAACTTAGAGAAGATAGAGAGTTGGAATAAATGAGGTATTTCAGCCTGGCAACCAATAGCTTGTGGTGTGCCACATGGATCAATCTTGGGGTCACAATTGTTTACAATATCTTAAATAATGTGGATAAGGAAAGTGAATGTACTATTGCCAAGTGTGTGGATAACTGAAAAATAAGGGGGAAAGGCAAGTGATAAGGATGACACAAACAGTCTGCAGAGGGTTAAATGAGTGGCAATAACTTGGTAGATAGAATATAATGTAGGGAATTATGAGGTTATGCATGCTGATAGGAACATCACGGGGAACTGAATATTATTTAAAAGGAGAAAAGACTACAAAAAGCTACAGAACAGAAGGATTTATCCACGAATCACAAAAAAGCTAGCATCAAAGTTCAGCGGGTAGTAGAGAAAACAAATGGAATGTTGGCCTTTATTTGAAATAGAGTGGAGTATAATAGTGTGAAATTTTGCTAATATTATATAAGGTAGTTGTCAGACCACTACTGGAATACTATGGACAGTTTAGGGCCTTTAGGGAAAGATGTACTGGCATTGGAAACAATCCAGAGAAGGTACACTAGGTTGATACCAGGTCTGGAGGAACTGTCTTACGAGAAGAGGTTGTCTACTCATTAGAATATAGAAGAAGAGGTGATCTTATTGAACAATACAAGATTCTTAGAGGACTTGACAGGACAGATCCACATCGATGCTACAGTCAAGAAAATACACGTTGCCTCTACACACTCAGAAGGCTAAGGAAATTCAGCATGTGCAGAATGACTCTTGCCAATTTTCATAGACGCATCATAGAAAGCATCATATCTGGATGCATCACAGCTTGTAATAACAATTGCTCTGCGTAAGACCACAAGAAATTACAGAAAGTTGTGAACGCAGCCCAGTCCATCACGAAAACCAACCAACTTTCCATTGACTCTGTCTACATTTCCCACTGCCCCAGGAAAGCAGCCAACAAATTCAAAGGCCCCTCCCACGCTGGTAATACACTCTTCCACCCTCTTCCACTGGACAGAAGATACAAAAGTTTGAAAACATATACCAATAGATTCAAGAACATCTTCTTCCCAGCTGTTATCAGAATTATGAACAGACTTCTCATTTATTAGAGTTGTTCTTTCTCTGCACCTTCTCTGTAGCTGTAACACTATATTCTGCATTCTGGGCTATTGCCCTGATGTACTTATGTAAGTTATGCATTATCTGGTTAGCACACAAAACAATACTTATCACTGCATCTTGGTACATGTGACAGTTATAAATCAAATCAAACCAGAGATGCAGAAAGGTTTTTTTATTTCCCCTTATGGAAGAGTCTAGGACATTCAACAGCGGTACCAGAGAAGAACCATCCATGATTTTAGGGGATATTGGCTGCCCACCATAGCTCTTCAGTCTTGCCTATTTTTTCAATCTCTGATGCACTCGATGCAGAGTTTGATAGAACCACAATTATCAATTTCCTGGCCTTTGCCTTCCCTGCAGATATGGAAGGAATTTACCTGAATAGTAGGTCAGTTAGCAAAACTGTACAATCTAGGGGAGGCAATGATCTAATGCTATTATTGCTAGACTATTTATCCAGAAAGTGAGCTAATCTTCTGGGGACCTGGGTTCAAATCCTGCCACAGACATTGATGGGGAAAAACGTCTGGAAAAAGGAACGTACTGATGACCATGAAACCATTTCCCATTGTCGGAAAAATGCATCTGGCTCACTAATGTCCTTCAGGGAAGGAAATCTGCCATCCTCACCTGGTCTAACCTACATGTGACTTCAGAACCACAGTAATGTGGTTGACTCTCAACTGTCCTCTGATTTGGAACAAGCCACCTAGTTCAAGGGCATCTAGGGATGGGCAATAAATGCTGGGCAGCCAGTAACGCCCACATCCCACCCGTGAATTAAAAAAAATCCAAACTGAAAGCAAAGACAAAAATGCAGCACGTCTGAATCAGAGATCTCCTCTACGCTATGTTACTTACTCACATAGAAACTTAGCTACAATGAATCATGGACTGTCTCTCCCATTCCTGTACATGTTCTCCCTGATTATAAGCATCAAGAAAACCATAGTCATAGTACAAAGTGTTTCTCTTCCAGCCTGATCATATTAAATAACATTCCACTGGAAGTGCTTAGCAAATTCTCCTACCTCAAGTTCAAGTGACTGACAATTCTGTCTTGATGCAGAACTTGACGTATGCATAGAGAAAGCTACCACATTTAGCCAACATATGAAATGTGCATGGAATAATATTAAGCTAACTGTTAGGACTTTTTATTAACTAACACCTGTGGGACCAGGAGCATGTCTGTTGAACAAATATTCTGGTTGATCAAGAGGTGCACATAACTAATGTAAAAGTACACTAAAGTAATAGAAACATAATGCAAGGGGTAAAAACATCACTTTTATCCATTATTTACAGCATCAATCACTTTCATAATAACAAAACTTTGCCTTAAAGAAAACTAACCGGCAGAGAGCCTTCTCACTCACACCCTCAACTGACTACTCAGATGTCGCAAAGATGTGATAATACAGCAAACTTCCAATATTGAGGTATATCATTTTTGCTGGTTTATCAAGAGTGCCAACTCATAAGATGCCAGTTAAAACAAAGTTTGCTACACATAATATCTGTGTTCTCAGCACTTTCTGGTACTTCTGTGAAACATGGATGAGTTACAACTACAAAGAGAAAACTCAAATGCAGCACATTCTGGGCAAATTATGGAACAACTAAATCACAAATATGACAGTCCTCTCTATCGAAAAACTCACAAGTATGTTGGTACTCATCAAGCAGATGTGACTTTACTAGCTTAGGCATGTTTATAGGATACAAGATGATCGCACACCCAAAGGTTTTCTGCAAGGCAAGGTAATTGAGCCAGATGACCAATAGTTCATCCATAGCTCCACTTCAAGAATTTTTGCAAGTTTAACAAAAGGCCCTATACATTCATTCTCACACTTAACAGACACTAGCTGATGAAAGAGGAAAATGGCAACATCACCTGTTGGCTGGTCTACATCACCAAGCAATCAGTGATTTGGTAACAGGTATTGACACCAAAGATAACAACACTCATTGATATCCAATAATCACTTCATAATGTGCATTTGTGGTAGAACCATCTCTCATGAATTGTTCTCTTCAGCCATCTTTAAATGTATACCTTCATAACCAGTAGATCTGATTTGCTGTCTATCCATCACCTGGTATAGATGGAAGATGCCGAAAGTGATGTCTTGAGAATGATAGCTTAGCATGTTAAATTTCCCATCTCTCATGATATCCCAATGAATTTATACAACATTGTTTCAATGTTTCTGTAATGGGATAGCCAAAATTGAATAATTTGTTCTAGATGTTGCCACACCATAGCGTTGGTAAAGAACATAATTTACTTGGCTAGATTCAAACACCAAGGTAATTGAAGATAATTAAATTCAACTGTTGATTACTATTCATTTTTCTTTCTTGACATTACAGATTTATTTTGAATTGTTTTTTCTTGCATTACAAACATACTTTTCATTGACTGCCAAATGTTATTAATTTTACATCTGACAGAAATCGGCACTGAAATACTTATTCAAAACCATAATTCCATGAATTAATTAGCGTTAAAGGAAAAAATAATCTGACCACTGAGTTTTTTTTATCATGAGTTCACAGAAATAGCTATCCAATTAAATTTGTGATACAAAATGATCTGACTAATCCTCAAGTAAAGTCAACACTGTTGTGTAAAGTAGAATTAAAATTAAGAAATTAGTATATACAGTGACAACTGGTTATATATGTCCATTTTTGTAATGATTATTTGAGTTCCTTTCATTGGCCACCACTTCATGCCAAGGAGACTGAATTTTAATATTCTAGACTATATTCTCAATTGGACTTTCTCCCCCTTCATGTTCATAATCTTGTCTTGATATATGCCCCATAAAAACTTTTCATTGTTCTGGCATTGACCTACTTCTTGTCACCTACTTTGTCAGCAATATTGTCCCAATTTTCAGCGTATTTGCAATAATTTAACTTCTTGCCATACCTTTTCTTCAAACAGTCCACACTTTCTCTGTAACTACACTTCTGTTCCCTCCTAACCTATCTCATCTTCTTCCCCCATGGCTTTCCTATCAATTACTGCCCAATATACCTGTAAAGTGTATTAGGATTTCATTCTATAGAGGGGAAATTCTACTTCCAAAGGAAGAGTTGTGATTTTAAAGTTGCAATATCCTTCGTTTTCATTTGTCTGGGACTAAATTGTTTCTTAAAATAACTACATCAAATAATTGTCTTCAATTCTTTTTAATTCCTTCCCATTACTAATATACAATAATTTGAGTCTGTTGCATTTGTTAGAAGTCAGCCAACTGTATAGACAAACCACAAGCTCCATCTGGCAACAGTATCTGACCCCAACAGAGAATCAGATTTGGACACTCTGAGTTATAACACTTACATAAATGTAAATTGCCATTTTAACCATAATAATATCCATGGGTTTGAGTGACATGTCTAGAAATAAGTATAACAAATGTCACAATGCTCTTGATATAATGTATGTGACCTATGTTACCTTATCTGTTTATGCAATTAATTAAAATACATGTAATTACAATCCAATCCACAGTTGCTTCTAACAATGCAAGTGAACAACTGCCAACTTGCAGTTACCAGCAGTTATGTTAGTAGTAATGTTTTCAGTTACCTTGCAATAAATGGCCATAAACATTTTGGAATATCAACAGGATTCATACCCTCATTCTAAATTGCTTACAAAAGCAAGACATTCCTAACATTTTATGCAGTTGACAACTAAATAAAAGGCAATCAATAAAACTCTCCACACAAACCAGCACGCATTTAGGCTCCTTATTGCATCTTTCTCAACAATTTATTCAAAGTTCTGAGATGTACATTTTTGCAGGTTATTATGCTGACCTTTGACCTGGACATAGAAAGAGAAATTTGTAATTTATTTAAAATATCTATAGAATCTATAATTATTTTTAAGAATGTTTGAAAAGGGCTTTTAAGAGTTCCCATCAATTGTAACTTTGATTGTAAGAGGTACTAACCCATATGTCCTGACAGCCCTTGACCTGAAAGCAGTACCAATTAGAAGGAAGTTAAGACAAAAAAAATGTGGCTGGCAGACTCAAAGCAGAGCTACAAGCATGAGAGCTCCAGGCAAAATGTGATCAGCACATAGAAGCAAACACAAAGAGAAAACAGACAGAAACAGAAAGAAGAACTTATAAGCTTCTTCTAAATGTAAGCATATATCTTTCAGGAAGAAATCAAGTATTCTGTTGGTCAAGAAAAGAGATAGGAGCTTCCAGAAACATTATGCAATCTGACTATAAGGGTCAAAAACGTAAAATGTGTGTGAATAGTTTGCATAGACTAAAGAACTGAATGATTTTCCAGAACTGGCCAAACTGTGAATGGGGTGAATCCGCTTCTTCTTGGAGCAAAGACCTGAATGGATCCCAAACACCACCACCTCCTCTGCTTGGCTGAGCTTGTCCTCACCCTCAACAAATTCTCTTTTAACTCCTCTCATTTTCTTCAGGTCAGAGGGGTGGCCATGGGTACTAGCATGGGCCCTAGTTATGCCTGTTTCTTCATCGGGTATGTGGAACATTCCTTGTTCCAGTCTTATTCTGGCCTCCACCCACATTCTTTCTCCGTTATATCAATGATATTATTGGTGCTGCTTCCCTCTCTCATCCAGAATTTGAAAAGTTCATCGATTTCGCCTCCAATTTCCATCCTGCCCTCACTTTCACCTGATCTATCTCTGACTCCTTCTTTTCCTTCCTCGACATTTCTGTTTCCATTTCTGGGGATAGACTGACTACTAATATCCACTACAAACCCACTGACTCCCACAGCCACCTGGACTATACATTCTCACACCCTGCTTCCTGTAAATCCCATTCTCTCAGTTCCTCTGTCTCCATTGTATATGTTCATATCAGGCCAACTTCAACAAGGGAGCCTCCGAAATGTCCACCTTCTTCCTCAACCGAGGATTCCCCAGCACTGTTGTCAACAGGGCCTTCACTGGGTCTGACCCATCTCCCTCACTTCCACGCTCACTCCTTCTCTTCCCTCCTGCAACAGCGATTGGGTTCCCCTTGTCCTTACCTACCAACCTACCAACATCCACATCCAGAAGATCATCAGACGCCATTTCTGCCACCTCCAGCGATAGGCCACCACCAGACACGTATTCCCCTCCCCTCCTTTGTCCACCTTCCACAGGGACCATTCCCTCTGGGACACCCTGGTCCACTCTCCTCCATTCCCAACACCCCCCCACAGTCCCATGGCACCTTACCCTGCAACCGGCGAAGGTGCAACACCTGCCCATTTACCCCCTCCCTCCCCAGTATCCAAGGACCCAAACGTACCTTCCAGGTGAAGCAACACTTCACCTGCACTTCCCAGAATCTAGTCTGCTGCATTTGCTGCTCACAATGTGGTCTCCTCTACATTGGGGAAACGAAGCATAGACTGGGTGACCACTTCGCAGAACATCTACACTCTGCTCACAAAAAAGACCCTAGCTACCTGTTGCCTGCCACTTTAACACACCACCTTGTCCCCTGGCCAACATCTCTGTCTCCAGCTTGCTGCAGCGTCCCAGCAAAGCTCGACGCAAGCTGGAAGAACTACACCTCATTTTCCACTTGGGGACCCTGCAGCCCTCTGGACTCAATATCGAGTTCAAATATTTTAGGGCCTGAACTCTCCTATGTCCTAGTCCCCTACCCCATACACCAGGCCTTGAAATCAGATAGCCTGCCAATACACACTACCTATTGTTAGTCACCAACAGTCCCCATTAACAACTATTTACCCTCCTAGCCAGATCATTATCAACACCTTTGTCAATCAAACGTTCTTCCCTCTCTTTGGGCTCTATCCTATCATTTACTCCCCAACCCACCCCCCTCCCTATTTTCTGCATATAAACCAACGTTTTTCCAGCTACCATCAGTTCTGAGGAAGGGTCACTGGACCTGAAGCATTAACTCTTATCTTTCCTTCACAGATGCTGCCAGACCTGTTGAGTTTTTCCAGCAACTTCTGTTTTTGTTCCTGATTCACGGCATCCACAGTTCTTTCAGTATTAATTTTGAATGGGGTGTGTATGGTCAGTCGGTTGAACAGGGACTTGCAAAGCTACACCATCTGAACTGTCATCACCTTGCAGAGAGAAAAGTTTACGATTTGTGCCATGCTGATGATAATTGTACCCATGAAACTTGGAAATGAAAACTGTTGTCAGGTAGTTACCCTGCCTGAATAAACAAAAGTATTTTGAGGAACTGTGTATCTAAATAATATCACACATCTCTGGGGAGCGATGTGGCTGCTTATGGTGTTGCAAGGTGTAACTGTGCTGTGTCAACTATTTAAGGTGAGACTTTTAGAGTAATAGCCTAACTGAACGCAATTGTGACCACAATACAAGTTTGAATATTTCAACACCTTAATCTAACTAAACATCCCAAAGAAGATTACCAAAGGCAAAACAAAAAATCAGTTAAACTTCAAGAAGAATTAGAGGAGGCAGTGAAAGTTCTAGCACAATGGGTTTAAGATTTTTCATGAATTTTTGTGGGTGGGGAACAGCTTGGGAAAAGAATATCATATTTTAAATACCATTCTCCTGTTTATTAGCTCATTAATTCATCTTAACTTTTTATATTGGCTCTGTTTTGCGTTAAAGTTAGAGTTACAAAATATGAAATCTTGCTGGCATTTTTGTTTGGAAGGCATTCAGTAAATTTGATTATTTTAATTGACGTTTGCCCTTGAGATTCGTAACACTATGCAACACATAGCTTCATCATTCCTCGTGAATCATGTAGTCTTTACACTCCTAAACTAAAGGTCATAATCAACAAATCCAAATGCAGTACCTTAATTAACTGGTAACCAAGTACATATCTCAGTAATTAAATAGAATTAGAAGGTCAGCTTTCTTTTACTCTGGGATTATTTTGGGAAGTCTAATTAAAGCAAAGTGCTATAGCTTTAATTTTAATTATTCCTATCCCTTATTCATCATGGCAGACTCATTCCCCAAGTACTAGAGGCTTTTCCAAGTCATCAACAGAGTAATGGCCTCACTGAATGCGATCATGATCACAATACAAGTTTGAATATTTCAACACCTTAATCTAACAAAACATCACAATGAAGATTACCAAAGGCAAAACAAAAAATCAGTCAATCTTCAAGAAGAATTAGAGGAGGCAGCGTCTAGCACAAACAGAGGATTTGAGATTTTTCATGAATTTTTGTTTGCGGGAAGCGGTTTAGGAAAAGAATACCACAATACAGGGCTATGGTTACTGTAGCTTCTGGTGGTGAACCAGAGCCAAACGAAGGGAGATTGAAATCTAAGATGCAATGTTATTTGATGTATTGAAGGCAAGAATGGATTTATCATAGGAATAAGGGATTCAAAGTAAATTCATTGGGTTGAAATTTATTAGGAGAGGGAGTGGGTTGCTGGTGGTGGCAAGGATTTGAAAGTGCAATTCTTTACCAGATGGATGTTTGAGGGGAATAGCATTAACCCACTCAAAGTGAAGTTAGATACACATTTGGGAGAGAAAGGATAGAACAATATGTTGATAGGGTGAGATGAGCTAAATAAAGCAGGAACGGGTTTGTCCAAAGGATAGACCTGTTCAGCTGAAAGGCTTGTTTCTGTAAAATGACATGTAAAAGCATGTAAAAGCACAAACATTGTGTAGAATGCAGAAGTTGAAGGTTTTGTAGGTTGGAATTAATCTTTTAGTCACAACAATAGTGAAAAGGAGAGGCAGCATTCCAGTTTATGTGATGTTGGTTTAGTCAACTTGTAACCTATAGAATTTTTATCATTTTATTGGTTTGGAGAAAATACATCTATTCTTCTTGCCTGATACTTGTTGGACAACATATAAACAATCATGGACGCAAGGTTGGTAGTGGCAAAATAAGGCTGATATAATTAGAAATCATTCACTGACAGTGGGGCTTAGAAGAATATAAATCTCCGTGCTTATTGGTTCTGGGAGATTGAAGAATGTGGTGATTAATTAGCAACTAATCAAAGATATATTGTTCATAGTTGATTTCAGAATGCTTACAGTGGATGAGAGATTACAAGAGGGTAACTAAGGACAAAGGATTGAAAATGAATTGAGCAAGAGAAACTATTTTCCCCACCACCCCAGGCACTTTTCCCTGCAACCGCAGGAAGGGCTACACCTGCCCCTACACCTCCCCCTTCACCTCCATCCCAGGCCTCAAGAAGACCTTCCACATCAAACAGATGTTCATCTGCATATCTGCTAATGTGGTATACTGTATTTGGTGTTCCAGATGTGGCCTCCTCTACATCGGTGAAACCAAGTGAAGGCTTGAGGACCGTTTTGCTGAACACCTACACTCGGTTCGCAATAAATGACTGCACCTCCCAGTCGCGAACCATTTCAACTGCCCCTCCCACTCCTTAGATGACATGTCCATCCTGGGCCTCCTGCAGTGCCACAACGATGCCACTCGAAGGTTGCAGGAACAGCCTCTCATATTTCGCTTAGCCTCATCCCGCCTCCTTGACCTGTCCGTCCTCCCTGGACCGACCTATCCCCTCCCTAACTCCCCACCTACACTCACCTTTACTGGCTCCAACCCCACCTCCTTGACTTGTCTGTCTCCTCTCCACCTATCTTCTCCTTTATCCATCTTCTATCCGCCTCCCCCTTTCTCCCTATTTATTTCAGAATCCCCTTCCCCTCCCCCATTTCTGAAGGAGGGTCGAGACCCGAAACGTCAGCTTTCCTGCTCCTCTGATGCTGCTTGGCCTGCTGTGTTCATCCAGCTCTACACCTTGTTGTCTCAAATTTTCCAGCTTCAGCAGTTCCTACTATCTCTATTGTCAGAGCAATGCTGGTTATATTGGAATGGGTAGGAGCAATATAATCCCGAGGTAAATCACTTCATCTTTATGCACATTCTAGTATGAACTTGGAAGGAAAGATCTAAATTTAGTAGTGTTTTGTACTTTCCTTTGATGAGAAACATTGAGTGCATGCTAAATAACAGCGATAATTTGCTTCTGCATCTAATACATTTAATGGTTATAGAAACTTGGCGTTGAATCTTCCTGTTTTGTGACAAAGTGCAAGTTGCATCAAATTCTGTTGAGCAACTTGCATTGAGGCCAAGTAAGTTTTTTGCAGTATCCTACCAAACTCGTCACTTTAGTTGCTATTTCGGGCCTTGTGGCAAGACTCATATCAGCTTTCCACCCCATCTTATCACACACAGTTCCTAGAGCAATTTACTGCCCAGCACAGGGTCCTCCACAAGACCAACAGTCTTTGGGGCTGCGCCATCTTCCGAAGCCCACTGTCCACCTGCAGGATGCTGTAATCTGCAAGAGGGAGTGTTGCTTGGCAGAGGAAGGACTGAGGAGAGATGGTGGAGAAAGGGAGGATGGTACCACACTTCTCTGAGAGGGCTTTGCAGATGAGATGATAGAGAGGAGAGGAGTCTTTTTTCCTAGAAAAGCTCATACCACCTATCATGTTAGCATTTTTGGAGATCCTCACTTGGATCAGCGCTATCTCCAGGATAAGGAGGACTGAGCAACAGTGGAGGATAAGAGATCTACGATCTTCTCTGCTCTGCCAGAGTAAGTGCAATGCCCTGTTCTCTGCTACCTCACACTTGTGTCACTGCACTCACATCCCACCAATGTGTATGGTCTGACAGCCCCTCTGATGCATGCAACACCTACTCTCACTTGCTCTCGTTACCCTCCATCCTCGCGTACCACTAACCCTGCATGCTGTCTGCTCTGTCTCCTCACGCCCTTAGAACACCTCAACACCCTTCCCCCACCTACACCAATCCTAACAGACGTATCATCTCCTTGCATGTTACACATTCAGCTCCTTTATGTCATTGCAGGAAAAATGATCCCGTAATACATAGGAACGGCATACGACAAGAGCTGAATATTCAGGTCCTCAATCACTCAGATGAAAAGATTCTTGCCCTGGAGAAAACAGGGACGGCACCTCTGGGGATGAGGAGACATCTATGTCCTGACACCATTTTAAATAACACTTGCCATCCCACTGCAATAGTCACACAAACCACGTGTCCAACACCACGACTGACCAGTGGCTGCAATGTCATCTACTTCTCATGCAATACACCCATCCTCCCAAGGATCAGGTCATCTGTCACAGAGGAATGATCCTCGATATCCCCAGGTGATAGTGTGGACACATTGGAGGGACCATTGTCTACACTGCCTCCAGAATCACAAATAATGATATCTCAGTGGACTCCAAAAGGGCACACAGTAAGTTCCACACACACATATATCTTTTCAGACAGCTAAAGGAGAACTGCTCCAGACCATTGGCACCCAGAGGCCTGAGGAGACCAGGTACCTGCTGAGCCTCCTGTAGGAGGTGACACTGTAGACTCGGCGATGACAGATTTTGTTAAGATGCACAGGGAAGAGGAGCAGCAGTAGGCTGGTGTACAGGAGGCACATAATGGAGAACCTAAAGCATTGCAGCCGGTCCAGCTATCCACTGCCTGTTATCTCTCAGATGCTGCAACACTGCAGCCAATCCTGGGACTATCAGACTGCTTCCATGGATAGAGACAAAAAACTGCAGCTGCTGGAATCCAAGGTAGACAAACAGGAGGCTGGAAAAACACAGCAAGCCAGGCAGCATCTGGAGGAAAGGAACAGTCAATGTTTCGGGTATTACCTTTCTTCAGGACTCCCGGAACATTGACCTTTCCTCTCCTTTCTCCTTTTCTCCTTTCCTCCAGGTGCTGCCTGGCTTGCTGCGTTCTTCCAGCCTCCTGTTTGCTTCCATGGATAGGCTGGTCACTACCACAGAAAGGCATGGTATGGGAGAACAACTGTGATGGGACTTGGCTGGATTGGTGAGGCAACTTGTGAAGAATGGGCTTCATCTGCACCCAATCACTGGGTGTTCAGCACACAAACAACATTGTCCTCTAATAGATGTTATGTAGGGAGTCCACTCCCTGGCCATTGATGGAGAGCTCCCTCAGATACACACTCCTGTGCACACAGTAGTGTGAACAGCAGATGGGGTCGGGGGAGCTAAGATGTCGGAGTGAGCTAATGGCATGTACACATATTGCTGTGCCTACTCCAACATGATTTATTTGGCACTCAGCGTACACTCCTCATCAAATGGCCAAGAGCGATGCTGCAGACGCCACGAAGCCTCTACAGACAAAACAGATACAGAGACAACCATACCAATGGTGAAACACAAAGGTTTATGATTTGTAACACCTACTGAACTGATGTTATTGAAAACAAACTTTCAACATGATGATGTTTGCAAGAAAATGGACATCACATTGTATGCCAAAAAAAATTCACATGACATCGTATGCTGCATAAACTACTTACGTGAGTTTCCCAGCTGTCGCCCACATATTCTGTTTGTAGAGTTTTCTCCTCTCCCTCCTGCTGTGATGCACTGAGCTCCCTTGCTCTGCAGATGGACTGCAGGGAGCCTGCTCTGTAAAGACTTGGAGCTCCATTGGCCCTAGAGGTTAGTTTGGATATCCCCAGGGGTATTTGTGCCTGGGGGGGTGCGGGGGGAGGCGAAAGACATGTTGAGGGCCTTCTTTACACTCAGGTTTACACTCCTTGGCAGGCAGGGTGGAGATGGAGGGCCCAGTCACCTCTGCAGCCTCCTGAGTGAAGACTGTTGAGGGACTTGTGTCTGGCTGCTCCTCGTGTTGCTATCTTGTGGCACTGTCCTGTCTCCTTGTGAAGAGGGGGCACCTGGACTAAGCTCAAGACTCTCTATTGCACTCTTATCCTGCCTTTGATCCTGAAGGCCAATGCATGGGTCAATGGAGTGTAGGTGCTGTCGATTCTCCCATAGGGAGACATCTTTGATTCCCCGACCCCATCTGCTGTTCACACTACTGTGTGCACAGGAGTGTGTATCTGAGGGAGCTCTCCATCAATGGCCAGGGAGTGGACTCCCTACATAACATCTATTAGAGGACAATGTTGTTTGTGTGCTGAACACCCAGTGATTGGGTGCAGATGAAGCCCATTCTTCACAAGTTGCCTCACCAATCCAGCCAAGTCCCATCACAGTTGTTCTCCTAAATGTCACATGTGCTTCACAATTGGAATGATAGCAAATGGTTCTCTACCTGTGGCTTTCAGTCTCAGCATTAATGCACTGCAGAGACCTCAAAAATCACCCTCCCTACAACCGCAACTGTCTACCTGTTCCCCTTCACACTTACACCAGACCCCTTCCCGCCAGCCACTATCCCTTTCACCACCCTCTTCTCCTTTAATTCCTGTGAACGAAGGCAACAGGATCACCGTGATCCACTGCCTTGATTGACCTGAACTTTCACCCAGCCCTCACCTCTCCAGGCCTCTGACTGGTGGAAAACATATACCCAGTTTCAACTGTCCTCCCTCGCAGACTGACTCCAATGGCAACAAAAGACTGACCATGTCTCATTCTCTGGAGAACAGAGGTAAGGAGACACGTGCAATGCCACTCCAATGAGACACCTATTCATGAGCGAAGCCAGGGACTGGCATGACAGACTGCCTTTAACTAACTGTGATGGGCCCCCCCCATTGGCCTCACTGCGGGATCTTCCCTAAGACTGTCAGACATGATGCACTTCTTGTTGCAGATACTGCCCAGGTGCTTGTGTCAAACACTGAGGCCACATGGTACAGGTGCTGGAGTGGCATGGCACACTGACGTAAAGTGAAATGTGGGTACCATGATGAGGACCAATGCACATCAATACCACAGACTGCATACAAGGGCATGGTAGTGAAAGGCAGGAAAGTAGGCACACACTGCAAGAGCAAGGGAGCAGCCCTGCTGAGCAGCCTGGTGCACGCCATGTAATAGAGTCCTTTCCCTACACATTACTAGTACCTGATCCTCTATGCAGTGCTGGTGCCCTGCTAGACCATTGCAGGGTGCCCAATGCAGGAGGATGCCAGCATGGTGGCAATTACTCCCTTTAAATGGCATGTGCAGTTGAAGCTGGGGGATTGAGCCTTGTTCTGCAGTTTGTCCGTGGGCAAGTTGGAGATCTTTCAAGGCAAGCGATAAGTTGAACCTGCCAAGAAGCCGCTGTGGTTACCATGTCAAGTTTTCCTGAGAGCTTTTCTGGTGAGTTTGGTAAGATTGTAATCCATGGAAAATTGATCTGTTGACAAGGCACTTAAGAAGTAGTGGCGAATATCATTTGGGAGGTCCCCACTGACTAACAAGAATCTTCCCACAGTGCTTGAGAAAAGCAAAAGAAGATTTAATGAGATGATCTCCGCATTGAGAAGGGCCTCACTGTGTATCTCACCTGATTCTACTGCTCACATCCAAAACCACACAAAAAAACAAACAAACATAATTGAGACTATTGACCTGACCCTCTGCAGCAGGTACGGAGCCATTGAACCTGCTTTCCGTATGACTATCCAGAAGTTAGAACTGACCCTGGTATGAGTGGAAGAAAGATGAGAATGTGAGAGAAGAAAAAATTCTCTTCATGAACCAGAAATCAGCTGCACGGAGGTGTTGTAATGGATCTAATGAAGGGAATCTTTGTGGTGAAGGAACAGGGAAAGGATTTCAATTCAGTACATACGATAATGACGCTCAGAGCAGCATGCTAACAGCACGGGTGTAAATACAAACAGGAAAAAGCCTGCTTAATATTGTGAGCATATCAGGTGAACTAGATGTCGATGTAATACAGTGAATGTAAAGTGAAGGCTCAAGTCTTACGGATATACATGTAGAAGCAGAGACAGGAAGTGCATTTAGATGGAATGATGGACGTGCCACGCCTAAACAGACAGAATAAGGAAGAGGTTTTTGTGATAAAACAGGCTCTTAAGTTCAGCAAGGAGGAGAAATTATGATAGAAAATTTGCACAACTAAGACTTGAAAAAAGACTTAAACAAGAAAGATTCATAGAGTCGTAGAGTCATACAGCATGGAAACAGACCCTTTGGTCCAACTAGTTCATGCCAACCATGTTCCTAAACTAAACTAGTGCCACCAGCCAGTCTTTGGCCCATATCCTTCCAAACCTTTCCTATTCACGTACTCATCCAAATGTCTTTTAAACTTTGTAACTGTACCCACATCCACCACTTCCTCTGGCAGTTCATTCCACACACAAACCACTCTTTGTGTAAAAGGGTTGCCCCTCATATCCTTTTTAAATTTTTCTCCTCTCACCCATAAGTATGCTCCCTAGTTTTGAACTCCCCCACCTTAGGGAAAAGACCGTTGCTATTTAACTTACCTATGCCCCTCACGATTTTATAAACCTTTATTAGGTCAGCCCTCAACCTCCTATGCTCCAGTGAAAACATTCCAGCCTATCCGGCCTATTGTTATAAATCAAACCCTCCATTTCCAGCAACATCCTGGCAAATCTTTTCTGAGCCCTCTCCAGTTTAATAATATCCTTCCTATAATAGGGTGACCAGAACTTCACACAGTACTCCAGATGAGGTCTCATCAATGTCCTGTACAATCTTAACATGACATCCCAACTCCGATACTCAAAGGTCAGAGCAATGAAGGCAAGCATGTTAAATGCTTTCTTAACCACTCCGTCTATCTGTGACACAAATTTCAAAGAATTATGGTCTTTCTGTTCTACAACACTATCCAGGGCCTTACAATTAATTATATAAGTCTTGCCCTTGTTTGTTTTACAATACGTTGCATTTATCCAATTTAAACTCAGCCCATCAATCTAAATGATCAAGATCTCTTTGAAATCTTACTTAACCATTTTCACTGTCCACTATACCACCAATTTTAGTTTGATCCACAAACTTACTAACCATGCTTCATTTACTCCCATCCAAATCATTTATATAAATGAAAAACAAAAGTGGACCCAGTATCAGTCGCTGTGGAATGCTGCTGGTCACAAGCCTCTAGTCTGAAAAACAACCCTCTACCACCAGCCTCTGTCTCCTACAGTAAAGTCATTTTTGTATCCAATTGGCAAGTTTACTCTAAATCCCATGTGATCTAACTTTATTAATTAGTCTACCAGGCAGAACCTTATCAAAGACTTTACTAAAGTTCAAGTAAACACTTGAGTCTACCACTCTGCCCTCATCAAGCTTTTTGGTTACTTCCTCACAAAACTCAATCAAGTTTGTCAGACACTATTTCCCTCACACAAAACCATAATGACTATCCCTAATCATTCCTTGCCTCTCCAAATGCATGTAAAATCTATCTTTCAGAATCACCTCCAACAACTTATTCAGTACCAATGTCAGACACACAGATCTATACTTCCCAGGCCTCTCTTTAAATCCTTACTTAAACAAAGGCACAACATTAGGGACCCTCCAGTCCTTTTGCACCATGGTTGTAGATAATACAAACATTTCTGCCAGGGGCCCCACAATTTCCTCCCTAACTTCTCACAATGTCCTGTGAAACACTTGATCAGGTCCTGGAAGTTTATCCAACTTTATGTTTTCTAAGACCTCCAGTACTTCCTCTTCTGGATTGTAAATTGTTTTCAGACCATCAATATTTATTTCCCTGAGTTCTCTAGCCTCCATTTCTTTCTCAACAGTAAAAACTGATGCAAAATATTAATTTAATATCTCTCCCATCTCCTGAGGTTCAACACAAAGATGACCTCTTTAATCTTTAAGGGGCCCTATTCTCTCTCTAGTTGCTCTTTTGCTCTCAATATACTTGTAGAATCTCTTTGTATTATCCTTACCCTTATCTGCCAAGTCTATCTCATATCCCCTCTTTGCATTTCTGATTTCCCTCTTAAGAATGCCCCTTTACTCTTTATACTGTTCAAGAGATTCATTTGATCCCAGTTGTCTATTATCTAATACACAATTCATTTTATTCTTGACTAGAACTTCAGTGTCTTTATTCAGTCATTGTTCCCTTATGCTACCAGCATTACCTTTCACTTTGACAGGAACATGCTGTCTCTGAACTCTCGTTATCATACTTTTAAAAACCTCCCACTTTACCCGTGAATAGTCTACTCCAATCAACTTTTGAAAATTCCTGTCTCATACCATTAAAATTTGCCTTACTCCAAATAAGAACTTTAAATTTTATGGAAAACTTATCCTTTTCCAAAACTGGTTTAAAACTAATAGAACTAAGATCACTAGGTCCAAAGTGTTCCCCCACTAACACGTCAGTCACTTGCCCTGCCTTATTTCCCAAGAGAAGGTTTAAGTTTTGCTCCATCCCTAGTAGGAACATTTACATATTGAAATGCAAACAAGGTCAGAATCGGAACAAATAGTAAAGGAGTGCAAATGTGTTAGAAACCACGTTAGTAGTAGTAGTCATGTACTGTGGTAGACAAGAAATGAACAGGCTCCTGTCAAATTTTCTCCTTGTGAGGAACTGTCTGGCTTTCGCTTTTTGCATCTCAATGACAATAAAGCTGAGGTATTTTATTGAGATACTCTGAGGATCATTTATATGAACCTATGCCCTATTATTAGTGGCTTAGAAAGGGCACCACCCACGATGTCATGAAATTACTTTGGGAAAAAAGAATCTACTAATGAAAGAAAACTGCACGTCTGTGTGTGTGAGATGGCAGAAGGCATATACTTTATTCTAAAGCACCAGTGCATAATTCTTAGTCTCTACATTCATACAACAGCCAAAACTTCAGAGCTGATGAAAATGCGAAGAGACAGTGCAGATAGAGAACATCACATTTGGTTGTGAGACAGATCTGTTTGTGTGTCAGTAGAATGGTTGAATTTCACAGCTGATTGAAATGTCAGGAGACTCGGTTAGGAAATGAAAGTGACCGATGCTTCACAGCCAACTGTTCATTTCCCTGACTCTCCAATCTCCTGTGAATTCAATTTTCTGTCAGGTGCTGCTGTTCTAACAGCATGCAAATAGAGGGGAATCTCATGACTACTTCGACTGGTGCTGTTTTCTAAGAACTCAGGAGATGGATTGGAAAATTGACTCTGACTCTATTTGACAGACTCGTACATGATGAGTTCCACACTCTGTCAGCATAAAGATTATTTTGATTGGTAACAAATGATGAATAATTTATTGCTGACATTTAAAAGTTTTTATACTTCTACCAGAGGATCAAGACCAAAAGGTAATTTTCTAATAATCCAACTAATCAATCACACATTTCTGGTGATTTCAGGCCCCAGAGATTTAGGGCCAAGTGTAGATAAGAGTCAAGGCCCCAAATTTCTCAGCAGCAGCCCCAGGGGTGAGAATTATTGCCAGGGTGAAAGAGAAGTGGAACAAGGGAAACTTGAAAACTAAATTGAGTGCCAGAGTCAGAATGTCATGTCGGAGCTTTATAAGACTTTGGTTAGGCCACACTTCGAGTATTGTGTTCAGTTCTGGTCGTCACATTACAGGAAGAATGTGGAGGCTTTAGAGAGGGTGCAGAAGAGGTTTACCAGGATGCTGCCTGGATTAGAGGATATGAACTATATGGAGAGGCTAGAAAAACTCGGGTTACTTTCTCTGGAGTGGCAGAAGCTGAGGGGAGACTTGATATAAGTCTAAAAAATTATGAGATGCATAGATAGGGTTGACAGTCAGAATCTTATAACCAGTGTTGAAATGTCTCATACTAGGGGGCATGCATTTAAGGTGCGAGGGGGAAAGTTCAAAGGAGATGTGAGGGGGAGGTTTTTTACACAGAGAGTGGTAGGAGTGTGGAACGTGCTGCCAGGGGCGGTGGCGGAAGCAGATACGATAGGGGCATTTAAGAGACTTTCAGCTAAGCACATGATGGACCAAAGGCAGGCAGAAGGGATTAGTTTAAATTGGCGTCATATTCGGCACAACACCATGGGCCGAAGGGCCTGTTCCTGCGTTGTACAGTTCTATGTTCTATAAAAAGGAAACCTGAGAAACAAGTGTTTGGGTCTGTATGGAGGGAAGTGTTGCAGATAGTCAGTGATAGATTATCAACCTTATGAATGGCAATGCAGATATTATGAATATTTGAAAATCTCCTTTCATTACTCAGTCCCTTGTTCTAGTGCAACCTCATGAGTGACATCTGAATCCCGATAAATAATCCAATTTTACATCTCAATCCCTAATACTTCCTTGGCAAGGTAATTGGTTGAGCACTTGCCCCAATATGCTCACTCAGGCAAATGTACAGTGAAATATTTCTCATCAACATATAGCTCCTCATGGACATCAACAACAAAGGCAACATCAGAGTCAAATTATACATTGATGAGACACAGCTCTATCTTGCCACCACTGTTCCGTTGTATATGATTATCATGCTGCTAGCCTGATACTCAGTATTGAATGAGAAATGAATACCTCCAAGTACATATTGGCAGTTTAGGCCTTGATCCTGTCATAAATTCTCTTGTCAACCCATCAATTCCAAGTCCTTCATAGGACATTGAAGCTGAACCAGACTATTCACAACTTCAAAAAAAGTGGAACATGATGAGTCAAATTACAGGAGATCCACGCAGAAATTTGTGTTAAACTGAGTGTCAAAGCGGGCGAGGAAGCACCTATGTAAACCATTAAAAGTTTTTCTTGATGCACACTCATTCAAGAGATGGGCGAGACAAATCATTTGTCATTGCTGCCATAATTGTTCCAAGTACTTGAGCTTCAGAATAATTGACAGATTCAATTGTGGCATCTCCCTCTCCTCCATAATGCCCAATTTTTGCCCCAGTTTTCCCTTGCTGTATCCACTTCACTTTCTCTCCAATTGACAAAATGTTCAACATTCTCCCAGGTCTAGCTACTTGCAGAGTTTCAATGTCCTTCCACGGGGACATCTTGGCATCAAATGATAGCTTACCCAGATCTCCATGCTCTCGTGTGGTCTAACTCTGAATCTGATTGGTAGGGTTATATGAAAAGCTTACATGAGTTCAGCTGATCTGGAACTACCAGTCCACAAGTTCAGTTTATCATTCTGTTGGATTTGCTGTTCTGCTGGTAGTACTGCTGGTCCAACAGCTTTGATACACTGGAATTCTGAATTACCCAAACGTAATGCATTGTGATTTCACTGTATTTGACTCTGAGGTTAACTTCTAATCCCATATCTTTTCCAATACCAACATTACCCATTTTGATCTCCATAATGTAGCCTGCTCCTAACTCTTCAGTCACTTACAGAATGGATGATTTAAGGCCATCCTTCCATCTGCTACCTACACTGAACTTCAGCTCATCTGAGCTCTGGTGTCTGTAACATAACCCACACCAAGTCCCACTCCACCATCAGCCTCTGATCTACATTAGCTCCAAGATCATTAAAAGCAATATTTTCCTTTGTTGACGAGGACACGTAGTATTGTTTAATTTATGAGATTTTGGCTCAGATCCAAACGGAATAAAAACAACAAGAAACAGAGTGGCTATACATAGGAGCTTGGCTGGAACGAGGTTATGAAAGGGATATCCAGGAATCTATCTTGGGATTTCTGTTAACTTTTTATCTATATTATTGGCTTGTACGAAGAATTGGGCAGCAATGGATGGAATTTTACCGCCTTTTCCTTGCTAAGATATGGGGCCATTTCCAGACAGAAAACCTCAACAGATCAATTGCAGCTCTTCATGTTGTTCTTTACTGATGGCAACCACTTAATAAGCTGCATCTGGGATGTCTTCATGTGGATAGGCAGTTTGGTGCTTTGGAAATTCCAATAAGCAAGTGGTATTTAAAGGGGCTATAGCAGTCTTCACAGATGCAGCTGAAAATTGCCTTCATAGTTACCACAAGCAGTTTCTGCTTCGATTGTTGTCCAAAAGGTGGGACGAGGCAGGAAAAGCTCAGGATGATTGTCCTCCAGCATTTTTTCAAATGTTCCCTGTCCTCTGACCTCAGACCTTTGTGGCCTGAGAAAATTTTATCTAATATTTCTAAATTTCTAATGAGACCTAAGTAGGGGATGGAAAGGTACTATAAGCAATTAAACTCGATGCCAGAAGACAGATAGTCAGGTCAATTGATGCCAAATGCAATTCAATGTTTATTAAATAAAATAATTTGCAGGAGATGGAAATAAAGGTGAAAGATATGTTAATGATAACAGTGCCAGTGTGTGTTGCTCAGGAGAATGTTAAATCCTGAAATAATAAAGACATGTGAAATATTGGGTTAGAGCACCAGAAAGCCTGTCACAATCCTAACTTGTTACTGTTTGAGATGTTAGGTTATATTCAGATTATTTGTATGGATTTTCTCTTCAATGTGCAATCCAATGAAAGACGGACAGTGCTTAACTTGAACCCACACTGTTTTTACAGACATTTTCTTAGATTAATTTGTTTCACGTTTGGAAAACATTTCTACTTCAGATCTCATTCATTCGTGGGCAGAAAATTGCATGTTTACACTGTTTGGGATGGAGAAGAGGTGAATCTTATTGTATACGTTGGTAACACACCATCTTTTCTTGATATGTTATTGGAGCAAGTGTGGCCAAGGTGGGAGGCTGTTCTTTTCATTGATGGGTGATCAATATCCAGAAGCACTGCTCTTTGAAGCTTATCAATAGCACCAATATAATTGATGCGTGTATTAATCAGCAGATCAGCTGTAATGCTGAGAAAAGAGAAAGAACTCACCAAGTTAGGAAAGCTAGGATGATTCACCGTACACATTTTAAAGGCCCACGCCAATTTTCTTTGCTATTGGCAACCTGCTGGCTTTGGGCCAGTGTCATATTGGATAGTTTAATGGCAAATTGCAGCTGGGTACCAGTGCAGAAGTAAATTTGAAAGATCTGGGGAGAAGCGATGAGATGGATTGAAAACAGCCCCCAGTGTTTATACAGACCCAAGTAGGTGCAATCCTTTTCAATTGGGTAGCACTAAACTATATCAAGGAAAAAAAAACCTTTGGGAACAATTTTGGGCAGCCAGTGGCAACCCTTCAACATTAGGCAATTGAATGCTAGGATGTTGGCTGCTGAGGGTGTCTCATGTTTAGATTTTAGGGTAGTTCTTTTTGAAATTGAAAGATAAGTTGTTTCTTTACTCCTCTTTAACTAAAACTAGCCCGGGATTTATAACAGAGAAACTTTACTCTCATGATATATGTTGTATGCTGTCATATATTTTTTCTCTCCATAGGATATTTTACTGGACAAAAGCATTGATTTACAACATAATACACTTCCAATATTCTGTTCAATTGTTAAAATAACCACAACATTTGCTTTCTCTCTGCAAAAATAAAATTATTGAAGAACAAAATATGATTTAAATGCACAAGATCTTGAGGGAGATAGACAGGGTGGATGCTGAGAGGATGTATCTCCTTGTGAAGAGTCTAGAACTAGGAGACACAGTTTGAAAATAAGGAGTCTCTCAGGTAAGACAGAGGTGAGTCTATTTTACTCTCAGAGGCTCATGGGTCTATAGAATGCTCTTCTCCACAGAGCATTGGAGGCTGCACTTTTAGTATTTTGAAGGCTGAGTGAGATTCATGACTAACAAGGAAGTCAAAGGGTAGAAAAGTGAAGATAAGGACATGATCAGATCAACCATAATCTAATCCAACGGTGAAGCATACGCGAGTAACTGCTCCTTCTCTGAATTCACTTGTGAATTACATGACAGTTGGGAAGACAGTGCATGACACACATCTAGGGGTCCTGACTGGTATAGGAAAGGGACCCATTACTCGAAAGTCACGGTCTTTCGAGACTTCCATGAGAAAGCCACTTGTAAAATTGGCAGCAGCTAAAGTGTTGGCATGAAGGGGCTTGTGCATCTGTCACACAATTTTAAAGCATTATTGTTCCATTAATGACTTAGGTTACAATAAACAAATTATTATTCACCCTGAAAGCAGCATTTCAGGCAGGATGGGTAGATCACCTGACCCAGAAGGATTAGGAATTCCTCCACACCACGGAGTTATAGTTCAATCATGTTCCTCTCACAGATGGTTCACCAAAGTGAGATATCAGTCATGTGGAGAGGCAGTGACTGATGGTAATAACAGCAGTTACCTCTGCAACAGGAACAGGGCAGGAAGGGGGGCAATAATGAGGGGTGTGATTGTTATTAGGGGTTCACAGGAGGGAAGTGCGTTCAAAGATAGCAGCAGTCAGGGTGAAAATCAAATGTTGCAGCTTGGCGTATGACAGAATTAACTGGAGTAGTGTCAGCCAGAAGCTTGGTGGAAGATCATTAGGGAAAGATGTTGTGGAGAGGGTGTGAAGCAGTTCTTATGGAGTCTCAAAGTGAATGAGATTAGAGGCCGTGGAGGGGATAGTGTGGATAAAGTCCTGGCTGGGGGTGGCAGAAGGGCAGTGGAGAAGCGGGAGAGACAGAGGACTGGGCATGGTGGTAGATTGGAAACTGGTGAGAGGTTAGGAGGGCAGAGGCCTCTGGGAGAAAGTCATTGGATGTCCAAGGAATGGAATGTTCCCTAGATCCAGGAGATAGCTATTATGGCACTTAATCCACCAAATCTTTGTTTTAAGGAAACTGGCAGGTTCACAAAGCTCAAATCGAGAATGACAATGAAGGTTGTAGCCTCTAAATATATTTGTCTGTGATGACATCAGCACTGCAGGGCATTTGTCTGCCTGACACCATGCTCCCAAAACAACTGCTCTACTTGTTATGGTAAAGATGTTTGCAGAAGATGTTGGAAAATTGGAGACCTGAAGGAGGTGGTGCAACAGAGAAGAGTTCTGTACAAAACTCTGGTGCGGCCGGACTTGGAGTATTGCGTACAGTTCTGGTCACCGCATTATAGGAAGGATGTGGAAACATTGGAAAGGGTGCAGAGGAGATTTACCAGGATGTTGCCTGGTATGGAGGGAAGGTCTTATGAGGAAAGGCTGAGGGTCTTGAGGCTGTTTTCGTTAGAGAGAAGAAGATTAAGAGGTGACTTGATAGAGATATACAAGATGATCAGAGGATTAGATAGGGTGGACGGTGGGATCCTTTTTCCTCGGATGGTGATGGCTAGCACAAGGAGACATAGCTTTAAATTGAGGGGTGATAGATATAGGACAGATGTCAGAGGTAGGTTCTTTACTCAGAGAGTAGTAAGGGCGTGGAATGCCCTGCCTGCAAAAATAGTAGACTCGCCAACTTTAAGGGCATTTAAATGGTCATTGGATAAACATATGGATGATAATGGAATAGTTTAGGTTAGATGGGCTTCAGATTGGTTTCACAGGTCGGCGCAACATCGAGGGCCGAAGGGCCTGTACTGCGCTGTAATGTTCTATGTACTATGTTCTTTTCCTGGAGAATCAGCAAAGGAGGTCACTTCACCAGACCCTGGTACAAAGTTACTACCTCAGTCAGAGTCATCTCAATGGTCCACTTCAACAGTGGAATGGCCAACTTAATTTCTCATTTTCTCTCATTAGAGGGGTAGAGAGAGCCAGTCTGGGTGGTGGGGTAGCTAACACTTGGTGGGAGCTAACAAGGTGTAGAGCTGGATGAACACAGCAGGCCAAGCAGCATCAGAGGAGCAGGAAGGCTGACGTTTCGGGCCTAGACCCTTCTTCCCATTAGGGTTAGAAAATATGGAACCACGATCTGGTGAGTACCTCACTATGACGAGCTGGCACTCAGACGATTGCTGGGCACCAGGCACCAGCTCAGCCCCAGGCAGGAGATGGCCCCATTATGTTGATAATCATAGACTTTGTCCACAAGCAGAGGGAGGAGAAGGAGCAGTTGATAGGTTTGTACAACGCGATGCACCTTATTGCCCAGAAGCTGCAGTGAGTCATGTGACTGGCTGCTTCTGTGGACAGATTGGTATCTGCCATGGAGAGCTAGGTCCAGCACACTCAAACTCTGCTAGAGAGGCACACCTGTACTCCCTCACCCAAGCCATTGGTCCTATGACCCAAAGGCATGGTGACAGGGGGAATGGCAAGCACTCCAGGTGGCCATCCTCATAGGGAGACAGATCAGTGCCAAGAGGCACCAGGCCTAAGGAGAAACCATACATAGGCCACTCAGAAGTTTCCAATCAAAGATCTGAAGAAATGACACTGGACCCAAAAAGTTAACTCTGATTTCTCTCCACAGATTCTGCCAGACTTGCCGAGATTTTTCAGTAATTTCTGTTTTTGTTTCACACTTCAAAGATGGCTGAGCCCTTCACTTCCACTCTTCCTGTCACTCTCCGACTTTCCAGCTAGCTATATTTCACACCCATCCCTGGCCTATGAGATGACCATACACAAGTGTGGATATACACTATCCTCTCTGCTGTCCATGCTTTGGACACTTTGACCAGTTTATGTATTAAAAGCTCTTTACCCAAGTGCTCTTGTTGGTGAGGCAGACAAAGGAACACAAAATTCGGTTTGCATAGCAACTCAATTTTATTAACAAATTATTCCTTATTAAAACATTGTGTGAACATTCCGCAAATTGTTACAACATTTACTGTCTATATAGTTCTATCTATCTGGGAAACAATATTACTCACAATGATCCATGTGTTTGAGCTGCGCCATGGAATCTCCTTCCTGTCCAATGTAGGGCTGTCTCTCTTCCTCTCAGTCCAGGGCAGATCTTCTTTTTTTGATTCATTGATGGGATGAGGGTGTCTCTGGCCAGGCAGCATTTATTGCCCATCCCTAATTGCCCAGAAAGCAGTTAAGAGTCAACCACATTGCTGTGGGTCTGGAGTTACATGTAGGCCAGACCAGGTAAGGATAGCAGTTTCCTTCCCTAAAGGACGATAGTGAACCAGATGGGTTTTTCCCAACAATCGACAATTGATTCATGGTTATCATTAGATTCTTAATTCCAGATATTTTATTGAATTCAAGTTCCACCATCTGCCATGGCGGGATTCGAACCGGGGTCCCCAGAATTTAATCTGGGTCTCTGGATTAACAGGCCAGCGATAATACCACTAGGCCATTGCCTCTCCTGGGTCTTCTTGGGTTATTGCACGATCTTCCACAATGAGTCTTGCTGCAATTCTTCCTTCTGTGTCTTCGCTGAGGTTTCACTGCATCTTCACAGAACGGGTGGCATCCAGATGTGTGTTCTTCCCCCATCCAACCTCACCCTTGACCTTCCAGAATGTTCTGTGACCTTTGGCCAATGGGGTCATGAGCACAATTCAATCATCCAATGGAGTCGTGCCAACACCCTTCACTGTTGCCCTGCCAGGTAGGTGTAAAGGGCATGTCCTCAGGCACTGGCTGGAAATCAAGGTGCTAAAACTTCTCCAATGCATAAGCTTGGGCTGGTTGTAACTAGTTCCCCCAAACCTATGTAACCTCTTTGACTTTGATTAGGATATTCTTAGGAGGTCATCAAATGAGGCCATATGGTTAGAACTTAGAATCAAGAAGGGGATGGTCACTCTGTTGGGACTGTATTATAGACTGCCAAATAGCCAACAGGTACTAGAGGAGCAGATGTGTAGAGAGATTGCAGACACCTGTAGGAATAATAGAGTAGCATTGAATGGAGATATTAATTTCCTCTGTATTGGCTGGCCACCCAGAGTGTAACAGGCCCATATGGGGTGGAATTTGCCAAATGTGTCCAAGAAAGTTTCCTAAATCAATATGTAGAGAGTCCTACACGGCAGAGTGCAACACTGGACCTCCTCTTAGAAAACGAGGTCAGGCAAGAGACTGAAGTGTCAGTCGGAAAGCACTTTGGGTCCAGTGACCGTAACTCTCTTAATTTTCACATAGTTATAGAAAAACAACAGGTCCGCAGGTTAAGTGCTGAACTGGAGCAGGACCAATTTTGAGGCCATTAGGCAGGATCTATCAGAGGTCGATTGGGTGAGTCTGTTTGAAGAAAAAGGAACAATTGGCAAATGTGAGGCTTTTAAAAGTGTGATGTCAAGAGTCCAGGGACAGTAGATCCCTATTCGGGTGAAGGGAAAAGCTGGCAGGTTTAGGGATCCCTGGCTGATGAGGGATATTGACGGTCTGGTCAGGAGAAAGAAGAAGAAAGGCATACATTGGGTTTAAGCTATCGGGCTCAAGTGAATCCCGAGATTACTTTTTGTAGTAGCTGTGTAGGAGCACACTTAAAAGGGAAATCAGAAGAGCCAAAAGAGGGTATGAGATGGATCTGGCAGATAAGGTTAAAGATAATCCCAAGAGGTTCAATAGCTATATTAAGAGTAAGAGGGTGGCTAGGGAGAGAATAGGTCCCCTTAGAGATCAGCATGGCCGTCTATGTGTGGAGCCACAGGAGATGGGGGAGATTTTTAATGAATATTTCTCCTCAGTCTTTACTGAGGAGAAAATCATAGATACGAAGGAAGTAAGGGAAACAGGGTGGAGATGTTTTGGACTGCATACATATTACCAGAGAGGAGGTAATTGCAGCCTTGCAGCGCATTAAGGTGGACAAATCCCCTGGACCTGATCAAGTCCATTGTCAGATGTTGTGGGAGGCTAGGGAAGAAGTTGCAGAGAAAAAAACAAAGTTGCTGGAAAAGCTCAGCAGGTCTGGCAGCATCTGTGAAGAAATTGCTGAGGCCCTGGTAGAGATTTTTGCTTCATCTTTAGCCACTGGTGAAGTTCTGGAAGACTGGAGGTTGGCTAATGTTGTTCCATTGTTTGAGCAAGGTAGCAAAGACAGGTCAGTGAACCACAGGCCAGTGAGCCTGACATCAGTGGTAGGCAAGTTCTTGGAGGGGATACTGAGGGACAAGATCAACAAACATTTGGATAGTCAAGGTCTGGTTAGGGATAGTCAGCATGGATTTGTGCACGGGAAGTCATGTCTAACAAATCTTTTCGAGTTTTTTGAAGAGATAACCAAGAGGATAGATGAAAGCAGGGCAGTTGATGTTGTCTGTATGGACGTTAGTAAGGCCTTTGACAAGGTCCCGCATGGCAGGCTGGTCATGAAGGTTAGGTTGCATGGGATCCAGGGAAAGTTAGATAATTGGATTCAAAACTGTCTCGATGGTAGGAAGCACAAGGTGATGGTTGAAGTTTGTTTCTTGGACTGGAGGCCTGTGACTAGTGGTGTGCCGCAGGGGTCGGTGCTGGGACCTTTGTTATTTGTTATTTAGATAAATGATCTGGATGTGAATCTATAAGGCACAATTAGTAAGTTTGTGGATGATACAAAATTAGGAGGTATTGTTGTGCTGAGGAAGGTTATCAAAAATTACAGAGTGATCTTGATCAGATGGGGAAGTGGGCTGAGGATTGGCAATGCAATTCAATACAGATAAGTGTGAGGTGTTGCACTTTGGAAGTCAAACTAAGGTAGGACTTATACAAAAAATGGTAAGGTCCTGAAGAGTGTTGTGGAACAGAGAGACCTAAGAGTGCAAGTATATAGTTCATTGAAAGCAGCATCACAGGTAGACAGGGTGGTGAAGGAGACAATTAGCACGCTGGCCTTCATCGGTCGAGGCATTGAACAGAGGAGTTGAGATGTTACATTACAGTTGTATAAGTCATTGGTGGGGCTCCCAATGGAGTATTGTGTACAATTTTGGTCACCCTACTATAGGAAAGAAACAGTTAAACTGGAAAGTGTGCAAAGAAGATTGACGAGGATGTTGCCAGGACCAGTAGGCCTGAGTTTTAGGAAGAGGTTGGCCAGGATAGGACTTTATTCCTTGAAACTTAGCAGAATGAGGGGTGACCTCATTGAGGTGTATAAAATCATGAAGGGCATAGAGAAGATGAATGCATATAGCATTTTCCGAGGGATGGAGAATCAAAACCTAGAGGGCATGAGTTTAAGGTAAGGGGCAACTTCTTCACACAGAGATTGGTGCGTATATGGAATGGGCTGCTAGAGAAAGAGGTTGAGGCAGTTACAATAGCAACATTTAAAAAGCATTTCAATAGATACATGGATTGGAAGAGTTTAGAGGGATATGGACCAAATGCAGGCAATTGGAACTAACTGAGTGGGCACCATCGTCAGCAAGAACCCGTTTGGGCTGAAGGGCCTGTTTCCATGCTGTATTACTCTATTACTCTGTGTGTGTGTGTCAGGCCTCACTTCACGCCCTACATTACTTAATCCAAAGTGGGGGCTCGGGAGCAGGTCAGTGTGTTGACTCTGTCAGAGGTTGGGGTGATTAAAGATTAGATGACAAGATGAAAAGAGGTCAAAAACACGAACATAATGATGATAGCTGTCTATCATACTATATGGCGCTGTAGCCATGTATGACCAGGATCTACTGGGCCTCCACCTAGATGGGAGGGCTCTGGCTGCCAGGGACTTGTTCCTTGACCACGTCTTTGTGGGAGCATTGGAATGACTGCTTTTGTAAGGGGGTTGTCTCTGTCGCTGGTCTAGAGCACCACATAGGACACTTTCTTGGGTGGACTGTCTCTAATAATCCCGTTCAGTTCAGAGCTGCTGCCCAATGAGGCCCTGTCTCTTCTGGCAGGAATTGATGGGCCCAGCTGTGGTTCAGTTCCTGAGGTTGAAGCCTCAGGAGGGATAGTGTCCAGGACTGGTCCAGGAACCTGGCCTGGATTAGTATCTGGGGCTGGTCCTAGATCAGGATTGGGAATTTAAATTGCGTCCAGATCAATGAGTGGTCCAGGGTGTGGATAAGGACTTGAATTAGGATCTGTTTCTCAGAAGTATGTGGAGTTGGTGGCTGTTGCTTTAGGCTCTATGGGCCTTTAACTGGTTAATGTGGTACCACCCAGTTTTTCATGTAGCTTGAAAAATTCTATACTTGGACACTGGCCTTGTTCACCACTGAATGAGAATGTGAATATCTGGGAGACAGGAATGTTCCTGACTGGAAAATTTGGAACAATACCCTCTGCCCTACCTCTTATACTATCGGGTTCACCTTCCCATCAAAGCATGCCTTGCTCCACTTTTTCTTTTTAACCATTCTGATGGCCACTGCTCTGTGTGCAACCTGCACATTTCTGATAGAATTTTCCGTTTTCTCATGGCAAAGTCTTTGACCTTGGGCTCTGTCAAGTCCAATCCTATCAAGGATTCAATACCTCTCATGGGGCATCTGGTCATTAGAACAAAGAGAGGTGAATCCAGTGGAATGGGAGGGGGAGTTCTTTCAGAGCATGAGGACAAATAGGAAAGCTATGTTCAAAGATAACAAGGTATAGAGCTGGATGAACACAGCTGGCCAACAGCATCAGAGGAGCAGGAAAGCTGACGTTTTGGGTCTGGAAGCAGGGTCCAGACCCGAAACGTCAGCTTTCCTGCTCCTCTGATGCTGCTTGTCCTGCTGTGTTCATCCAGCTCTACACCTCATTATCGCAGATTCCCCAGCATCGGCAGTTCCTACTATCTCTGAAGCTATGTTCAAAGTTGAGTTGTTTTGCTGGATGAGCTTTTGCAATGGTCCTTTGAGGCATGATTCATCCCCTCTACAATCCCATTGGATTGAGGATGGTAGGTAATGTGGAACCTTTGGCTGACACCAAATATATTCATCACTGCCTGCATTATCTGGGCTGTGAAATGGGTTCCTTGGTATGAATCCATACTGTAGGGGAAACGCCATCTAGTGAAAACGTGCTGAATTAAGGTGTTAGCTGTAACTTTAGCGGTGTTCAGCTGGGTGGGGAACAATTCTATCCATTTGCTAAAAATGTCCACAATGATCAGAATATGCTGATAACCCCCTTTACAGGGGGCAGACGAAGTCTGAACGCCAGGACATGGTCCTGCTACTGACTCTGTATGCCTTACCGTTACGTTATTAGCACACTTGTCTGGATTGTTCTGGGTGTAGATGATAAAATTCTCGACTCAATTTTTAATACCTTTTCCGATTTCTGCTCACAAGTACCATCCTTTAATTCTGTCAGTCTTGGCTTCTGTCCCTTAATGTTCCTGAACATTGAGGCACTGATAAACCACTTGATTTTGGTTCTGGACCAATACTATGTGTATGGAATGCTGCCTGTTTTATTGTTCACCAGCTCCCTGGTTCTGACACTGGACTTATGTAGTGGAATGTGGTGTGGTAAAGGCAGATGCTTCAGAAGCAAAGAAAACTCTGCTTTAATTGAAGAAAAACAAGCAAATTAAATATTTTTACAGGAAAACTGGAAAATGAATATACCAAACCCAGCTATTACTGAGTGAGACCTGTCTCACAGTTAACCCGACGCCCAGTTAAGCCTAGACAACAAGGTGCAGGGCTGGATGAACACAGCAGGCCAAGCAGCATCATAGGAGCAGAGAGGCTGACGTTTCGGGCCTAGACCCTTCATCAGAAAAGGGGGAGGGGAAGGGGGTTTTGAAATAAATAGGGAGAGAGTGGGAGGTGGATAGAAGATGGATAGAGGAGAGGATAGGTGGACAGGAAACAAACAGGTCGAAGAGGCAATTAAGCCTTACAGCCAAGACTTGAATACAGTGGGTTTAACAGTTACAGTGAGTAGTTGTTATCTAATGGCTGACAGAGCGAGAGAGAGAGAGAGAGAAAGATTATTTGTTAACCCAAAGGCCTACCCCGTTTCCCTTCCTTAGGGATGCCCTACACCGTATGCCCCCAAACCCCACCTACCCCTATCTAAGACTAGCCAAGCTGGGTTAAAAAGTCTGGATGGCCTTAGGCTTACTCCTGAAGTGGAACTCGATTTCAACTTGCTCTTGTCTGTAATCTCTTGCCATAGCTGGGGCGATGTGGAAGGCTGTGAGTGCTGATTACAGTCAGTCTGGTGGTGTCCATTGACGCGGTTAGACACATTGGACCTGACAGTGAGTACCTTGGGTTTCTTTCCTTTCCTGGTTGTCCTTATGAGCGAGTTGTTATTTTGGATGGCGGTGGATGTTGCTGGTGTTGCCTCGGTTGGTGTCTTGTGTTTCTGGATGCTTTCGGTTGCCTCCAGACGTCGAGTGGTGGTTCGTGGTGGGTTGATGGTGTTCGATGGTTGAGAGGGACGCACTCGGTGTGGAGGGTTCGCGGAATCCTTGACTCGCAGGCACCTGCGGGGACTTTTCTCTGGGTCGATAAGACTGACCGATCCCTTTTCCCTTCCTCGCAGCTTTGGCTCAAGGGCTCCTTTGTGTGTGGGGCCTGCTTCTTGCTTAAACTCTCGAGCTCCCCTCGCAGAGCACACACCGAGTTCGAATTGGAGCACATTGCTGGTATCGCAGTATTGCTAGGATCGAGGTCCCCGGCTATGCACAACTGCAGGGACCCTTATCTCCCACCAAATCTGGTTTCGGCTGCCAAGCTATTGTTCCTCCTCTCGGGGCTACGTGAACTTCCTAATCACTGAAGGAGGTGTGAATGACTATTCAATTAAGGTGAATGGTTTCGATGGTTTGGAATGTCCAGTACTTCCCTTAGATGGGTCTTAACTAAGTTTTGAATAGTAGTGTGAATGTTCTTACATCCAAATGTGAAGCAGGTTTACATGTAGTACAATGGTGTGGAATGTTTGGTATTTCTGTGCCTGAGCACGGGTTGGAAATTGAATGGTTTTGTACCTCTGTAGGCTCCAGGAGGTCTGAAGTTGTTTGTTTCCTGCAGTCTGGCTTCCACTGTTTAAGTTGGGGCATGAGTGGGGGTTTTCCTTCAGTTTCTGCAAGCTAACCCCCGTTCCAGACATCTGCCCCTGGGCTTGTACATTACCCAGTCTGTCCCAACCAGCCTTTTCCTGGTTCAAAAACAGAAGTTGCTGGAAAAGCTCACCAGGTCTGACAGCATCTGTGAAGAAAAAAAATCAGAGTTAACGTTCTGGGTCCAGTGACCCTTCCTCAGACCTAAAGCCCTTTTCCTGGTTTAGTTGAGGCCCATGGTTTCTCGAGTCCAAAAGTTCAGTGAATTTCAGGTCCAACGTAATTTCCACAAACTTAAGTCTTCAGAGGGTTTTAATCCATGGTATACCCATAAGCTGATGGGTATTTTAAGAGGGCCCCACCTTACACCATGTAACGTCCATCTTTGAGAACAAGTCCTTCCTTACTGCTGAACTTGTCTTCCCAATCTTTAAGAGGCATAGGGATCATTTCCTCCTGTACTCACTTTAACTCAGCATCACTGCTCTGAGCCTGTTCCAGATCTTCAACTTTGGTTTGGCTCACAGCAACGACATTTAATATTTCAATCTCGCGATGGCATTTCGAATGCTCTGCAGTGTGGGTTCTGTTTTCTTTGCCTTCCTGGTGCAGGACTGTGAGCACAACCTGTAGGTTTTTACATTTCTTGGTCAGTTTGTCCACAGCTTTTAAGGCTGTGTCCCGATCACTGGGCGCTGCTCCTCCTGTCACCCTCTGTCACACTGAGTCTGAAACTGTCCCCAGTGTACCACATTCATCTGGTTCCTCTGTTCATGCTCAGCTGCTTTGACTCTTACTTTCTCTGATTTCTGCTTCACCTGCTCCAGCTCTTTACTCAGCTTCCCCTTTTCCCATTCTCTACCTCTCAGCTGCTCCATGCAGCAGACTATCACCATGACCTTGCTGACGTTTCAAGTACACTTCCCCTCCATTTTCTGTGTTGTTCCCCAGCACTCTTGTCCTGAGCATCTCCCACTCAATATTTGCTCACTGCAATGGTTGACTCCCACCACCAACCCCCAATAGGCCACTTCTTATTTCAGTACTCTCTTAGTGCCTCTTCTCACTTTGGGCACTGTGCCATTTCTCATATTGTTTCCTTTCAATTTACTGTTCTTTCTTTCTCTCTCTTATGTGTCTGTGACTCCTTATTAGCTGGTTTTTCACTTCTCTGCAACTCTGGGTTTCTGACTTTTTTCACTATCTCTTATGTCGTGGGTCCCTGACCCTGCTCTAGCTTCTTTGCATCTTCTTGGGTCTCTGAGCCCAATATCTGGCTTCTCGCCACCTCATGTGTCCTCTGACCCTGTATTCAGCTTCCTTGTCTCTGCTTTCTGTGGGTCCCTGACCTTGTACTAGCCTGTGCTAGATTTCCTTTTCCATGAGACCCCAACCTGATATTAACTCTGTGTAGAGCTGGATGAACACAGCAGGACAAGCAGCATCAGAGGAGC
>NC_063334.1:61312527-61356995 GCF_021869965.1 Rhincodon typus
CTGTGTTCCTCCAGCTCCATACTGTGTTATCTCTGGATAGGCTGGGATTTTGTTCTTTGGAGCGTAGAAGGCTGACGGGTGACCTTAAAGAGGTTTTTAAAATCATGAGTGGCGTAGATAAAATGAATAGCCAAGGTTTTTCCCCCTAGGATAGGGGAGCCCAAAACTAGAGGGTATAGGTTTAGGGTGAGAGGGGAAAGATTTAAAAAGGGATCTGAGGGACAATATTTTCATCAGAGGATTGTGCATATATGGAATGAGCTGCCAGAGAAAGTAGTGGAGGGGAGTACAATTACAACATTTAAAAGACATTTCAGCAAGTACACAGATAGGAAAGGTTGAGAGGGGTATGGGCCAAAAGCAGAATTTAGGAAACCTGATCAGCATGGTCCAGTTGGCCAAAGGGTCTATTTCCATGCTGTATGACTCTATGACTCAATGTAGAGCACAAAACAAAATTGTGGAGGTGACGATGTTGGACTGGGGTGGACAAAGTCAGAAGTCACATTACACCAGGTTATAGTCCGACGGGTTTATTTGAAATCACAAGTGTTCAGAGCGCTGCTCCTTCACATGACAAAAGAGCAGCGCTCCAAAAGCTTCTGATTTCAAATAAACCCGTTGGACAATAACCTGGTATCATGTGACTTCTGACAAAGAAAAAACGGCAGTGTTAAAAGGTACATTTGTAAATGCAAGGTGTATAGTAAATAAAATACACTAAGGGCACATATACAGCAATAGTACCATACTATCAACATGTCTAACAGAAATTTGGCTTAAAGAAAGGCAAGGATGGTAGCTAAATATCACTGGATAGAAAGTTTGCAGGAAGAATAGAGAAGGTGATTAAAAAAGGGTGGAATTACAGTATTATTGATTAAAGAATCAATTGCAGCTGGGAGGAGTGATGATGTGCTAAATAGGGTATCAAATGAGCACATTAGTTGTGCTCAGGAATAGAAGGGGGCAACTACATTGCTCGTGTGTATTATAGACCACCAAATAGTGGGAGAATTAGAGGAGGCAAGAGTATGTGGGCAAATTTGAGAATTCAATAGCAATAAGACATTAAAAACTTCAACTACCCAAACATTGATTGGAATACAAAGTGTTAAATGCACAGAGGGCATAAAATTCTTGACCTGCATTCAACAGAACTTCTTTAGCCAGCATGAAACAAGCCCAATGAGAGGTGCCGTAATTCTAGATTTATGTGCAGGAAATAAGCTGGGCAAGAGGTTGAAGAAGCAATGGCTGATTGCTTTATATTAAGATTTATTGTTCCAGTTAGATTTAAAATCATTTTGGAAAGGGATAGAGCTAGGAGTAAAAGTTCCAAATTAGAGGAAAATAAACATTAGAACACTGAGACATTAGGAGACAAGAAGTGGACTGGTTACAACCACTTGAAGGAAAGACTGTCACAAATCAGTAGGAAGCATTCCAAAGTTAGATTACACGGTCACAACTTAGACATAGCTCCACAAAGGAAAAGGGTGATACTGTCAAATCTAGTCCCCTCTGACTACCCAGGGTAAGACGAAGCACAAAAAAGAGCTTTTAACAATCTTGAAGGAATAATAATTTAGGAAGCTCAGAGGAGGAAAGAAAATACAGGGATGAAATGAGAAAATAGGAAGACAACAAGGTATAGAGCTGGATGAACACAGCAGGCCAAGCAGCATCAGAGGAGTAGGAAAGCTGGCATTTCGGGTCTAGAAACTTCTTCAGAAATGGGGGAGGGGAAGGGGATTCTGAAATAAATAGGGAGAGAGGGGGAGGCGGATAGAAGATGGATAGAGAGGATAGGATAGGTGGAGAGGAAACAAACAGGTCGAAGAGGCGGGGATGGAGCCAGTAAAGGTGAGTGTAGGTGGGGAGTTAGGGAGGGGATAGGTCAGTCCAGGGAGGACGGACAGGTCAAGGAGGCGGGATGAGGCTGGTAGGTAGGAGATGGGGGTGGGGCTTGAGGTGGGAGGAGTGGATAGGTGGGAGGAAGGACAGGTTAGGGAGGCGGGGACGAGCTGCGCTGGTTTTCAGATGCGGTCGGGGGAGGGGAGACATTGAAGCTTGTGAAGTCCACATTGATACCATTGGGCTGCAGGGTTCCCAAGCGAAATATGAGATGCTGTTCCTGCAACCTTCAGGTGGCATCGTTGTGGCACTGCAGGAAGGCCAGGATGGACATATAGTCTAAGGAGTGGGAGGTGCAGTCATTTGTTGCGAACCGAGCGTAGGTGTTCCGCAAAGCGGTCCCCAAGCCTCTGCTTGGTTTCCCCGATGTAGAGGAGGCCACATCGGGAACAGCGGATACAGTATACCACATTAGCAGACGTGCAGGTGAACATCTGTTTGATGTGGAAGGTCTTCTTGGGGCCTGGGATGGGGGTGAGGTGTAGGGGCAGGTGTAGCACTTCCTGCAGTTGCAGGGAAAAGTGCCGGGGGTGGTGGGGCTAGTGGGGAGTGTGGAGCGGACAAGGGAGTCACGGAGGGAGTGGTCCCTCCGGAAAGCAGATAAGGGTGGGGAGGGAAAAACGTCTTTGGTAGTGGGGTCAGATTGCAGATGGCGGAAGTGCTGGAGGATGATGCGTTGGATCCAGAGGTTGGTGGGGTGGTACGTGAGGATGAGGGGAATCCTGTTTTGGTTGTTATTGCGGGGAGGGGGTGTGAGGGATGAGTTGCGGGAAATGCGAGAGACACGGTCGAGGGCGTTTTCGACCACTGTGGAGGGGAAGTTGCGGTCCTTGAAAAATGAGAACATCTGGGATGTCCGGGAATGGAATGCCTCATCTCAGCAGCAGATGCGGCAGAGGTGAACGAATTGGGAATAGGGGATAGCATTTTTGCAGGAAGGTGGGTGAGAGGAGGTGTATTCTAGGTAGCTGTGGGAGTCGGTGGGCTTGAAATGGATATCGGTTTCCAGGTGGTTGCCAAAATAAAATCTGTCCATTTTTATTGAAGGAAAATCCAAAGAGATTTTAAAATCGGTACATTAAGACAAAGAGGATAACTAAGGAAAGAGTTGGGCCTGTCAGATATAAATGGTAACTTTGGCATGGATGCAGATGATGTGGGCAGGGTTCATAATTTTAAAAAATTGCCTGTCTTCACAAAGGAGAGGGATGATGCAGACATCTAATTATAGAAGCATGTAAAACTTTGGATACCAAAAACATAGAACAGGGCAATATTGGAGCAACTGACCCCCTTGAAGGTGGATAAATCATCAGGTGCAGACAAACTGGAAAAGGAAAACAAAGCCAGGGAGGCCAATGGTTATTTGTCAATCATCAGAGGTGGGAAAGTTACTGGAGAACTGGAAGTTTGCAAGCATTGTAACATTATTCAAAATGGTATAACAGAGCAGTCAAAGAATCATAGGCTAGTCATTCTGACCTCGGTGGTGGACAAATAACTAGAATCAATATTGATAGGTAGGATTATTTGTTACTTGGAGAAGTGTGGACTGATTACGAAAGAGGGATTGGGAATGATTTTGTTAAGGAAACACCATGTCTTACAACTTAAATTCATTTTTTGAGGAAGTATCATGGCAGATTGATGACAGTAGTATCTTGGATGTTGCCTACATAGATCTTAGTAAGGCATTTGACAAGGTCCATCCTGGCAGAATGTTTAAAAACAAAACGTGTGGAAAAATGGCAAGTTAAATCCAAAATTGGATCAGTGACAGAAAAATTGGTAATGTCACATGGGATGTTTTTATGGAAGGAAAGCAGTCCCAGTAAGGGTTCAGTGGTGGGTGCTTTGCTGCTTGTGATAGCTATTAGTGGCTTAGACTTTAATGTGGAGGGGCATAATTGAAAAATTTGCCAGGTAGTTGATAGTGAAGAGGATAACAGAAGGATAACAATGGATGGAATGGATTGAAAAGTAGCAAATGGAATTCAATCTGGAGAAGTTTGAAGTGATGCATCTGGGGAGAACAAACAAAGTAAAGGAATACAGAATAAATATTAGATTGTTGAGAGGGGTAGAAGTGAAAGACTTTGGTGTGTGTGTCCTGCCATTTTCAGAGACCTGTGAACAAGTAAATAACGCTGAAGGAAAGCATCCTAAATGACTTCCGAGGGGAGGTATTGACTACAGAGCAGGGATATAATAATGGACCTTTACATGACGCTAGTTAGGTAACAGTTGGAGTTCTGTGAACAGTCCTCGTTACATTATAGGAATGATATAACTAAAGAGAACATGGAGAAAATTGTACAACAATGTTGCCAGGGCTTGAATATTATAGGTACAAAAGGAATGATTGGAAATACTGGGGTTATTTTCCTTATAACAGAGAACGCTGATGGGTGATTTAATTGATGTATACAAAATAATGAGCAATTTCAATCAAGTAGACAGGGAATACCTGATTTCCCTAGCAGAGGGATCATCTGCCAGGAAAATCTTTCCACCAGAGGGTAGTGCATGTCTCTGGAATTCGCTGCCAGGTTAGTGGTTGAGAATGGAAATCCTCACCTCATTTAAAAGGAATCTGGATCTGTATGTGAAGTGCAGTAACCAGCCGTGTTACAGACCAGGTGCTAATAAGTAGGATTATATTGGGCAGTTAGTTTGTGCAGCTAGTGTAGATACGATGGCTGAATAACCTCTTCTGGTACCTTTTCAATGTTCTATGTAACATCCAGCCCATCGTCTTTGTTGCCCGAGGTATATAAGAAAATCATTGAATGTCAAATCACCATTTGATTCAGTAAATATGAGGCTCTGTGAATTGTGTCCCTGGGATCTTAAACTTCATCACTATCCTGCAATTGCTTCAGGTTGATAATGACTACAACTGTATTGAAATGAGAGATCTTATAAACAGCCGCCTTCAAAATCCAAACCAGGGTCAAACAGGCAGTGTGGTAGCCTCAGATAATTTCCAACCTAATTAACTTATGTCATTGAAAAGCAACAGCTTTTTGTCAATATGAAATATCTTTTAGGGGATGAACACTTGAACCTCAGTCACCTCTGTGCCAAAACTAAACTGACCACTAGCAACATACAATCTATAGTTTGCAGATGACTGCAGTATTATTGTCCCCTCTGCACCAGATTTGCAAGCTACTCAATCTCTCAACTTTATTAACAAATAGCTGAACTATTCTTGAATACTGGCAAAGCAAAACTCATAACAGACCTAATCAGCCAAATATTGCAACTCCCACATTTGACAGAGAGATTCCAGAATGTTGAGAACTTCCCATAAATAGGGTGTCACCTCTCTCAAAAGGCCACTATAGATGAGAATATTCAGCACTGGATCACAGCGGTGATCCATCTTTTCCAAACTTTGGCAGCAAATGTTTCACAACCGGGATCCCCACAAGTCATCAAAACTCTTGGTATACAGAGTAATTGTTATCACCACACTTCCAATTGCTCAAAATGGTAGCAACTTGTCCTTCAAGTCATCATCACAGAGTCCTAATCTCTTAGCAATGAGGCAGAGTGGTGGGAAAGAATAGAAGGAAAGGAAAGGAAAGGAAACAAGTACTATCATGCTGGATCTCACTACTATGTAGGATAATGCAGCCCACATGCTCCAAGATATATATTCTATAGATATGTGAAGAGAAAAAGACAGGTGAAGAGAAACGTAGGTCCCTTGCAGTTAGAATCAGGTGAATTCATAATGGACAAAAGAGATAGCAGACCAGTTGAACAAATACTTTGGAGCTGTCTTTACTAAGGAGACCACAAATAATCTTCAGGAAATGCTAGGGGACAGAGGGTCAGGCACGGAAGAACTGAAGGAAATCCTTATTCATCAGGAAATGGTATTGGGGCAATTGATGGGATTAAACCCGATAAAGTCCCTATGGCCTGATTCTCTGCATCCCAGAGTACACAAGGAAGAGGCCGTAGAAATACTGGATGCATTGGTGATCATTTTCCAGCATTCTACTGACTCTAGAAGAGCTCTAATGGATTGGAGGGTAGCTAATGTAGCCCCACTCTTTAAAAAAGTGGGGAGAGAAAATGGGGAATTATAGGCTGGTTAGCCTGACATCAGTGGCAGGGAAAATGCTGGAGTTAATTATTGATAACTGGGCATTTGGGAAGCAGTGACAAAATTGGCCCTAGTCAGCATGGATTCACGAAAGGGAAATCATGCTTGACAAATCTGCTGGAATGTTTTGGGGATGTGACCAATACAGTAGACAATGATGAATTGTCTTCACCACCCCACCAGACCTCCCCCTCACTGAGGGGGAATGGTCAGTCCTCAGTAAAGGACTCACCTGCATTCCCCTGTGCCCACACATCAATGAATTCTGTTCACGTTTGGACATCAAACACTTTTTCTGTCGCCTCCGTTCCTATTTCTTTAACCACGAGTCTAACCCACCCTATAGAGACCCCTTCTCCTGCCTCCAACACACCACATCCTCCTGGATACCACCCCAAGGCCTCCTACCCTCCCTTGACCTCTTCATCGTCAACTGCCATCGAGACATCAATCGTCTCAACCTCTCCATCCCTCTCATCCACTCCAACTTCTCCCCCATAGAACGTGCAGCCCTCCGCTCCAACCCGAACCTCACCATAAAATCTGCGGACAAGGGAGGCGCAGTTGTGGCATGGCGCATTGACCTTTACATCGCCGAGGCCAGGCGCCAGCTCTCTGACACCTCCTCCTACCACCACCCCCTCAATCATGACCACTAAAACATCATCTCTCAAATCATTCACAACCTCATCACCTCCCACTCACAACCTCCAACCTCATCGTTCCACAACCCCGCACCGCCTGTTTCTAATCTCCTTCCCAAAATCCACAAACCTGGCTGCCCTGGCCGACCCATTGTCTCTGCCTGCTCCTGCCCCACTGATCTCATCTCCGCTTACCTTGACTCTATTTTCTCCCCCCTGGTCCAGGAACTCCCCACCTACGTCCAGGACACCACCCATGCCCTCCACCTCCTCCAACACCTCATCTTCACCATGAACCTCCAATCCCTGTACATTTGCATTCCCCATGCAGATGGCCTAAAAGCCCTCCACTTCTTCCTCTACCGCAGGCCCATCCAGTCCCCCTCCAATAACACCCTCATCCGCTCAACTGAGCTCATCCTTACCCTTAATGACTTCTCCTTTAACTCCTCCCACTTCCTACAGACTAAGCGGGTGGCCATGGGAACCCACATGGGCCCAAGCTCCGTGGGATATGTGGAACAGTCCCTCTTCGGCTGTCACACTGATACTATCCCCCACCTCTTCCTCCGCTACATTGATGACTGTATCGGCGCTGCCTCCTGCTCCCACAAGGAGCTTGAACAGTTCATTAACTTTACCAACACCTTTCACCCCAACCTCAGGTTCACCTGGACCATCTCTGATACCTCCCCCCTCCTTCCTGGACCTCTCTGTCTCCAACTCTGGTAACCACCTGGAAACCAACATCTAATTCAAGCCCACTGACTCCCACGGCTACCTGGACTACACCTCCTCTCACCCACCTTCCTGCAAGAATGCAGTCCCCTACTCCCAATTCCTCCACCCCCAGCATGTCTGCTCCCAAGATGGGGTGTTCCACTCCCGCACATCCCAGATGTCCTCCTATTTCCCCCCTTCAGTGGTCGAAAATGCTCTCAACCGCATCTTTTGAATTTCCTGCACCTCTGCCCTCACATATTACCCTACCAACCTCTGTATCCAATGTATCATTTTCTGTCACTTCCGCCACCTACAATCGGATGCCACAACCAGGGATATATTTCCCTCCCCACCCCATCCGCCTTCGACTCCCTCGTTTGCTCCACGCTCCCCACTAGCCCCACCACCTTTCCCTGCAACTGCAGGAAGTGCTACACCTGCCCCTATACTTCCCCCCTCACCTCCATTCAAGGCATCAAACAAACCTTCCACATGGGGTTCGCGTCCATAGATCCCTTAAAGTTGCTAGCCAAGTTGATAGGGTTGATAAGAAGACAAATGGTGTGTCGGCTTTCATTAGCAGGGGAATTGAGTTTAAGAGCCGCAAGGTTATGCTGCAGCTCTATAAGACCCTGGCTAGACCACAATTGGAATAGTGTGTTCAGTTTGGTCACCTCATTATAGGAAGGATGTAGAAGCTTTAGAGAGGGTGCAGAGAAGATTTACTAGGATGCTGCCTGGACTGGAGGGCAGGTCTTATGAGGAAAGGTCAAGGGAGCTAGGGCTTTTCTCATTGGAGCGAAGAAGGATGAGAGGTGACTTGATAGGGGTGTACAAGATGATGAGAGGCATAGGTAGAGTGGATACCCAGAGGCTTTTTCACAGGGTAAAAATGATTGGAGGAAGGTTTCGGGGAGATGTCAGAGATAGGTTCTTCACACAGAGCGGTGGGTGCGTGGAATGCGCTGCCAGCGGTGGTAGTGGAGTCAGATACATTAGGGACCATTTACGCAACTCTTGGATAGGCACATGGATGATAGTAAAATGTAGGGTACGCAGGGTAGTTTGATCTTAGAGTAGGATAATAGGTCAGCACAACATCATGGGCCGAAGGGCCTGTAGTGTACTGTACTGTTCTAAATTTTATTAGACGGGGTTCACCTGCACATCTGTCAATGTGGCCTACTGAATCCCCTGCTCCCGATGTGGCCTCCTCTACAATCGGTGAGATGAAGCAGAGGATCAGAGACTGTTTTGTAGAGCACCTGCACTTTGTTTGCAACAAACACCACCACCTTCCTATTGCGAACCATTTCAACTCCTCCTCCCACTCCCTGGACAACATGTCCATCCTGGGCCTCCTCCAGTGTCACAATGACGCCACCCAGAAACTGGAGGAGCAGCACCTCACGTTGCGCCGAGAGCCTACAGCCCAACGGTCTAAACATGGATTTTACCAGTTTCAAAATCTCCCCATTCCCAGCCTCATCCCGACCAACCCTCCCTTTCATCCCCGTCGCCTTGACCTGACACAACCTGTCCATCTTCTCACCCACTTCACTGACCAATCCCCACCACTCCCTACCTGCACTCACCTATCACCATCCCACGTATTTCCCCCAGCCCCACCACCCCGCTCTCTATTTGAGCTCCCTTCCCCCTCTCCCACATTTCTGAAGAAAGGTCCTGACCCAAAACGTCAACTTTCCTGCTCCTCTGATGCTGCCTGTCCTGCCGTGTTCCTCCAACTCCACAGTATTATCTGACTCCAGCAGCTGCAGTTCTTACCATCTCTGAGTGAATCAGTAAGTTTGTGTATCTGGACTTTCAAAAGGCTTTTAACAAGGTTCCATGAAAGAGGTTAGTAAGGAAGATCATAGCTCGTGGTCTCAGAGGTAATGTATTGACATGGGTAGAGAACGGACTGTCAGACAGTAAGCAGAGAGTTGGAATAAAAAGGGTCCTTTTCAGAATGTCAGGCAGTGACAAGTAGGGTACCAGAGGTTTCAGCACTGGGACCTCGGCTATTCACAATATGCATTAGTGATTAGATGACCAATTGAATGCAGTATCTCCAAATTTGAGGATGATACCAAGCTGGGTGGCTCTATGCACTGTGAGGAGAATGCTAAGCGGCTGCAAGGTGAGTTGGACAGACTGGCTGAGTGAGCAAATACGATATAATGTGGGTAAATGTGAGGCAGGAAGGCAGATTATTATCTGAATGCAATCAGTTTAGGAAAAGGCGAGGTGCAATGAGACCTAGGTGTCATGGTGAAACAGTCACTGAAGGTCAGCATGCAAGTGCAGCAGTGAAGAAAGCTAATGGCATGCTGGCCTTCACAGCGAGAAGATTTGAGTATCGGAGTGGGGATGTCTTGCTGCAGTTATACAGGGCCTTGGTGAGGCCACACCTTCAGGACTGTGCGCAGTTTTGGTCTCCTAGTCTGAGGAAGGACATGCTTGCTATTGAGGAAATCCAGCAAACATTCACTGAACTGATTCCCAGGATGGCAGGACTGACATATGAAGAAAGATTGGAGTAACTGGGCTCGTATTTGCTGGAGTTTAGAAGAATAAGGGGTGGGGGAGGGGGCGCGGAGTCTCATCGAAACAAAATTCTGATGGGACTGGACAGGTTAGATGCAGGAAGAATGTTCCAGTGTTGGGGAAGTCCAGAACAAGGGCTCACAGTCTAAGAATAAGGGGCAAGCCATTCAGGACTGACATGAGGAAGAATTTCTTCACTCAGAATTGTGGAATTTTCTCCCACAGGAAGCAGTTGGAGCCAGTTTATTAGATATATTCAAAAGGGAGCTAGATGTAGCCCTTACGGCTAAAGGGATCAAGGCGGGGTACGGGGCGAGGTTGGAAATGGGATACTGAGATTGCATGATTAGTCATGATCGTATTGAATGGTAGTACAGGCTCAAAGGGCCAAATGACCTACTCCTGCACATATTTTCCATGTTTCTACGATCTTTAGATCAAGAATCAACTTGTTCCGTTATAAGACGACCCACGGCAGAAACTGACAACACTTGAACTGCAGGAAAACTAACATTATATTTTACATACGAGACAGCTTCTGAATGCTACTAAAAGAAATCCTGATCTTTGAGTGTAATTATACATCTCTTCTCTAGTGCGTGTTATGAATAACATTCAAATGCTATTTTCTTCAAAACATTTATTCCAAGAACAGCGGCAACTCGATGTCATATTTCTTAAATTACGTTATAAAATATTCAAAGTGCACAGAAATTCACTTTGCACTTCCTCCATAACATATAATGGACCTAAAGTTCGATAGCTACAAAGGATATTTAAAGCACAAAATCTAAAAATTTATAGAAGAGAGTTATGTTCACCCTATTATTAATTTTACACTTCAGATTTTATGTTTACTGAACTGTATCATCCAAGAATAAGCATTTAAAAAGCAGAAGCCTTGAATTTCATAGTAATCTAAAAGCTCCTCCTAACATTCAAATTCATTTTTCTCCAATTCTCATATCAAATTTGTAATCCATTGGTTTTCTATATATTTACATATGGTCCCAAGTTTCACTAGAGATCAATTATAATAAAACAGCTATAAAACGATCAAGTCTGCAGCAATGCAGAGATGGGAAAAACAGACTAATCTAGCTGCTACAAACTGAACACTTCATTTTATGGCATATGAACGTGATTTTGTTTTATAGGGTCATTTAAACATGAAACTGTTATTTTCAGTGTTGGGGCCTCAACTATTTACAATTTCTCACAATAACCTGGACAAAGGAACCATAATTATGACTTAAATTTGATGACAAATAAAACCAGGACAGTAAGTGGACACACGGTGTCTGCAAAGGAACATAGCACAGAGAGATCAGGGCATCATCTCAAAATTGCTTTGCAGGTAAGGCAAGTGATTGAGGCAGCATGTTTTGCCACAGGTCATTGGTGAGACTACATTTGGAGTACTGCGTACAGTTTTGATCTCCTTAAGAGACAATATAATTGTATTAAAAGGCAGCTCACTTCACACCTGGAATTTTTGTGGGAAGAGGGATGAAGAGGGAGGGGAGGAGATGGATTACCTCCTGATCCAGCAGGCTGGGCCCATATCCACTGGAGTTCAGAAAACGAATGATGATCTTATTGAAACATACATGATCCTGAGGGGTTTGAGGTTGATGTTGGAATTATGTTTCCCATTACAGGTTCATTTTAAAAACCAAGAGGTCTTCCATTTAAGGTGGAGTGATTATGTTTTTCCTTCAGTGTCTGAGATTTGGAACTTTCTTTGCCAGAGAACAGTGGAGGCAGGTAATGGAGCAATTTTAAAGGCACATGTAATGAAGGTTCTACGTTTACATGGGAGTCAAAGGACATCAGAGGTAGGTGGGAATATGGAGTTAAAGCTACAATCAGATCAGTGACAATCTTATGGATGGTGAAGGCATGAGGGACATTATACCCAACTCCTGCTCTAAACTGGAATGGTCTTTTGCATTATTCCATAATTTTACATCCTCTTTTCTGATGAGGCCAATCAAACAGCATCAGCACCCATCTAGATAAGCCACTTGGGTTGAAATGTATTTCATCCATTGAAAGAAGTCTGCACTGTGCCTTCCCAATCAATCAATTGATTGAGAGGCTGATCTTTGTTCTAAAAATTGAAAGTTGTATTGTCTTTTACAAATTCTCAACATGTATTTAACATGATCAGGATGAGAGAAAGAAGCACAATATTCAAACTGAGTCATTCACATTGACTTACTTTATATTTCTACTGATTTTCAGATATCCAATTGTGGGCATAACATTGGTTTTATCCCCCCCACATATGGATGAATTAATCTAATGCAAAAGCCCTACTTAGTTGTAATCAGAACTTTGAGAGAGATCATAAAAACGCCATGCAGTCAAGCTAGTTAAAGGCATGTGTTACTCATTCCAAATTGAGGTATTTCAAATATTTCATAAACTTGACAGGTTCATAAAATGAAGCATAGTGAAATCAAGTTTACATGCGAGAAGGAGCAAATTTTGAATTTAACACACTCCATTAAATGATCGGAGCAGCCAATTCACAAATTCAGAGAAAAACTATCACTAACCATTAAATATTGCTTCCATCTGTCTTAAGTAGCATAGGTGAGGAGTGAGTTAAGGAGCCGGTTGAAGTTAAAAATGCAGAAAATGACATCAAAACTGCAGCAGCTTCTAGCTGGATAAAACGTCACAACATTAGCAATGCTTTACAACATGAACAAGAATACAGCTACAAATCACCAAAATACAGAACATGGCAGTAGTTAAGGGACCGTAAAGGGGGAGAGATGGGGGTTAACTTCAACTGTTATTGTCATGCATGATCAAGTCAAGTCATGTTGGTATTATAAGCGCTGTAAGGAAATTGTCAAAAAAAAAGCTGAATGCCAATAACAAAAAAGTGTTGTATTTTAGTTATGTTGTAGCTAGATTGGCAGCATCAAGGTTCAAAAGATGATTTTTTTTTCTTTGTCGCCATCATATTATGATGGCTGCCAGAGTCCACAGCAACAAATAGGGAACACATTAATGTCTCAAACATAACATGCAAACATGCAGGGGTACACCCACTTTGGTGGAAACCATAAACTGGCTTTTCAGCAAATTAATCTTTTTTGATTGTCAGAATGCATGTATTACATTTTCAAATAGTCTCAAGGAAGACTATTTTCAGCATGAAGTATTGCTGTTAAATTACACTTGAAAATCCACACTTTGCACATTTCTGCACATTTCAAATTAGTTAAATTGGCATCAGCTTAGTGATTTAAATAAAAAGAGCAGATAATAAGTTCAGATCACATTTTTCTGTGTGATCACAGCACAGAGTGTATAGATAAATGAAACCAGGAAAACAAAAATGTAAAATTTCTGGAATAACACCACAGTTCAGTATTGAATTTCAGCAACTTTGTTTTGTTTTGATTTACAGGTGCCAAGATAATTCAAGCAAAATGGGGATAAAAACACAGAAGAATATTAGTAAGTGTTTGACGTTTGAACTTTAGAAAAATTTAATCAGAGTCTTCATCATCAAGATATTCTTCTGCATTGCTCGCACTTCTCGTGATACCTGAAAAAGGAAAAGGACAGCTGATTTAGAATACAGGCTTGCATGTACACAGCTAACATATTACAACACACCTTTAGTATGTTCATTAATCATTCAAAACCAAAAACTTTGAAAGTGATTATCAGGCTTATCTAAAAGAGGCATCTTTTTGTCTTTAAATTACTGCACATACTATTTTGTATGGTAGCCGAACAGAAATTTAAAAATTACTTTATGGTTTGAATTGCCAAAAATATTAATTTGAATAGGAACAAAATAAGTGACCAGTAGTTATTAACTTCACTTGCTCCTTGTATTTTAGGAAAAGTGCTAAACTGTAATGTAATTATTTTCTTACTAAAGATTTCTTTTCCCTACTGGAGTTAATTTAGGGAGGTGATGACCTAGTGGTATTATCATTGGACCAAAGACCCAGACAACATTCTGGAGACCCGGGTTCAAATCCCACCATGGCAGAGGGTGGAATTTGAATTCAGTAAATATCTGGAATCAAGGATCTATTGATGACTCTGAATCCTTTGTCGATTGTCAGGAAAAACCCATCAGAATACATGGTCTAGAAGCTTGATTTAATTTGGAATGTTGATATGTTCTTCTTGGATGTGAATTTCACAAAATCACAACTGGATGTAAATATTCTTTTCCTTTTGATCTAACATTTAATCTTTCACCATGGCCCCAGGCTCTACACTCTCACCTACTGAAAATAGATTGCTAATGTCTTTTAGGGAAGGAAATTGCCATTGTTACCTGGTCTGGCCTACATGTGGCTCCAGACCCACAGCAATGTGGTTGACTCTTGACTGCCCTCTGGGCAATTAGGGATGGGTAATAAATGCTGCCTAGCCAGCAATACCCTCACCTGGTCAATGAATTTAAAAAATATCATTTAGGATTTAAACATTGTCTTTGATGGTTCCAGATAAAACTCATCACTTTCAAAAGTGGAAGTCAATAAAAACACTAGAGTGTTTGAGCCTTTAACAATTTAAATAACTGGATAAAAATCTTCTCCCTTCCTCACAGCACTGTGGGATGCTCCTACATCCCAAGAACTGCAGTGGTTCATGATGGTGGCTTACCACCACGTTGTCCAGCACACTTAGGAACGGGGAATAAATTCTGGCCAAGCCAGTGATGTTCGTATTCCATTGAACAAAAAGAAGAAAAATTCAAAGGAAACAGCTTGTCATGCATATATTTATACATTATGCAGTCTGTTGGCACCATTCTTAAAGTCTTGGCTGGCAAGCAAACTGATAGGTTTATGACGACAAAATAAGATGACATTCTTCTGACAAAATCAACTTTTTCTAACAATCCTTTTATGTTTAAAGAAACTAATAACGAGCCAAATCATGCACAAAATTGCTAATTTCTGTCAACCAATATGGAACATTCTAGAAGGAACTTGATGAAATAAGTAAGAGAACTGGATGGGATACATCATAAAATCTTTAAAGAACAAGGGTGGGGGGAATGCAAAGATTCTGGCTAATACTTGAGACAGTTCCATAGAAAGCAGATATTTGGTAACAAGCATTATCCCAACATTTAAGAAAGGAGAAAAACAACTTGAGAGTCTATGTTTACTGCATTCAGCATACTTTCAGTAAGGGATGCAAGTATTTGAACACAAAATACTTTATACAACTTTTTTTGATCTTTGATTTATAGCAATTATCCAATGCTAAGGGCAGAATTCTCAGGGCAATCCCTGCCAGAAAGACGAGCCAATTCCATGCTAGGAACCAGAATGAAAAAGATAAATTATCTTTACCAAGGCACTTGATTTGGCATCATCATTCCATCTCCGGATTCCCTGACCAATTAGCGATAGTGGACAGGATGGCATGCCCATTTTATCAAGTGAAAGATTCCTTATTAAACTACAAGAGCTCACCAGCACTTGGATTTTTCAAGCTGCAGCAATTGCAGGAATGGAGAGGAGACCTGGGAAAGCTGCTCCCTAGGTATTTTATTCTTAAAACCAAGAAGAGGCCACCCTGAAGGATAAGGGACAGCAGTGAGGTGTACTCTCTTAAGGATGGGAGGAAGAAGCCAACCTCTTAAACAGGCATAGTTGGAAATGGCTAAGGAAGGCTTTGTGTGCAGTGCCTCTAGCGTGAAGACAGTGCAAGAAGAGGAACCAGAACACAAAAAAGATGTGACAGATTAGTAGCATACCATCTTCAGGTACAAGCTAAAATACACGTGTAAACACACACACACACACACACACAAAAACATTCTAAACCAATGTATTATTTACACTATCACTATAGTCATTTTGATGTCCTTCCTATTAATGAATGTAAACTAGTTTGGTGAAGTCCTGTGTGCTGGATTTGTCTCAAGGCAGTTGAATGGGCAAGGAAGAAATTGGTACCCTGACTGAATAATTGCATGACAGGTAAACAGAACAAAAAGATAATAGTCAAGACACAGATTCATGTCAAAGTCTGCAAATCAGTTTTACGAAAAGCACTATGCTTGAGCTGTGAGAATACTGTAGCTGATCGTTCCTTTTGTCATAAATATCCTGCCTTCACTCCATCATCGAAGGCGATAGGAGAGGTGAAGATAACACACCAGACAGGTATGTGTGTTCATTTAAATATGGCCTTGAAGCAAGCCCTGGAGAAAATATATCTGGTCATAACCTGGAAAAAGTCAGTGGTGTACTTAAAAACCTAACTAAAGGGGTCAAAACTAAGTTTAACTCTATATGGCACTCATAGCAAGGAAATAACACTTCGGATGGTCAGCATGACTTGATGGGCGTAATGGCCTACTTCCACACTGTAGGGATTCTATGATGCACCTTTTTGTACATATCCACAGACCCCTCAAGGCAGGTAGATACAGTAGTTAAGATGGCATATGGGATACTTGTTTTTATTAACTGAGGCAAGTTAACAAGTTAACAAGGCAACAGAACAAGATGGTTAATGCTGGAACTACATAAAATGCTGGCTAAGCCATAACCGGAGTACTGCATGCAGGTCTTGTTGACACATTATAGGAAGGATACGATTATACTTGAGGGTGCAGAGCAGATTTACTAGGATGCTGTCTGGGTTGAAAGTTTTGAGCTATGAGGAAAGATTGAATAGACTGGGATTATTTCTCTTGGAGCAACTAGGGGTGAAAGGGGACCTGATAAAGGCATATAAGATTGAGAGAGGCATAGATAGGGTGGATAGGAAGGCACTGTTTCAATTAGTAAATAACCAGGGCACAGATTAAAGCTAAGAGGTAAAAGTTTCTGGCCCTGAATATTATTTTTATATTTGTGTAATGTCAAATGATGAAAATTCCATGCTTAAAGTAACAGTACATATTTTTGAAGCTGGTGATATTTCAGTTTCTAATGTGCAGTCTCACTCTGCAAAACTTCTAAATGAGGAATAAACCTTTTACTTTCTGATGCATGATCCAAGAGAATTCTTCAGTGTGCTTGGCTACTTGTATTCCTTAGTAACATTGCTGTACCTGGTCTTCTGGAAACCCCAAGCCTGGCACAATATTCAAATTAATGTTGGAAAGGGTGAAATTCATGGTACAGAGATGGTTAGATCTTGTAGACAGCTTTTCTTTAAAAAGAGATCTTTATTGGCAGCTGTCACTTTGCCACTGTTTGCAAAATTCATGCTATTAATATTATTCAGTTGTCTTGCAACAACTAACTCTTTTTGGATCAATACAAAACTTGAAAAGATTGACAGTGAGACCAATTTTTCAAACTCAAGTCAAACACATTATTTGACCATCAATGTTTAATTATTTTTGCCTTAAATCAAAAGAGATCTCTGCTCAATTCCAGTTAAAATTTCTTTTTTGGTGTAATTAGTTGTTGTATCAAAGACAGGCCAGAGACCTCCTGTGACTCCATTCTAGTTACAACAAAAAGAAACTACATTCATACTTATCATAGCACAGCAAGGTGTTTCACAGAAGCACTACAGAGAACAACATCAAGCCATATAGCGGGATGTTAGTTCAGATGACCAAAACATTAGTTAAACAAGTAGATTTGAAATTGTGTCTTTAAATAGAAAGGCAAGGAGGCAACTCATTTCTCCACACATTTTGCATTTGTTTAATACAACTCTAAACCGGGAATGGGAAATGAGAGAATCCACACAACTTCCTTCAAGTTTCTCAAGCTCACAGAGTGAATATATAGTGAGTTATTTTAAAGACACGTCTGCATATGCATGCAAAATATCTCAAGGAAGTGAAACTATTGCCAAATCAGCTGTACAAACCAAAAATAATTTGCTTTGTATACTACAATTACAACAATCTTACACATTTCCCTGAGGAATAAATAATCAAATTATTCTACAACCAGCTTAACCTGCAGAACATTATAATTAGAAAATCCATCATATAAAACCAGAGTTGATTAAGTGCACACCAGCTACCTGTGAATGGGATTCATCTGCCAAACTGTTTTCAAACATTCCCACAGAGACAGCATCAGATGTACAAATTAATTGACAAAGAGAAAGAAATAGATGGGGATCTTTTAGGCTTTTTTCCTAATAAAAGCTGACACTAGGTAGCTAGCTCACTTGAATCAATATTTTCAAACAAACAAAGTTTTAATATTCAAGCTCACTTTTCATAGTACAAAAATATTGCATAGAATTCTTACACAGTATCTCCCATAAGTAATAGGGAACCAAAGCATAATTTGGAAATGGATTGAGATATTCACAAAATAATATTAATAAGCTTCAATAAAGTACATATATTGGCTCATTATTCTTACCTGATTAAATATTAAAACCAATTATACAAACACCAAAAATATATTACAATTGAAAATAAGACGACATTTTGAAAGGTTGTACGGACGTCAAAAGAAGAAACTGGAAGCAACATGGTTGTAGGAACTTCCAACAAATTCTTCCAATACTGCATTAACATCAAGATCATGGGGGAGGGAGTGAAAGCCATAAAGAATACCAGCAAAGATGAAACAGGATGACAAAGCCAGCGCTTGGTGAACACCAATATTCAGGGGACAGAGTTTCAAAGGATTGTTACATTCAATTCCCACAACTGGTTGCTACATTTGACTGTTTTAAAATATTAGTTGCATTCAATTCTGCACTGCAATAGGGGCTAGGCCGTTAGAAAGCTAATTGGTCACTGAAGAACAATTCTGAATCACAGTTCTAACAGGACTAGACAAGGTAAAGGCAGGATGAATGCTCCCAATGACTGGGGAACGCAGTACCAGGGGGCATAGTCTAAAGATACAGCATAGACCATATAGAACTAGGAGGAGGATAAGCTTCTTCACCCAGAGTGTTTTGAGCCTGTGGAATTCTCTGCCACAGAGAACAGGAGGCTAAAACACTGAATGTTTTCAAGAAGGAGTTAGATAATATTTCTTTGACTTAAAGGGATCAAAAGGGTATGGGAGAACCTGGGAGCATAGTATTGAGTTAGATGATCAGCCATGACCATATTAAATTGTGGACCAGGTTCCACGGGCTGAATGGCACTCTATTTTCTATGTTAGTTGGGAAAAAAAAGGTAGAGATAGAAGCAAGATCCATGCATGAATTATGAAGGGAATAGATAAGGTGGAGGCAGGGAGGTTGTTTCCGCTAGCAGGTGAAACTAGGACTAGAGGGCATCGCCTCAAAATAAAGGGAAGCAGATGTAGGACTGAGGTTAGGAGGAACTTCTTCACCCAAAGGGTTGTGAATCTGTGGAATTCCCTGCCCAGTGAAGCGGTTGAAGCTACCTCGCCAAATGTTTTTTTAGGGAAGGCTAGATAAATTTTTGAACAGTAAAGGAATTAAGGGTTATGGTGAGTGGGCGGGTAAGTGGAGCTGAGTCTCAAAAAGATCAGCCATGATCTTATTAAATGGCGGGGTAGGCTCGAGGGGCCAGATGGCCTACTCCTGATCCTAGTTCTTATGTTCTTATGAAGAAACTAAATAGCCTGACTGCTGAAAAGGTTGAGAAATCAGCAAGGTCTGTCATGGTGCACTTGCTATTTAAATGTATTCTACGGGGTGTTGCATGATGGTTTATTACTCATTCGCCTCATGTTGATTTTGGAATGTTAACATCTTGGCAGTTTAAATTTTTTTGTCAATAATCTCTGAATGTTTGCTTGGGTGAGTTTGTTTGTAACAAACTAGCTTTTCTTTGTCGATTTAAGAAACCTGGCTGGCTTGTTTCCAAGACGAAACCACAAGACACTATCCGCAATTGACAACTTATTTAACTGATGAAATATAAAATTTGCTGTGACCAGTGAAGGAGTAGGGCTGGACGAGTGCACCCTTCCAACCCCAGGAGTAACAATTCTTGCAGCAGTCATGAGGGAAAGCTATAAAAATATCACCTGTTTATGGAAACAATCAGTGCTGACAGAAGGACTGCCAAATTAAGTCAGGAGGTTCAAACAGGCTTAAATGGTACAAAATGAACATATTTTTGTCCTGTATTAATAGAAGGCACATTTCAGAAGTGGTAGTAATCCTGATGGGAGAGGTGCACAGTGAGAGAGGTACTATTACGTTGGAAAGATCACAAATAACAAATCAAAAGCTATTTAAAAAATACCAGTTTAATCCAGGGAACATCAGATTCCAGCAGAACAATGAAACTGATTCTTAAAAATAAAGCTGGTAATTACATCAGTGACATTAGTCGAGAAAAGATCAGTCACATGGCTTTAGAACAGAATAACTGGATGACCAGGTTCCTTATTGAGCAGTGGGGGGGAAAAAAAAAACACATGGTATACTTCAGATTTTGCAAAAAAACTCTTGCATAAAGTTTGTCACAAAAGATTTCTAGAACTGAAAATGATACAGAAAGGGAAAACTCAATGAATAACATTCTGGCCAATGAAAAAGCATATCCCAACCTTGAACCTTGCAATTACATGAAAACTTTATTATAGTTTCATAGAAATTATATTATTTTAGTTGGCATGTCAAAATCTGTTGTATGACCTACAAACTAGCTAGTCCATATTCTATAACTCAATAATTGCTGCCTCATAGCACCAGGGACCCGGGTTCGATTCCAGCCTCAGGCGACTGTGTGGAGTTTGCACATTCTCCCCACGTCTGTGGGGGTTTCCTCTGGGTGCTCCGGTTTCCTCCTACAGTCCAAAGATGTGCAGGGTAGGTGGATTGGCTATGTTAAATTGCCCATAGTGCTGAGGGATGTTTAGGTTAGGTGGGTTAGAGGAATTGGTCTGGGTGGGATGCTCTTCGGAGGGGCGGTGTGGACGTGTTGGGCTGAATGGCCTGTTTCCACACTGTAGGGATTCTACAATGATAAAACTATGAAAGTTGACAAGATCAGACAAATCTTACACATTTTGTGCTCAATTTTAACACAGGATACAGGGCGGTAGTGAGCTAACAGTTCCTAATAGTGCCCAAGGGAACTTCTTGATCCTCTGTTCCACACGGATGCTACGCAAGCTTTATATTTTCCAACCTAATTTGTCCTGTTCTGGCAACAGTGGAAATTCTACCCTTGTTTAACCAATATAGTTGGTCACATTGAGCTACCTGAATACTCAAGTTAAAATCTAGCTGCAGTGCTCACTGTCAATGGGTTCTAACTTCTAAATTTATATACTGACAAGCATCAAAATTGGCAAAGATAAAATGTTATTAGGTGGGAATGGCAAGGTTTCAAGCACGTAAATGGCTTCAGACAATTTATTCTCTCCCATCCCTACTCAGAATGGAAGGTAATGGAAGATGAATAATGAAACATACGGATTTTCTAAATGTAAATTCTAGCATCAACATCATATCCTTATACAGAATATTACTAGCACCAACTCAAGGGCATGATATTTTTGTGCATTTCAGTAATTTATGAATTTAATGTGGCACACATCCTGCACTAGACTGTTTAGTGGTGTTTTCTGTGTCTGGACTCCCATTTAGTCATCTGTCCCCAAAGAGAGGAAAGGCTGAGAACTTATTCCTGACTATAAAGTATTCCTGAAAGTTAGGGAATCCAAATCAAAACAAATGATAGCTGAAGGGAAAAACTATTGTGATCTATTATCTTCTAAAGAATAATGTTATAGATGAGGATCTAAGTCAGAATTGATTGATAGAATTAAAGAATAATAGTGCTGTAATTACACTACTGTCTGTATACTTATGGTCCTCTATTTCCTTCCCATTAGTCAATGGTCTATTTGCAAGCAAGATGCAAGGACTACACCACTGCGGCATTGAGGAACTTCAATTATCAGGATATAGACTGAGTTATAAAAGGATAAGACCAAGAAATAGGAACAAGAGTAGGCCACTCAGTCCCGCGAGTCTGCTCTGCCATTCAATAGGATCAGGCTGATCTGGCATTGCTTACATCCACTTTCCTGCCCTTTCCCTGTAACCCTTGATTCCCCTATTGATCAAGGATCTATCTCAGCCTTAAATATACACAAGGACTCTGTCCCCACAGCTCTCTGACAAGGAGTTCCAAAGACATAAGAACACAAGAACATAAGAACTAGGAGCAGGAGTAGGCCATCTGGCCCCTCGAGACTGCCTCGCCATTTAATAAGATCATGGCTGATCTTTTTGAGACTCAGCTCCACTTACCCGCCCACTCACCATAACCCTTAATTCCTTTACTGTTCAAAAATTTATCTAGCCTTGCCTTAAACACACTCAGCCAGCAAGGTAGCTTCAATCGCTTCACTGGGCAGGGAATTCCACAGATTCACAACCCTTTGGGTGAAGAAATTCCTCCTGACCTCAGTCCTACATCTGCTTCCCTTTATTTTGAGGCAATGCCCTCTAGTCCTAGTTTCACCTGCTAGCGGAAACAACCTCCCTGCCTCCACCTTATCTATTCCCTTCATAATCTTACATATTTCTATAAGATCTCCCCTCATTCTTCTGAATTCCAATGAGTATAATCCCAGCCTACTCAGTCTCTACTCATAATCCAACCCTCTCAACTCTGGAATCAACCGAGTGAATCTCCTCTGCATTCCCTCCAGTGCTAGTATATCCCTTCTCAAATAAGGAGACCAAAACTGCACACAATACTCCAGGTGTGGCCTCACCAGGACCCTATACAGCTGCAGCATAGCCTCCCTGTTTTTAAACTCCATCCCTCTAGCAATGGCAGACAAAATTCCATTTGCCTTTTTAAATTACCTGCTACACCTGCAGTCCTACTTTTAGCGATTCATGCACAAGGACACCCAAGTCCCTCTGCACAGCAGCATGCTGCAATTTCTTTTATCATTTAAAACATAGTCCATTTTGCTGTTATTCCTACCAAAATGGATGACTTCACACTTATCAACATTGTACTCCATCTGCCAGACCTTTGTCCACTCACTTAAGACTTTGCGTCTTCTGCACACTTTGCTCTACCACTCAACTTGGTGTCATCTGCAAATCTTGACACACCACACTTAGTCCCCCAACTCCAAATCATCTATGTAAATTGTAAACAATAGCGGTCCCAACACTGATCCCTGAGGCACACCACTAGCCACTGACCACCAACCAGAAAAAACACCCATTTACCCCTACTCTTTGCTTTCTACTGGTCAACCCATCCTCTATCCATGCCAATACATTACCTGTAATACCGTGCAACTTTATCTTACGCAGCAGCCTTTGGTGTGGCACCTTGTCAAATGCCTTCTGGAAATCCAGATACACCACATCCACAGGCTCCCCACTGAGGACATTACTTGCATGGTGGACAAAGAATTCCACCAAATCTGTTAAACATGACCTACCCTTCATGAACAGGGATAGTAGGAACTGCAGATGCTGGAGAATCTGAGATAACAAGGTGTAGGGCTGGATGAACACAGCAGGACAAGCAGCATCACAGGAGCAGGAAGGCTGATGTTTCGGGCCTAGACCCTTCATCAGAAATGGACCCTTCATCACCCATGCTGGGTGTTCCCAACGGGACAATTTATATCCAGATGTCTTGCTATTTCTTCCTTAATGATAGATTCAAGCATTTTCCCCACTACCAAAGTTAAGCTAACTGGCCTATAGTTATCTGTTTTTTGTCTACTTCCTTTTTTAAACAGTGGTGTCACATTGGCTGTTTTCCAATCTGTGGGAACCACCCCAGAGTCCAGTGAATTTTGGAAAATAATTATGAGTGCATTCGCTATTTCCCCCATCACCTCTTTTAGTACCCTGGGATGTATTTCATCAGGGCCAGGAGACTTGTCGACCTTTTGTCCCATTAGCTTGCCCAGTACTGCCTCCTTAGTGATAATGATAGTTTCTAGGTCCTCACCTGTTATAACTTACTTGCCATCAGTTTTGGTCATGTTATTTGTGTCTTCCACTGTGAAGACCGACACAAAATAACTGTTTAACGTCTCGGCTATTTCCTCATTACCAGTTATTAAATTGGCCTTCTCATCCTCTAGAGGACCAATGTTTAACTTCACCACTCTTTTACATTTACATATTTATAGAAACTTTCGCTGCCTGTCTTTATATTTTGAACTAGTTTACTCTCATAATCTATCTTACTTTTCTTTATAACTTTTTTTGTGGCTTTCTGTTGGCCTTTAAAGATTTCCCAGTCTACTAGTTTCCCACTAATCTTTGATTTTTTGTATGTATTTTTTTTATCTGATACTTTCCCTTATTTCCTTAGGCATCCATGGCTGACTATTTCTTTTCCTACAGTTCTTCCTTATCACTGGGATATACTTCTGCTGAGCACTGTGAAAAATCGTTTTGAAAGTCCTCCATTGTTCCTCAATTGACCCACCATAAAGTTTTTGTTCCCATTTTACCTTACCCAACTCCTCCCTCATCCCATCATCGTCTCCTTAGTTTAAGCACAGGACATTGGTACTGGATTTAACCTTCTCACGCTCCATCTGTATTTTAAATTTGACCATACTGTGATCGCTCCTTCCGAGAGGATCCCTAACTGAGAGATCATTAATTATTCCTGTCTCATTATTCAGGACTAGATCTAGGATAGCTTGCTCCCTCGTAGGTTCCATTACATATTGTTCAAGGAAATTATCACGGATGCATTCTATGAACCCCTCCTCTAGGATGCCATGAGCGACCTGGTTTGACCAATCGATATGTAGGTTAAAATCCCCCATGATAATTGCTGTACCATTTTTACATGCATTAGCTACTTCTATGTTTATTGCCTGCCCCACCAAGACGTCATTATTTGGTAGCCTTTCGACCACCCTATCAGTGACTTCTTCTCCCTGCTATTCCTAATTTCCACCCAAACGGATTCAACCTTTTGTTCAGTAGAATCTATATCATCTCTCACTACCGCCCTGATATCATCCTTAAAAATCAGAGTGACACCGCCTCCCTTACCTTCCTGTCTGTCCTTCCGAATATTTAACTCCCAGTCATGACCATCCTGCAACCATGTCTCTGTAATGGCCACTAAATCATGCCCATTTGCCATGATTTGTGCCGTCAACTCATCCAACTTGTTTCGAATGCTCCGAGCATTCGGATAAAGTGCCTTCCCAGATTTATTGGGTGAAAGATAACTGTTACCCAGCCGACCACTCGCGCCCACTCTGGAACTGAAGGCCACAGTCACGTGAGGTAAGACTTTTAAAACGAAAGGTTACCTTCCCAGGCTGCCCTCGTGCTCTCTCCTGGACTCCCGCCGCTGAACATCGCTGAACAACTGAAAACCAAACTGAATACACAAGTACAAGAGAGAGCTCCAAGTAAAAGGAAATAAGGGAGCCAAAGACACTCAACAAGCAGAAGAAATTCCTCCTAGCTCAGTCTTAAATTGATGTCCTGTATTCTGAGACTATGCCCTCTGGTCCTTGATTCTCCCATGAGGGAAACACCCTCTCAAGCCCCTTAAGAATCCGATATGCTTCAAGGAGATCATCTTGATGTTCTAAATTGTAATGGATAGAGTCACATTCATAAAACAATCCCTTCCACCAGGGATCATCCTACTAAACCTTCCCTGAACTGCCTCCAATAAAATGATACTTTTCCTTAAATAAGGGGACCAAAACTGTTCATAGTACACCAGATGTGCTTTCACCAGCTCCAAGTAAAAGGAAATAAGGGAGCCAAAGAGATTGAGAATAGCTTAGCAGCTAACGAAGTGGAATCCAGATGTATTTTATAAATGCACAATTATCAAAAATGTAGTCAAAAGACAACAGGGCAAATTCGGGATCAAAAAGGAGATATTCTTGTGGAAGCAGAGAGCAGGGTTGAGATACTAATTGAGAATTTCACTAACAAAGACAAAATTGCCAATGTGGCAGTCTAAGCGTTTGTAGTAGCAATATTCAGTAAAACAAAAAAGGAGGCATGTGAGCAGCCCTCAAATTGGAAGAGTTACCCTTTTTCTTGCAGGATGCAAGTGGGTGAAAATTATCAGCATCATAATGGCCCAGGAGGTCACCTTTTGACCCATCAAGTCAGTGCCAACTCTATGTACAGCAATCCAGTCAGTCTGATACCCTACTCAAGTAACCACCCAATTTTCATCTGAAACCACTGATCATTTCCACTTCCACCAACTTTGAAAGCAGTAAATTCTAGATCACGAAATCCTTGCCAGTTCTCCGTGGGGGATAGCACAAGGAGACAAAAGGAATACAAACATTATACACCCATTTTAAAACAGGGAGAGGATAAACCTGGCAAACACAAGCCAGTCAGCCTATTGTCACAGATAATAATCCAGTTATCATTTAGAAAACCTTGGGCTAATAAATGAAGGCAATTCACGATTTGCTGAACTTGGAGTTCACTGACATAGTAACTGAGAAGGCTCATGATGTTAGTGTGTTTGATATTGTGTATTGTTCTTTCAAATGACAAAGCATCACCCCTCCAACTTGTTAGCACAATTAATGCAATAGTGGAATTACAGGAATAGAATCAGTGTGGATATAAAATTGGAAAAGGGGAAGAAAGTACATTGCAATGATAAAGCGTTGTTTTTCAGATTTAAGCAAAGCATTAAATCGGTATATAGATAGTAAGAACTGCTGACGCCTGATAATCTTTCAACCTTTCAATAATGAAAAACCTATTTACCTCTGCCCTAAAAATATACAAAAATTCTCCATCCACTGCCTTTTGAAGAAGGTAGTTCCAAAGATTCATCTGGAGAGAGAAAAAAAATGTTTCTTCATCTCTGTCTTAAATGATTGATGCCTTATTTTTATACTCTGGCTCTAGTTCTAGATTGTCTGACACGAGGAAATATCTTTCCCATATTCACCCGGTCGTGCCCCCTCAGGATTTTTTATATTTCAATGAAGTCATCCGACTCTTCTAAACTCCAGAGGAGACAGACAGAGTCTGTCAAGCCTTCCTCATAAGGCAATCCACTCATTCCAGATGTTAGTTTAGTAAATCTTCTCTGAACTGCCTTCAATGCATTGACATCCTTCCAGAGATATAGTGACCAGCATGGTACACTTAGTACTGCTGAAATAGTCTCACCATTGCCCTGTATAGCTGATGCATAACCTTCCTTCCGTTGCACTCAATTCCCCTCACAACAAAACATAACCCATTAGCTTTCTCGATGACTTGCTGCACCTGCATACTAACTTTCTGCGATTCATGAACTAGGAAACCCAGGTCTCTCTGCATCTCAGAGTCCTAATCTCTCACCATTTAGATAAGATGCTTCTTTTTATTCTTCCTGCCAAAATGGACAATTTCAAATTTCCGCAAATAATAGCCTATTTTCCAGATCTCTGCCCCACCCAGTCAAATAATAATCTGCCTTCCTGTTTTTGCTACAAAGGGAATAATCTCACATTTATCCATAATATACTTCAACTGCGATGCATTTGCTGGTCCACACCACAATACAGCATCTCTGCATCCTCCTCACAGCTCATCCTCTCAACCAAACATCGTAAACTTGGGAGTTATTACATTTTAGTTCTGTTTTCTGAATTATTAATATAGATTGTGAATAGTTGGGATTCAAGCATTGAACTCCCACAAAGTCAGAATAAGAAATTCTGTCTGGTCATGGTTGACCAGTTTACCAGATGGGTAGAAGCTTTACCCAAAAAATACTGTACTGCAACCTCAGTGGCAAAAATACTGGCAGCAGAAATAACACCTAGGTGGGGGTGGGGGGGGGTCACCCTACAAATAGATTCAGACCAAGGGACCCACTTCACTGTCAAGTGCCTAAAGGAAACATGTAAACTACTGGTAATAACACAAAGGTATCATTTCCTCTACTGTCCACAGACCTCCAGGATGGTAGAGAGAGGATGAATGGAACACTTAATGTGCTGAGAAATGAACAAAAAAAAGGCAATAATAGGAGAAGGGGTTAAATGGACCCGTGCTCTACCAGCCCTCTAAGCGACAACCCTTTGAACTCATGACAGGATGAGCAATGACACTCTTCCAGGACCTAATCATAGGGGGAGCAGAACTGACTAACAGCAAGGGACAAGTCTGGGATTACATGAAATCCCTCTCTAAGCATGTACACATACTTCATGGACAGGCACAAACCAGCAGCTTACCAAGGACTGGAAGTCTGAGGGGACACCCAGGATAAACAAATGCCAGCCCAAGGATCAAAGATCCTGGTAAAAGTAATCCCAGACAAGGGAGCCTCACCACCCAAAGTGGGACAGACCTCATGAGGTAATATTAACAGGTAACAGTGCACTTGGTATATAAAAGAGTATATAATAGTTAATGGGGTGTCTGTCCAGCTTGCTAGTCTGGTATGCTCTCTCTTTCTCCCTCTTGGAGGTTTTGGAATATCCTCATCTGTGCACACCAACAAACAGCAGGAACAGGATCCTCAACCCCAGGACAACAACCGGGACAGATTAAAGTCACGTGTAAATATATGCAATGCAGTTGCACAGTAAAGACTGTAATTGAGAACATTGCTGAAACTAATGCGAGTGTGAAAATGCTAATCCTCTGTGGGTTCCTCTTACTTTTGATCCCATCGGAGGCTGTTAGGCGAGAGGACAGGAAGAATTTGAACGTTAATACGTTTTCATATTTATCACGTGTATGCTAGGGAGCATGATGTTTCCAATTGCTGGATCTGTACCCATATCCCCACACACACTAAGGGAGGGCTACCAATGCAACTTATCTTCTTTAAAGCTTCAGAATTAGCCGAATGGGTATTACGACAGAATAGTTCAAAACGGAGATAGAGACAGGCATCCTACCAGTAGTGCAAAGTATTTAGTAAATACTGACAGAGATAGGGCACAATGGAAATCAGCAGGGTGTAACCTGAACACCTTTACAGGACGATACCAACCCAGATACACAACCTTACGACCACCGTCCTTCATTACATTGACTAACACATTAGGGATAGGGAGACCTGACGGCTTGATCTGCCTAACAAGAATTGAAAACCAAAAAGAGGAGGAACACCCATGAAATTTAGCAACTGCGCCCAGAGTTAGAATACTTAGAATATCCTTTCCCAGGACTCATCAGGGCACTCGTCCTGACCATGGGATCCCTAAACGTGTCTCTCCTCATGCGCAGAGGCCCCAGCCTCCTGACCTTCAGGAACCTCACGTGTAACAGAACGTTCCAGCAATGCTGGTACCCCAAGATTATTATCCTATTCATCCCGTACAACGACACCTACTTTGTGTGTGGACACAGAGCCTATGCCTGGCTACTCCCAACCTGGCCAGGGCCTGTTGCTTAGCCTATGCGGTACTATTCATAGGCTACACAGCATCCCTCCTGCAGATGATGCCACAACAATACAAGCATGCAATTTCAGGAGCAGACAGGCTCCTTTCCATATTCTTACCCTAGTACGGCACAGACAAGTTCTCCAGAGAATCTATCAATTTGGGTAGAGTCTTAGAGCAAAGGGCCAATGACACCCCATGAGCTTTGAGCAACATAAATACAGACGTGGTCGCTGTACGAACTATGGCACTGCAAAACCGAATTGCTCTCAACATGACACTAGCCGAGACAGGAGGAACAGGTGCGCTCATTGGAAGAGTGCTGCAAGTACATCCCCAATAACTCGGAAGCAAATACTGATCTGGCCAACCATATCCAAAAAGAAATGAATAAACTCAAACAACCTGCCTCTTCGACCCTATGGAGTTGGGTAGAAGTGTGGCTGGGATCCCTTGGGACGTCCATTGTACAGGGAATAGTAATGTTTGTTGTAGCACTGTTCCTATGTTACATTGTTTTTGTCTTGTAAAATGCATTATGACCACAATAATGAAGAAGATGACTGCAGAAGACCTTGGGCCAAGAGGGTGGGCCCTACAATGCACCATCAAGCCAACAGACGACTAGTGGAACGGCAAAGAACACCTCATCGAACAACAGCAAGAAGCTCATGGATGCAACATCACTTGAAGAATGCTCTTGAAATTTGATTTGGACTTGTGAATTTTGATTTGGACTGCTTGAATTAATGATGGCCCTGCAGCCACAATTTGGCCTAGGTCCTAAGTGAGGGATCTGTAGGAGTGACCTGTACCTGAACTCACTAAGTGGCCTATGCCTGCTTACAAGATGGCAGGCAGAAGCTAAGCAAAACTAAGCAGCCTGCTCACACAGTAAAATACAATGATACCTTTGGACAGAACTGCTCGAAGGTCAGTAAAAGAACGCTATATGTTTCCATCCGAGACAGTTCTGGTAAAAGGATGCCTTAGGACAGATAAATGACCAATTCCAGCCTCATTAATGAAAGGATGATTGGCCTAGTAAATGAATACCATCAGGTGCTAGAGTAGGTCCTCTAGCTGTTATCCTTGCAGCTGCTTAAGTTATTTCGTAGTAAATAGTTGTCTCTTTGAAGCTCCCAGCAATAGTAAATAGTTTCTAGCTAAAAATCCTCTAATCATGGAAGTTTGTTTCAATACACAAACAGGACATAATACAAGCCTTAAAAAAAACATTTAAGCTTAGATGTAAAAGGTTAACTAGCCTTAGGAGACACCTTCTCATGCCCTGAATAAGATAGATTGGACACAACCCATAAATTACAAAATCCTGACAGAAGTAGTTGCATAACGTTACACTTTGTAACAGAAGTTAACTTTACAGCAATTAGTTAAAAATAACTGACATTTTATTTTTACGTTACGTAATTGGGACAGTGGGAAAATAAAAGCAGTAACTGAATATGATAAAAGACAGCACCAAAATACAGTGGGACATAGAATTCGAGCTGTCCCTATAGATAAACAAGCCTGAGAAAGACCCAAAAGGAGTACAGCCATTAAATTTCTTGGAACGCAAAAGGAGTAGGATGCTTAGGAAGATCACAAGGCCTAGAGATTACAATGTATAGCTAATACCAGGAGATCATGGGAACCTGGGGCTGGCCATGGAAATGCCCATTATTAATTAGGTGTCCGGATTAGGGTGAAGGACAGTAACTACATTGTATTTTATTACTGTAACCCAAAATGTATAAAAATGCTGTATTTCTTTGTAAATGCAGACGGTGTGCCATTGATCTATCTTCTGAAGCCAGATTTGGGGAAGATCCTTTGGCCCTCTCCCTGTATAAACCAGTTTTTGCTTGAATAAACATTTTCCACTTGCCTGAATCCTGCCTGCCTCCGGAGTCTTTGGCCCAAATCAGAAAAAACATTCCTACAATGCCATCTACTTCTAACTTGCAGAAAGCTTAAGGAGAGCAAATACAAACTAAATAATACATTTTAAAATGAGTACAAAGAGCCAGAGATACAAGAGTCATAAGAGCATGGAAACAGACCCTTCAGCCCAACTTGTCCATGTCGACCAGGTTTCCTAAATTGAACTAGTCCCATTTGCCTGCATTTGGCCAATACTCCTCTAAATCTTTCCTGTCCATGTCCCTGTCCAAACATCTCTTAAATGTTGCAATTGTACTCACCTCTACTATTTTCTCTGGCAGCTCATCCCATATACACACCACCCTGTGTGAAAATGTTGCCCCTCAGGTCCCTTTAAAATCTTTCCCCCCTCACCTTAAACCTATGCCCTCTAGTTTTGGGCTCCCCTGCCCTGCGGAAGAGACCTTGACTATTTACCCTATCCATGCCCTTCATGATTTTATACACCTTTATAAAGGTCATACCTCAACCTCCTACACTCCAGGCAAAGTCGTCCCAGCCTATCCAGCCTCTCCTTATAACTCAAACCCTCCAGTCTCAGTAACTTACAATGACGTATAGACATCATCGAAGGCTGTAGGATCAGCTGAGAATGCTTTTAAAAACAAAACGGAGGAAATTCTTGCTTTTAGTCATAGGGGCGCAGTGTAAAAGCCAGGTAGCTATGCTGAAAATTTAAGACCTTGGTTACACTGCAACCATTGGATTCAATTTTGAAAACCACATTTAAGGAACGTCAGAGCTTCAGAGAGGGGGCAGAAGATATCTCTGAATTTATACTGGCAGAGGGGTGGATTGAAACGAGAATCAAAACAGAAACTGCCAAAGAAACTCAACAGGTCTGGAAGCATCTGCAAAGAAGACTCTTCAAAACTGAAGATTCAGGAGAAAAGCTGGGATTGTTCCACTCAGAGCAGAAAGATTAAAAAAGGAGGTTTGGTACATGTTAAAAACCTTAAAGAGCTTTGATAGACTAAGTAAGAAGAAACTATTTCCAGCAGCAAAAGCACTAGTGGCCAGAGGGAACAGAATTAAGGTACAAATCAAAAAAGAGAGGCAACAGGAGGAACCATCTCCTTAAAACGAGCAGTTGTAATATTTAATGTATTGCTTTAAAAGGGCAGTAGAAGCAGTCTAAATACCAACATTAAAAGGAGGATTGAATAAGGTTATTTGGATAGTTAGATGTAAGAACTGGGACAGGAGCAATGAGCTGAACACCTCCTAGACAGCGTCAGTTTATGATCCAATGAGAAAGGACTCAGAAACAGAGCACATATAAACAATATCATGACCCTCAGCTCTTCGGTTCCTCTTCATGAAACCATAAATTGTTGGAACTTAGATCCTACATTACGTTACTGTTTCTGTACCCAAGAATACATATTTCTAAATTAACAAAATATCACCTGACACTTTTGTGCTTAGATAGCAATGGCACTCAAAAAGAGAAAAGAGATTTCCTTTGTGAAGTTCTAATGCAGGACTGATGATTTGCAAGTGTCCAGGCTACTTACAATGACTTTGCTTGGTGCAAGACAACACATTAAAAAGTTTACATGACAGTTCTTCCTTACCTTGCCCAGATTTCTTTTTAAGAAGAGAAGAACATTGTGGATTGGTGGCCATGTCTAGCGGCACTTTATTCTCATTGTTTTTCAGATCTATCCTGGCACCTAAAGATAAGAGAAATAATTATACATGAGGTTAGGGTTTTTTCCCCAAATGGCTGTTGAAATAGTTAAAGCTTGATATCAAAGCTCAAACGATTCAACAGTTTCAGCTGACAGTGTGAATAGATGCAGCATTAGCAGGAATGGATCTCTCAGGGTAAAAGTTCAATGTATAAATACTTGGATGGCCGCACTTATGATACGAGTTGTCCTGTGTTTTGTACTTGGACAGCAAATGACCACATCTTTCTTGTCCTGTCATCAGTCACCAACACTAAGATATGCCACTGCCTCAAAGATCATCCACTAGATTTCAGTAAAATGATGCATGACCATGGTACTGAAATGTAATACTTCCATATATATATATTTTTGGAGAAGGAATAGGTATTAAATATTGCCAATCCAATAGAAAATACAAAGGCAGTTTGACTTCAAATTGCCATCACAGATGTGTCTGAAGTTTTAACAAATTGAATTTTAACCCATCTTTGAAAGAGGTGTGCTATTATGCCCCTCATGGCAATGTGGACCCACCACACTGAGAATCCGTATTAATTGAAATTAAGGATAAGAACTAATTCAGACAGTTGATTTCAGTTTTAACAACACCGACGTATGCCCAAAGAAAGGATGGTGCTTTGGGATCCCCATAGACTGAGCTCTCAACTACTTTTGTTTAGGTCCACGAGAAACATTACTTCAATGGAATGACAACTAAACTAGTAACCCTTCCAAGTTGACAATTGGCAAATTAAACATTTGCGATATTTGAATTATTAGCTGCATCCATAAATTTCTTTAGATATCTTAATGAAGTCAATCCTACACTCAAATTCACCTCTGAAATGTCACAAGCTCCTTTTCTTGACATAATACAGTATGGAGCTGGAGGAACACAGCAGGCCAGGCAGCATTAGAGCAGGAAAGTTGATGTTTTGGATCGGGACGAACTATCAGCTCTATTTGACACAAGGGTATCTCAATTACTGTCTTCCTGAAGTCTACCTTCACTGGCCAATATATGCACTGGAATTCCGACAGTTTCACACACTTCAAAATTGGTTTTATAGCAGCCTTGTAAACATGGGCTGAACCACTTGCTCCATGAGTGTAAGCATGGAAATACGGTGGTGTGTTGAAGTGGCAGGCAGCTAGAAGCTCGGGGTCATTCTGGCGGACTAAAGGCTGTCACTTTTGGTCCAGAAAAGTGCCCAGTCCACGTCAGAAGGGGAAGGAACCTCAAAGGATTGAGCAACAGGTGAAGATAGATGTTTTGTGCTGTTACTGTGCAGAAGCATCATGAGTATTGTTTGCCATGAACAGGTCACTGCCATCAAGCCAAAAAGACATTTCAAGCATCACATGAATGAGTAATGCAGTATATGAATTTCAATGCCAGTGAGATACTAGGTACGCAGGCTGTATATCCCAAAGTTCGGCAAACAACACATTCCTTTAATGGTTTGCAACAAGCTGCGCCCAACCAGCCCGTGGTTTGCAAATCTCACAACAGTTAATTGTCATTCTGCAATGGACATTAACAACCCTGAGTGTTCTAAGAATTAAGTGGACAAATTTAGAATGGTCACACTCAACAATATGGAATACACTGTGTGCCCATTTCAACTCAACAAAAATCAACAATTTAACAACTCAAACATCCTGGAACTCCCTTCCTAACAGTACTGTGGTGCACCTACACCGAAAGGGACTGCTGCGGTTTAAGAAGGCAGCTCACCACTGCCTTCTCCAAAGTAATTAGAAAACAACATTAAATGCTAGCTCAACAAGTGAAACCCACATCTCGAATGAATAAAATGGTGACAGCCACACACTGGTTCATTTTTCAGGGCAAGACCTTAATGAATTAGAGTCAACTTGCCTGGTTTCAACCTTAAAATTTAGCATTATCTATCAATCATAATTTAACGAGTGCATTCTCTACGGCAACACTTCTGTCAGAGTCTACTTGCCAACCAGTCAGCATCTCATACGACATAAAAAGCAGTGTTCCTTTTGCATTGGTATTTTTTGTAAATTGTCCAAGTAAGTGCAAAGCACAAAGTTTCCACAGAATGATTCTTTTTTAAGCAATACACAAGTTATGTTCTGAATCAAGTCAGTGGAATTGGTGCATCTCATTATATTTAGTAACTGAATCAAACACATGAAGATTGTATCATATGGACAGAACCCCTCCCATTAATGCGCATGCTGAAATATCAGCAATTACAATTTTCAGAGACCATCTGAAAGAAGAAATAACTAATGCTTCTTACAGTCATATCCTCCCCATGTCAAAAACGTATCTTGGTCGGAAGGGTTAACAGGAGGAGAAAGAAAGTAAATGTTTAGATGCTAATAATGCTCCATCACCAAGAAATCCAAACTTAATAACACTCATGTAAGTTAGATCAAGTTCTAGAACATTGAAAAAGAACTGCATAAGGTCAACAATCCATGTGCTGTCATAACCAGTTGTCCAGGTCTGGTTTTCTGCTTTTCCTGTGATATATGTACCCACCTCCTATTTACAATTATGTACTATCATAAACGTGTACTTTTTCAGCCACCAATTCTTAACATTAAAATTTATAACAAAAACACAAATTTAACATGCTGTAATTACTCCCTCCAACCAGAGGTAACAGGACCTCAGTTTAGAATTCAACACTTTAGCCCGCATGCAAGAAATCCCCTACAGCAATCATCACCACTTCTTTGATTCTTAAGTAGATATTTCAGTGCAAATACAAATACATGATTAAACAATGTACAAAAATGACAAAACAAGGATTTCAACCACAAAAAAAGTAGTACACTGAAATACTTTGATCCAGTTATCCGATTACCCTCTTAATGCTGATTCATCTGAAAAGTACACTTAGTTTACACCTTTCCTCAGTGCAATGCTGTAGGGTTGACCAAGTAAATGTGAGATTTTTTTTCTGGAGTTGGTTTTAGGACAAAACATTGTGGCTCAAAAACTGCAACATTTAACTCATTGTGTTTTGTAACCTGTCAAAATAGAATTTCAGCTCCTGACCACTGGGTTACTATTACAATCACAAAGCATCCGATTCCTGTTTCATAAGCTGAACTAGAAAAACTGAGTCTATTAACATAGAAGATTACTTCAACACAAAACTGCCATAATTTTGAGAGATTCTCTAAAATAAAGTGATTATAGCCTTCTTAATCCATCAAATTAAGTGGGGAAATCTCATTTCACAATGTTCCACTATTTATAATATATTCCACTATCGGAGTAAAATCTTGCTATTAGTGGTATCTTCCTCTTATCTGATAAATTCACAGAATCAGAGAATCCCTGTAATGTTAAAGTTGGACATTTGGCCCATCCAGTCCACACCAATCCTCTGGAGAGCATCCCACCCAGACCACCCCACCCCGAGGTTTACTGATTTGACTGCAGGCTCCCCAACGCTAAAAAAATCTTGTGCTAGCCTTGGAGGGGTTCCAGAACCATAAGCCTAGGAATGAAGAGCTTGTCATACGAGCAGCGAAGAACTCTGGGTCTGTACTGCATAGAGTTTTGAAGGATGAGAGGGACCAGACTGAACTTTAGAGAATGCCGAGAGGTCCGGACAGACTGACCACATTTCCACTACTGAGAGAGACTAGGCCTAAGGACATAGCCTCAGACTGAAGAGATGACCCTTTAGAACAGAGATAAGGAGGAATTTCTTCATCCAAAGAGTGGTGAAACTGTGGAACTTAGTGCAACAGAAGACTGTGGAGGCCAAGACATGGAGTGTATTTCAGACAGCGATAGATAGGCTCTTGATTAGTAAGGGGGTCAAAGGTTACAGGGAGAAGGCAGGAGAATGGGATTGAGTAACATATCAGCCATGATCGAATGGCAGAGAAGACTCAATAATCTGAACGGACTAATTCTGCTCCTGTACCTTCGGGTCTTATAGAGAAGATGCCTGACTCTAACTTGCCAGTGGAACAGCCACCTTACTGTCTGGAGAATAGGAGAGGGTAGTGGTTGTGCACGTGTGGCAGATCTGAAAGCCCTGCAGTTAATAGCATGTGCAAAATTCTTACAGATTCTGTCCTCTGGTGTCAACCAAAAGATGGCCTCTTCATTCCCAGGCTTAATCTGTTTTAAGACCTTTGCCCAAATCTCCAGATAGACAAATGTGAGACGTTATACCAGTGTGCTGATCTCAAGTTTCTTTTGCTTTGATGTTGATACAGAATAAAATTGGACAGTGAGATAATAGATAATTGATCTACCAAAATTGCCATCTATTTCATCCCCATCTACATTAGTCATGCTACAATAAACTAATCGTCAATCTCCCTTAAAAACAAGAAGCTAATGTCATCTTTTCTCATTCTCTGCTGAACTTGCATTTTAGTTGATTAGCGGGGTCAAAAATCAATTCATCTATTTCCAGAAATAGAGAGTATAAATAAGTATTCATTGTGATTCCACAAAGACTTAATTATCACTATCATTTCCATTCCAAAAATCCAGATTTTGCTTTGAAGAAGAATGATCAATTTGTATTTGATTATTTGAAGGAAATCTAGGACACTGCAGTCCTTAACTGTTCAGACAAACCAGTTGACAACTGAATCAAACAACAACCATTTGTACCAGATATGAGCTTGCACAAATTCATTCTACACGTCAGGGAGAGAAACACAGATAAGCAAAGCTAACTTGTGAAAGGGCACAAGAGTAGGATTAAAGTAGTTATTTTTAAATTAAATTACATTATATGTTGACATTAAAGTTAATAAAATTAAAACACTGCATGCAAAGTTAAAAGATTACCTTTCATGAGCAACAGCTCTAGAATATCTTCATATCCCTTCCATGCAGCAGCATGCACAACGGTGTCTCCCAGTTTGTTCTGTATAAATGCAACACAGCCCAACATTTACACTGGTATATATTGTTATAAAAGGTACACAATACAGAATATTAATTTGTAATTGCAACAACTGATCACATATTTAAAATATTCTTTAAAAAGGTATATTGTTGTTAAACAAAGAACACAGACTTGAAGTACTGATAATTTGCTATGGCAAGTCAGATTTCATTCCATGGAGATATTAAGCCTCCCTGAAGGGAGGAACAATTCCTTCCACACTCAAGATCGAGGATTGATCGTTCAGGGATTAATTGCTGGGACTTCTAAAAACAATAATAATCTTGGTTGCGAAACAATGGCTAATAAGCTTAGCTACGCAAGACATGAGTAACCCTCTAAATTCTTTGGGTTATACAACTGTTATACATAGGGGTCATGTCATTCAGCCTGGAAGTAGTATCTCTCTCCATTTCTCTTAACATTACATCCAAGTTCTGAACTGTATTGCGCTGAGAAAATGTATCCATCCTTCAGCAAAGAAGCTGTTGGCTTTAATGCAACAGTTATTCCAGGAAAAGGAAATGTATCAACCATAATAGAAAAGCAATGGCTTCAGAGAAAAACAAAATACCTGGATGCAGTCAGTGAAGTGTTATTATGAAATATTTTTATCTGCATTTAACAATGACCAGGTTTGACATTCAATAAACTGTAAAGTTGTGGAGGCTTTTGTGGAAACCATGCAAGTTTGCCTATATCAATGGCAAATAGGAAGTAACAGTTGTAACCTCTGGGAAAATTAGATCTTCCTAAAGAACAGTGATGCTTCTTTACAGAAAAACACAGAACTACCTAAAGTGAACACTTGCTTTTTGATAGGATCTTAACTTAGTGGTATCATTTCCATTGTGATTACTTGCCACGTTTCAGGAATATGGCATTAAAAAAAGGACACAACAATTCAGCCCTGCAAGCCAGGTCTGCAATTCAACTAGAACAAAGCCGATATTCTCTATCAAAGCCTGTTCCTATGTCTCTTAATATCATTCATACTTACAAATCCATCAAGTTTCTTACTGAATCAGTAACTGATCCTACACAGCCTAAGGTAGAGAATGCCAAAAATTCATTACTCTCTGGTTGAAGAAATTCCTCATCGTATTCCTACCTCTTATCCTGAATCTGTGTCCCTTGGTTCTAGACCAACAAGCAGGGGAACAGTCCATCCTGCACTTATGCAGTCAAGCCCTGTAAGAATTTTGTCTACTTCAATGAGATCATCTCTCTTCTTTGAAACTCTCGAGAATATAGATCCAGTTTCCTAAGTCTCTCCTCACAGGCAATTTAGCCAACCGAGGGATCAGTGGTGGATCCTTCAGCGCACGCCCTCTATGGTATATTTACCTTGAGTACATTCTAAATCGACTTTTCCCTGTTCTTTTTCCAACATTCTTGCAGTCAAAATACTTTGTAAATCATGAGGTAAATCATCGTTCATACTTTTAATCTGCCTTTATGCAGTCAATGTCATTTTTAAAGCTTTTTTTTTTTCATCAGAGAAAAAAAAAAATTAGACAAATGGTCCAGGTCTGCCTGAAACTTTTAGAAGGGCATGTGGGGATCTCAATTGGGTAACAGGCAAAAAAAGGTCAGTTTCCCAAAGGCAGGTTAAAGTTTCGCTATCAACTTCTCACAACTTGTCAGGCTGATCAGGTGCCCACCCTTCATGGCTAGAACCCTGTTTTGTAGTCATTAGCATGCATAAGTATGCATCAACACAAAACCTGCCAAAATTACACTCACAGACACAATTTTATTGGCCAGAACTGGGAATCTTGTGTGTTCACAAATTCAAAACATATATGGGCACAAACATGATGGTGTACACATTTTTCACCAAGCTTTGAAAGTATAAGCCTCTTCAGTTACATGAGCCCTTCAAAACCAAGCCATTTCTTTGCACAAATGCCAACTGTCAGTTCCTGGGTTGTGAACAGGCTCTGTTCTAGAGTCTGCTCACAAGTCAATTGTATGCAAGTCAGAAAACAATAAAGGACAATGAAAAGCAGCCATTTGTAACTACTGGAAATTTTCACACGTCAGAATTTTAAAGTTACAACCATGCATGGAATCTCATTTCTAAGTGCAAGTATTCGCAAGTTAGATGTTCATAAATTGGGGACCCCCTGTACACTGTCAGTTAGGGCTGAAGTCCCTCCATGATAATCAGCTCATGAGAAGTCTCAGTCATATGCAGTACAGCTTGTTGTTGCTAGAAATACTTAGTATTAGTGATGAATTCTGACCGTGCCACCATACCAACCCAGGTGAGACATTGTTGGCATGAGCCAATCTTGACCAGGACAAATAAGTGGGATTGAACTCAAATGGAAACTCAACTCAAAAGGCCACCTTTGTTGTTGCATCCTTGCCCCATGACAGCCTCAAAGACAGATTGTGCAAACCTTTCACGGCATTGGAGCCAGGTTCTTGAGCTGCCCGTGAGGGCTGACATCCGCAGTCTTTTCTGTTCAGGCTGCCTTCATCAGTCAGGCTAACCTCTTATTTCCATCCTTAAGGAAAGAGATCTTTCCTTTCCACAAGGCCAGCTTTCAGGAGAACGTCCAGCAAAGCGGTGACAAAGCAAAGGTGCTACTCGTATGACCAGTCTCTCAAATCTCCAAGGGTTAGTGGGGCTGATGAGCAAAGGTTGAGTGATGCTCCTGGGGTACACATTGAAGCACTGCCCTGATTCCTTTTAAATACAACACCAACGCCATGTGAAACTTCAAAACTTACTATCCGTCAAATTTGGCATTTCACCCACACAAGTCAAGAACACAAATGTGTGAGGAAACCCACCTTGTCCATGAGCAGAACACCCCCTTGCTTTTCAGGTTTCACTATGACATTTGGTCTTGGAAGAGAAAATTCTGCCTAATACATGGAAATGGGCCTCAGTTACACCATCATAATCTCAGGATTGAATTTGATCCTTTCAAAGCAAAGAAAGAATGTCAGTGCCTTTGCTAAATTGTCACGGAGGAACATTTTGCCTCTCAAAAGATTCAAACAAGTTTAAATTTAATAAAGAATCTTCTCAACCGAGCTCATCTTTTAGTTACTCAAGTTTCTTTGGAATGAGAAGTTAAACTACACAAGATGTGGCATTCTTGTGGCTCAGTTATAGAATTCAACACCAAAATGTTTCCTGGGAGTTAAAAATTCCTGCTGAACTTATTGATCAGAAATTATTGACCAAAACTTTGCCAGATATATCTGACAAATCTAAAGCTAAGTCTTATTGTCTTACCTGTTGATTTAATTCAACATGTGGTTGGGAAAGCAGAATTTTCACTATTCCTAGATTTAAAAAAAAGTTAATCAAGAATACACAAAATTACTGCAAGAACCTTCAATTTCAGCCTAAGAGATTTAGTGCCAAGTGGCAGAACCAAAAAATGTTAATGTTCATAAGGCTTAAGTTCAGATAACTAAAACCGTGCTGTTTACTGGCACTAAAACACTAGCAACATTTCTACGTGTTGTTTATCTGATGTCATTGCACTTTTAACTAATTATTTAATGCTGAATGGTAAGATTTCCAAGTTGAAGTTCCAGTTCTACTCCCCAGATCCTGCTAACGAGCCTGGCTAAACAGCGCCCAACATTACCAAAATCTGCCCTAGCTCAGGTATAACATTATTCGATCTGTCATTAAGGTTAACCTAATTAATTACAACCTATGAGGAAATCTTCAGCTCATTACCAGCTCAACTACTGAATATTTCTATAGAATGCAAGGCATTTTATAAACTTACGGTAATACTATACTCAAAATATAACGGGAAATAGTTTTTGAAATCCTACGAAAAAATTGTTAGGAGTATATTTTCATTCATCTCTATGCACCAAATTTGTTTCACTACTAATCTGTCAATCTATTTGCCAACGTTTCTACGCACTTAAGGAGTTTAGGACAAGGGCTGACATTCAGGCTTTTAAGGACCTGCTACAAAATTATAAAGTGACTGAACTCAAGAGTACGTATTCTACGTTTTGATTAGATTAACTTTCAGTGACGTTGTAGATAACTAAAAATTTTATATTTAGATATTTAAAGATATGTGTACTTCTATTTAAAACAGTCAGATTTTTCCATAATAACAGTGAGATAGATGACAGACTCAGTTATAACCAGGTAAATGTACATGTTAAATGCAAAAACGTTGATGCTGTGGTCCAAGGTAATCTGCTCCTTGGTTTCGGAGTACTGTTTGCAATCCTCGATGATAAACTATTTAGGAAATTAATACAATAACATGAGCTTTCCCAATAAAAGCTGGAAAAGTTAGGCTGAGAGAGTGAGTTTTAAGAACATGCTTGTGATAAATATTCTGAAATAACCTCTCTGGCCCCAAAAGGTGAAGTCTCATTCCTTCAGAAGATGATTAGGTCTGGTTACACTTCTTGGTCGAAGCTTCAATCTTGGAGAACTGTGCTGTTTTGACTTCCTCAAAAACCCCACTGATCCTTTGTGAGCAAAGCTGCACTGGATCAAATGTCAGAGAAGAGCAAGTTTCCTTTACAAATGCTGCAAAAACCCTGCGGACAGTAGTCAGCAAACTGAATGGCAAGCTGTACTATTCTACAGCTCACACAAAATATAGGCCATTATTCCAAACCTAAGTTGACACTGCATATTTATTTTTTATTTGCTTTATTTTAGATTGTTGGAGACAAGATCTACTTGATAGCACAATATTCCTTAACTTCTTACTTTCCACTAAGGCACAACAGTTGGTTTGTTAAAGAACAACTTTAAATTTAAGCATTAACTCCATCTCCCAAAACAATGGTGCATTTGGTTCAGAGGAGGGAGTTAAAATATGAAACAGGAACCTATCCCACCTACATCCTGATTGAACTGTGGTTGAGGAAGGAGCAAACAGGCTGTAACCTTTAGGTCTTGCATCCTGTAGGCTATATTTTTATATATGCTTAAGTTGAGTGATAATGCTGTTATACAAATGAAGTGTGATGCTGTTTAGAATTAAGAAAATCTCTTCACTTCAATCAACACCACCAAAAATAATTTGATCATTGTTATAGTATTTGTGGGACTGTGCCATTTGCAAAATCATTGTCACATTTACCTTGAAATCTCCACCAGTCAGTCAAAGAGAAACTGCATGTTTTCATTTTAATAAGATCCAATTAATCCAGATTGACTGAGATCCCAAGGCTTGCCATAACTTAATGTACAGTAATTGATATGAAAGCAGCAATCATCTGTAATTCTCTACATTCATATATAGCAAAAATAAAGTATTTAGCACTAAAGAGTTGCAAACAAAGAGTATATTTCCTTCATATGTATTCTTAAAGATATACTTGCTCATTAGTAATAGGATCTGCCTTATTAATTTCAAAAGGACTGAGTCTGACAACCAAGCATCCCTCCAAAGCAGATACTGGAATTCTGTGAATTTTAATAAAGGAAAGTTGCTTGTTAAACACACTGTGCTTCACCACTCAGCATGCTTTCATCTGAACTGAATAACTTGCTCAGTGCTCAACCAAACTGCCCTGCAACCAACAGAACAGTGCAATTTTGCATTGAATTAATCTGGGACATAATATGTGAATAGTCTTTCAATCTCTTCTGTACTCTCTCAGAATTAAACTTTAGCTTGATACTGACATATTAAAGACTAAATTCTATTATTTCCCTAACAGCTGCATTGCTCAAAATTTAACCCAAGGACTTAGCTAATAGTTTGTCAGAAGTTCAATGTTGTACATGATAGCGCTTTTAACTCCACCAGAACAACACACACACACACCCCCCACCCCATGTTTTCTGATTCAATGTTAGTATTAATTTCAGGAGATCTCAAATTAGTTGTTTTTGCCATGCTATCACACGATCAAACGTGACAACAATTTTGCAATCCCACAAATAACAGAACAATGATAACTTTAAAAAACAGTATTATCCATTAACACAAACATTAAAAAAAGCGTACATGATGCAAAAGAGAGCAGACAGGCAGATAAACAGTATGATCCCAATGTTGTGTGCTCCTTCTGCTTCACAAAACAAATTCATTAACTGCAAATTTGGAATGCAACTTGGAAATTAAAAATAATGTAACAAGTTTCACATAATTATGACAACAAGGTGCAGGGCTGGATGAACACAGCAGGCCAAGCAGCATCATAGGAGCAGAGAGGCTGACGTTTCGGGCCTAGACCCTTCATCAGAAAAGGGGGAGGGGAAGGGGGTTTTGAAATAAATAGGGAGAGAGTGGGAGGCGGATAGAAGAGGGATAGAGGAGAGGATAGGTGGACAGGAAACAAACAGGTCGAAGAGGCGGGGATGGGGCCAGGAAAGGTGAGTGTAGGTAGGGAGTTAGGAAGGGGATAGGTCAGTCCAGGGAGGACGGACAGGTCAAGGGGGCGGGATGAGGTTGGTCGGTAGGAGATGGAGGTGCGGCTTGAGGTGGGAGGAGGGGATAGGTGGGAGGAAGAACAGGTTAGGGAGGCAGGGACGAGCTGGACTGGTTTTGGGATGCGGTGGGGGGAGGGGAGATTTTGAAACTTGTGAAATCCACATTGATACCATTGGGCTGCAGGGTTCCCAAGCGGAATATGAGTTGCTGTTCCTGCAACCTTCGGGTGGCATCGTTGTGGCACTGCAGGAGGCCCAGGATGGACATGTCGTCTGAGGAATGGGAGGGGGAGTTGAAATGGTT
>NC_063334.1:61357395-61373433 GCF_021869965.1 Rhincodon typus
TCTGCTCCTATGATGCTGCTTGGCCTGCTGTGTTCATCCAGCCCTGCACCTTGTTGTCTCGGATTCTCCAGCATCTGCAGTTCCTACTATCTCACATAATTATGAGTTCTTTTTTGGCAGCAATAGTCTTACCAATGTGTCCTCCATGACATGCCCAATAGAGAGCAGTGTTTCCAGCTTTGTCAAGAGAATTCACTGCAACTCTGTTGTCTAAACATTCTTTCAACCAGCTTTCGTTCCCTGAAAAATTCAAACGTCAACATGAGTAGGATTTTTTTTATCTAAAAAAGCTGAACAGTAAAAATAGAATGCAAGAAATCAGCCATCAGTTTGACAGAAGGTCCACAGTATATCCTCTCAGGTATTGGAAAGTGCAAGATTAAAAGTTGGGATAAGGCTTAGCTTAAATGAATAAGCATTTTAAAGCTCTATGGAAAATCTGTTCGGCCAGAGCAAAGAAACTGCTAAGCTAGTCTGAGATAACAAGGTGTAGAGATGGATGAACACAGGAGGCCAAGCAGCATCAGAGGAGCAGGAAGGCTGACGTTTCGGGCCTAGACCCTTCTTGATGAGTCCCCATTTGTTTGAATATATTGTGTCTCCTAGTTCATTAAACTAGATTTTATAACAACTTCACAGCTATAAATTAAACTCCAAAGCAAAGGAGGAAGGTTGAAAAGAACAAGAATGAAACAAGGATCGGAAAAGGCTCTAGAGGGATACAAGTTAGCCAGGAAGGAACTGAAGAAAGGGCTTATGAGAGCTATACGGGGGCATAAGAAAACCTTGGCAGGTAAGATCAAGGAAAACCCCAAGGCTTTTTACACGTACGTGGGGAATAAGAGAATGACCAGAGAAAGGGTAGGGCCATTCAAGAATTGTAAAGGGAATTTGTGTACGGAGCCTAAAGAGATAGGAGAGGTCCTTAATGAATACTTTTCTTTGATATTCACAACTGAGAGGGACCTCGTTGTAGGGGAGGACAGTGTGAAACAGGCTGTTAGGTTGGAGGAGGTGGATGTAAGTAAGGAAGATGTACTCGGAATTTTGAGGAACTTGAAGATAGACAAGTCCCCCGGGCCTGATGGGATTTATCCAAGGATTCTATGGGAAGCAAGGGAAGAGATTGCAGGACCTTCAGCATTGATCTTTTCATCCTCACTGTCCATGGGTATAGTGCCGGAAGACTGGAGAGTGGCAAACGTCATTCCCTTGTTCAAAAAGGGGAATAGGGATAACCCCGGAAATTATAGGCCAGTTAGTCTTACTTCAGTGGTGGGCAAATTATTGGAAAGGGCTCTGAGAGATAGGATTTATGATCACTAGGATAGGCATAGTTTGATTTGTGATAGTCAGCATGGATTTGTAAGGGGTAGATCATGCCTCACAAACCTTATTGAATTCTTTGAAGAGGTGACCAAACACGTGGATGAAGGTAGAGCAGTGGATGTGGTATACATGGATTTAAGTAAGGCGTTTGCTACGGTTCCCCATGGTAGGCTCATTCAGAAAGTAAGGAGGCATGGGATAGGGGGAAATGTGGCAGATTGGATTCAGAATTGGCTGACCCTTAGAAGACAAAAGGGTGGTAGTGGAGGAAAATATTCAACATGGTGCTCAGTTACGAGTGGTGTACCACAAGGATCTGTTCTGGGTCCTCTTCTACTTGTGATTTTTGTAAACAATTTGGATGTAGGAGTGGAAGGGTGGATTAGTAAGTTCGCGGATGATACGAAGGTGGGTCGAGTTGTGGATAGTGTGGAGGGCTGTTCTAGGTTACAAAGGGACATTGATAGGATGCACAGCTGGGCTGAGAAGTGGCAGATGGAGTTTAACGCTGAAAAGAGAGAGGTGATTCATTTTGGAAGGACAAACTTGAAAGCAGAATACAGGGTTAACGGAAAGATTCTTGGCCAGTGTGGAGGAGCAGAGGGATCTTGGAGTTCATGTCCACAGTTCCCTGAAAGCTGCCACACAGGTGGATAGAGTTGTTAAGAAGGCATATGGTGCGTTAGCTTTCATTAATAGAGGGATCGAGCTCAAGAGCCATGAAGTTATGCTCCAGCTACACAAAAGCCTGGTTCGGCCACATCTGGAGTATTGTGTCCAGTTCTGGTTGCCTCATTACAGGAAAGATGTGGAAGCATTGGAAAAGGTGCAGAGGAGATTTACCAGGATGTTGCCTGGAATGGAGGGAAAGTCTTACGAGGAAAGGTTGAGAGAGCTAGGACTTTTCTCTTTAGAACGATGAAGGATGAGAGGTGACTTGATAGAGACGTACAAAATGATCAGAGGTATAGATAGAGTGGACAGCCAGAGACTTTTTCCTAGGGTGGAGGTAGCTATGAGGGGGCATAGTTCTAAAGTGAGTGGAGGTAGATATCGGGGAGACGTCAGAAGTAGGTTCTTTACTCAGAGTTGTAGGGGAGTGGAATCGGCCTCGTTAGGGTCATTTAAGCTGCTATTAGATATGCATTTGAATGATAGTATAAGGAAGGGATGGAGGTTAGATAGACCTTACGTTTAGGGTAAAAGTTCAGCACAACATCGTGGGCCGAAGGGCCTGTACTGTGCTGTACAGTTCTATGTTCTATGATATGGGGAATTAAACAGGAGAATTTGCAGACTTTTCTGTGGCTGCAGACATGATTGGCTCTGAAAGGCAGAGCATTGCAAGGTCATGTCACACATAATTCAAAGCTCTTCCAAGTGCACCTTCCAAACCATTGACATCTACCAGCAAGAAGCACAAGGCTAACAAATGCAAGCCAGTCAATTTGCAAGTACCCCTCCAAGCCATACACCATCCTAACTTGGAACAATACCACCATTCCTTCACTATTGCTGGGTCAAAATCTGGGAACTCCCCTCCTAACTGCAATGTGGGTCTATCTACACCACATGGGCAGCAAAGGTTTCAGGCAACAGTGCACCACCACCTTCACAATGGTAATGCAGGACAGGCAATAATGCCAGCTTACATTGTGACACCACATCCCATGAAAAAACAAACTGATGCCAGTAATCAAGGGAGAAAGAGGAACACAGACCTCGAGGTATATTTTCAGTAGCTGGAGAGGATACGGCTAGCAGGGCCTCAAAACGTGTAATCTCTGGATTTCTCCTGGTACAACATGCAATGAAAAGTAATAACTAGATAATACATTCTACCAATGTATAGGTAGATAAACAGCATGGGAGGGAGTACTTTCTTTTTACACAGAGTTTGTGGGCTTCATTGGTTTAGTCACTTTGCCTATCCATTGCTACCGATATGAATGTGGTGGTGAGCCACTTTCTTGAGCTGCTGCTGTCCATCTATGTTCCAAGGATATTGGGATTGATTCTGGGACAGGCGAGACCTGTACAGGCCAGAGTGCACCTCAAAAGAATCAGCATCCTGACTGAATTGTTTGCTCATGCTGGTGGGATGGATTTAATTTAGGGGTTTGGGAGTCAGGACATAATATTTAAGAAAAGGGGAAAAATGTAGTGCCCAAATGATTTGTAAAAAAACACACTACAATAGAGTAAGAAACAGGTAGTGGGATCAGACAAAGAAGGAATATAATAAACTCCAAATTAGGTTCAGAATGTATTTTGTAAATATACAAAAAGTGTGGTAAATAAGCCTGGTGAGCTGCAACAGCCACAAAAACAGACAGAGGGACTGTGTCTGCAGCATAACTAGGAACTTTACAAAGACTCAGTTTAACTCCCCTGCTTTTGCATTCAATACCTTGATTTAAAGTTGCCCAAGATTCAATAGGCTTTGCTAATTTCTCAATCATCTTGCAATCTTCAATGCCCAACCTCACATGCAACTCCAGGTCCCACTCACCTTAAATAGAACTGTGCCAGTTAGTCTATATCGCCTCTTCCTGTCTCTTTTGCCATGACACAGAATAAGAGATGATAGAATAGATGCATGATCACTGGCCTAGTAATTCAGAGTTCCAAGCCAACACTTTGGGAACACTTGTTTAAATGCCGCTATGGGACCTGCTAATCTAAGATTGCATAGTCTCAGTAATGACGGCAATAAATTGCCAAATGGACTGCTCTGCTCCTAGTTCATGGCGTAAATAACTTTGGAGAGCAAAATGTGCCATCCTTACTAGGTCAGCTTACAGGCAAATCCAAAACCATAGTGGGCCCTTTGCTTAACTTTCTTCTGAAACGGACAAGGAAACCACTTCAGAAAGGAGATGAAGGCTTCAGAGAAGTAACAGAAAAACAACAATTGTTCCAGGAATGAAGGACTTCAGTTGCACAGCTAATTCAGATAAACTGGGGTTGTTTTTCCTTAGAGAAGTTTGAGAGAAAATTAAATAGTAGTTATCAATATCATGAGAAGTCCTAACAGTGTATAGATAGAGAGAAACTGCTCCCATTAGAAGGCATTCATCCTTTGAATGCAGATTCTGGTGGAGCAGAAAGTGAGGAAAAAGGGAAACCTATCATTGTTCTGGGAAAGAAGGGAAAGGGCGAGGGCAGAAGTCAGACTTGGCTGAGGGCTCTGGCAACCCCTGATAGGAGTTTGAAGAAAATTGTCATGTCAGAAGCATCCCCATGGAAGGTGGCATCATTAGATTAGATGCAACAAAGGTGGTGAAACTGGTACAATGGAATGGAGCCCTTATAGGAAGCAGGGTGTGAAGAAGTGTAGATGATTGTGGAAGTTAGTGGGTTTGTAATGTCCATTCTAATCCCACTTTCCAGGACCTTGTCCATAGCCTTGCAGGTTCCAGCACTTCACATGCAGATCTGGATTCTTTTCTAAAATGCATTAAGGGTTTCCATCTCAAACATCAAATTGGGCACAGAATCCCAGACACTCATCACCCATTGGGTGAGAAAGCTTTTCCGCATGTCCATTCAAATCCTTTTACCAAAAACCTTAAATTTGTGTCTCAGTAGCTGACCTCTCCATTAAAGAAAATGGGGCTTCCCTCTCTACTCTGTCCAAGTTTAGGATACAATTCATCTGATCAGTTATCCATTTTCAAGAAGGCCAGCGTCTACAGTACTTCTGTTCTCATTATGCATAATTTATCCGTGATTTCCTCTTTAACTGGAACTTCTGTATCATCCCTCAATTTTGCAAAGATAAACACAAAATATTCACCAAGAAACCAGCCCTCACCATCTGGGTCTACGCACAAGTGTTCATGTGCAATTCTAATAGGCTCAATACTTTCCTTAAAAAGACAAAAATGTGGAGAAACTCAGCAGGTCTGGCAGCACCTGTGGAGAGAAACAGGATTTTAATGGTTGGCGTAAAAAGAAGATAGGTCATATTTACTGACAGCCTGTTCCGCTATTCAATATGATCATTAAAGGTTGTAATTGAATCTAGTAGATATATCAGCTTTTATTTGTAATTTATTTTCATAAATGCTCACCACGTTTGGCAGCTTCATGCAATGGGTTGTCAATTGATTCCACGTGCTCAGCCACTGTGGAAATGAGTTAGAAATTAATTTCAGCATGTCGGAAAAACTGCATGTCAGATCAATTATTCAGAAAATTATAATCACTGGACAGTAAATTCTCAAAGAAAACAGAATCAAGGAGCATTCAGCATGTTAATCAGAGGCAAACATTTCAACATCTGTTTGGGTTTCACTTTAAAATAATCTCCTACCCGCCCAAAAGTTTTTCAACATCCCTTTCTTTTTGGACTTATAATACAGTATGCTAACAGTAATTAAACATGTTCACCTCTCCCCTTCTCCCACCCTTCCACCACTCGTCTAGCATATATTCATGTTTTAACTAGCTACTAACAGTTCTGATGAAGAGTCACCAAACTTAAAACTTTAACTGAGTTTTCCCCCCACAGACCTGATGAGCTTCTCCAACAATTTCTCTTTTTGTTTCTCAAAGAGTCAGAGGGTCATACAGCATGGAAAGAGACCTTTTGGTCCAATAGGCCCATGCTGACCGCATTCCTAAACTAAACTAGTCCCATATCCCTCGAAACTTTCCTATTCATGTACTTATCTACAAGACTTTTCAATATTGCAACTGTATCTGCATTGATTGATTTATTGTAACGTGTACTTAAGTACAGTGAAAAAGCTTTGTTTATGAGCAGTACAGGCAGATCATAGTAAGCAAGGACATACAGATCAGAGTGGAAAAAAACTAAACAGAGGCATAGAAGTTATGTCGCACATTAGCAAGATCAGCTTTATTTGAAGCTACAGAATCCATGCATCAGTCTAATAATGGCAGAGAAGAAGCTGTTCTTGAACCTGCGGGTGCACGTGTTCAAACTTCTGTATCTTCTGCCTGAAGGAAGAGGTTATAGGAGAGCATTGCCAGGGTGCAATGTGTCCTCAAGGGTGTTGGCAGCCTTTCCGTGGCATGGGCTGTGTAGATGCATCCACCACGTCCTTCAGCATTTCATTACACACAGGAACCAGTGTGTAAAAAAGTAGCCCTACTTCTCCTCTCACCTTAAAAATTTCCCCCAAGGTTTGATCTCCCGTACCCTAGGCGAAAGGCCCTTGTCATTCAGCTTATGTATGTCCCTCGTGATTTTACAAACCTCTAAGGTCACCCCTCAACCTCACTCCAGTGAAAAACATGCCAGCCTATCTTTATAACTCAAACCCTCCATTCCTCGCAACATCTTGTTAAATCTTTTCTAAACCCTCTCCAACTTAATGATATCCTTCCTATAGCAAAGCCACCAGAACTGCACACAATACTCCAGAAGGGGCCTCACCAATTTCCTATACAACCTCAACATGACATCCCAACTTGTATACTCAATGGTCTAAGCAAAGAAGGCAAGTGTGCGAAACACTTTCTTAATCACCTTGTCTACATGCGATGCAAATGTCAAAAATGTACCTGAACCCTTGGTCTCTCTATTCTACAACATTACCCAGGCCCTTACCATTAATTGTACAAGTTGTGCCCATGTTTGTTTTAACAAAATGCCATACCTCACTTTTATCCAAGTTAAACTCCAATCTGCTATCCCTCAGCTCATTGTTTCAATTGATCAAGATCTTTTCTTGAATCTTAGATAACCTTCTTCACTGTCCACTATTCCACCAATTGTGTGGGGGGTCATCTAAAATCCAAGATCTCCAGCATCAGTAGGTTAATTTGGAAACCCATGGGAGGAAGAATATTTGAATATAACTGTAATATAAATGGAGATTTTCAGAGACTATCTCAGAATGCTTAGACCTTGACTCTGAGTCTCAGCCTTAAGATAGAGGTGGTATTAATTCGGGAAGCTAGAGTCAACAATTGTGCCTATATCAAATGCTTTATTACAAAATGCACCTGTTATTGTCAGCCAAACAGTAAAAGTAACTGAGAAAAGATTAGCACTATACTTGCCGTAGTTACTTGGAATCAATCCTGTTCGGCCTTTGCATGTTCCTTTCCACCAATTGGGATCACTCTTAACATGAGAAAGAAATTATGTAAAATAACTGATCAATAAATCCAGAAATTTATAGTTAAACACAAAGATATACCATTGATCAAGAACTTACAATATCTGAAATGTAAAGCACGTCGCCTTCATCAAAGTATAATTCATCTGGCTAAAGACAAAAAAAGTACAGTTAAGCAGTTCAGTCCAAGTTAAAAATCATTTCTAATTACCAAGTTTGAATGGGTGCAAGATTCCTTCTCTCATCCCTATCCTTCACTACTCTCCAATTTAACCATTGTGATAATTATGTTAGCCTCAGGCTATATTCAGAAAAGAGTCACCACTGTTTCTTTAGTCAAAGAATAACTGGTTTAAACCAATCTATAAAACTTGCTCAAAGATACAATAATGATTGACAAGCAATGTGGACTATGCAAACGCATAGCTACCTTTCCAAAAAACAAACATATGTTTGAGGTAAAACAAAGAAAACTGACAAATGTGCAAAGTATTTTGACTGAGCAATAGTTAAACTCAATCCAAATGGTATTCTGTACTCCAGGTTATTCTGCACACAAGTCATTGGCACAGGGGTATCTTCCTGGAACAGGTGTAACTGGCTGAAGTCTCTTTGCTGAACATAGAAGTAGATTCCAAAATTCATTTCCAGGAAACTTCCATGAGTAATAAGAGTGGCAAAAATCGCAAGATTTCATCTCACACATTTTGATGAGACAAGTTGCAAAGGATCGAGGGTACCAAAAGCTGTTGCTCTTTAGATAAGATCTCTCACTCAGCTCAAAACACCATGATGTTATTTTTTTTAAACCCAGCTCTGTTACCTTTATCTGAAAGCCTTGTAGACTGGAGAAACTCAGCATGTTTGGCAGCATCTATGAATCTTATTCTTCCTCAGTCCTGAAGGGGAGACGATGGCCTTAGTAGTATTATTGCTGGCCTATTAATCCAGAGACCCAGATAACATTCTGGAGACCGAGGCTCAAATCCCACCACAGCAGATGGTGGAATTTGAATTCAGTACATATCTGGAATTAAGAATGATAACCGTGAATCCACTGTCGATTTTTGGAAAAACCCATTTGGTTCACTAACGTCCTTTAGGGAAGGAAACTGCCATCCTTACCTGGTCTGTTCTCCATGTGACTTCAGTCCCACAGCAATGTGGTTGACTCTTAACTACCCTCTGGGCAATTAGGGATGGGCAATAAATGCCACCTGGCCAGCAACACGCTCATCCCATTAATGAATAAAGGGAAAAGGACTCAAAACTTTCACTAGTTTCTCTCCATAGATGCTGCCAGAGCTGATTTTTCCAAAGTACTGCTTTTGCCTTGTCGACTGGATGTCTTAATTTGAACCCCAACTTGTGCAGATGCAATATTGTTATTGTCCCGAGCGTGTTTTTTTTAACCCATTTATAAAACATTTTCAAAAAGTTCTAGATAATACATATCAGAAGCATTGAATTCATGCATTGTGACCGTCTTTAATAATTTCATAGAAATATACAGAAATTACAACATAAAACAAACTCATCCCAATCCGTGTTGATATATGTAAATACTTTGTAATTACCTATCCTATTGGAAACAATTTCTGATAAACCCAAGAGACATTAAACTACACAATCGAAACCTGCACACAGGAGGCCAAGGATTACTAGTCATGCATATTCAAATGGTCCATCAGCCTGAGAAAGGAAAATATAAAATTTACAATTGTGTTGATTGATATGAGTCAGGATACAACAAAAAAAAAAGTACTGTGGATGAAAAATTGTAACTGACAGATTTTAGACCAAGAGTTTCCAAATTTGAGCTGTAGAATGATTGAGAGTTTGTACTGACAAATTAAAACAATAGACCGTACTTTTAGCTGCAGCTATTCAACAGCAAACCTAACAGCTAAATTAGGCTCTTTCTACAGCCAGATCTGTCCAGTACCTAAAGCACGTCACCCCAAAAAAGCTGCAATATGCTACAAATTAATATTTTCTGTTACAACTACAAGAGTTTTCACTTGCAAAGATGTACAAGTCTAATGCATTCATCACATTTTGGAATTTTTTGATTGTACTTTTTCTTTACAAAAAGGATTTTGGAATTTAAAAAGTTTGATTTAAAATAAAACGTGAGCTTACACAAAATGAAAACCACAAGCGCTGTGCATTAGAGCCAAACAAGCCATGCTAAAGGAATCCATTGCCTCATTTCAGACCCATTAGCCAAGATCATCAAAAGACGGTGAAGAACTCAGCAACGTATGGCCAATTTTCACATCCACAGAAATCATGACAATTCTATTCACGTGGATGTGGTTCGCTTAGTGAAAACAATCCTGGAGGACACAATTTGCACAACAGGTCACCTGTTGAATTTCTGCACAAAATTGTATCATAGACTTGCCCCTCTACTTTTGAATCTAAGAATTGACAAGGAAAAGATGAAACAGATAGAATTTAAACAAGAGACTGCAAAGTGTGAACTGTATTCTAGGGCTGGTAGTTAACATCTTTGCATTCATATTTTGCTTTCTGAAATAATCAGAAAGAAACCTGCTGCCAAACAGGTCAGTCAGGGCATAAAAAGTTTGTTGGGCCAAGGGTCTATTTCCATGCTGTATGACTCTGATATTTCCTTTAAATGTGGGGACAAGTAGAAGTCTGTAAAGTAAGTGTAATTTGTTTTGACTGTTTTACTAATTTGCTGTCTGAGAAAGAAAATACTTGGTAAAAAAAAAATCACTTTGTCTTGTAAAAGTTTTCCACACCTAGTTCAAGCCCAAACACTTCCTCAGTATTTCTCTCCCTACTTCCACCTCCCACCAAAAAAAAGCACACAGACACCGCTGTGAGGACCAGAAGCAAAGGGAAAGGGAGAGATCCAGGGGGCATCCTGGGGAGGTGAGTGAGGGAAGACCTACCTCAGGGTAATGCAGTGATAAGTAAGGGTAAGTGTTTAATAAATTTTCTTAAACAGCTTGATTGGGGATAGAAATGTCAGAGGGGTTAAGTGCTGCACTTTGAGATGTGGGAGATCCGCGACGCTTTCAGCGTCTTGGATGACTATATCTGCAGGGAGTGCACCCAACTGCAGCTCCTCACAGACCGCATGGATACGCTGGAGCAGCAAATGGATGCACTTAGGAGCACGAGGGTGGCAGAAAGCATCATAGACAATAGTTTTAGAGATGTGGTGACACCCAAGGTGAAGACAGACAGATGGGTGACTGCGAGAAGGGGCAGGCAGCCAGTGCAGGAATCCCCTGTGGTTGTCCCCCTCTCTAACTAATATACCATTCTGGATACTGTTGTGGGCGAAGACCTATGAGGGGGTAACAGCAGCAGCAGCCAGACTGGTGGCACCATGGCTGCCTCTGATCTTAAGAAGGGAAGGACAAAGAGCACTAGAGCAGCAGTTATAGGGGACTCTATAGTTAGGGGTGCAGATAGGCGCTTCTGTGGACGTAAAAGAGACTTCAGAGATGGTATGTTGCCTCTCTGGTGCCAGGGTCCAGGATGTCTCTGAACGGGCAGAAAGCATTCTGAAGGGAGAGGGTGAACAGCCAGGGGTTGTGTACATATTGGTACTAACGACATAGGTAGGACGAGGTCCTGCTGCAGCAGCTCAGGGAGTTAGGTAGAAAGTTAAAAAGCAGGACCTCCAAGGTTGTAATCTCGGGATTACTCCCTGTGCCATGTGCCAGTGAGGCTAGAAATAGGAGGATAGTACAGCTCAACACATGGCTAAACAGATGGTGTAGGAGGGAGGGTTTCAGATATCTGGGCCATTGGGATCTCTTCCAGGGCAGGTGGGACCTGTACAAGGAAGACAGGTTGTATCTAAACTGGAGGGGCACAAATATTCTGGCCGGAAGGTTTGATAGTGTCACTCCGGAAGATTTAAACTAGCTTGGCAGGGTGTTGGAAACCAATGCAAAGGTAAATGGACTGAAAGGGAACTAGAGAATACGGCCAGTAAGACTCAGAGGAAGAGCAGGCAGGGTGTGGTTTGCTGATCAAAGCAGATCTGGTGGACTGAAGCGCATCTGTTTCAGTGCAAGAAGTGTAACAGATAAGGCAGATGAACTTAGAGCTTGGATTAGTACTTGGAACTATGTTGTTGCTATTACAGAGACTTGGTTAAGGGAGGGACGGGATTGGCAGCTTAATGTTCCAGGATACAGATGTTTCAGGCTGGATAGAGGGGGATATAAATGGGGTGGGGGAGTTGCACTGCTTATTGAGGAGAACATCACAGCTGTACTGCGGGAGGACACCTCGGATGGCTCATACAGCGAGGTAATATGGGTAGAGCTCAGGAATAGGAAGGGTGCAATCACAATGTTTGGGGTTTGCTATAGGCCTCAATAGCCAGCAGATGGCAGAACAGATACGTAGGCAGATTTTGGCAACATGTAAAAGTAACAGGGTTGTTGTTGTGGGTGATTTTTAACTTCCCATATATTGACTGGGACTCACTGAGTGCTTGGGGCTCGGATGGGGCAGAGTTTGTAAGGAGCATCCAGGAGGGCTTCTTGAAACAGTACGTAAGAAATTCCAACTAGGAAATGGGCCATACTGGACCTAGTAATGGGGAATGAGCTTGCACAGGTGGTCGACGTCTCAATAGGCGAGTAGCTTGGGAACAGCGAGCACAATTCAGTAAGCTTTAAAGGTACTGATGGATAAAGATAGGTGTAGTTGTCAGGTGAAGGTGCTAAATTGGGGGAAAGCTAATTACAATATTAGGCAGGAACTAAAGAATGTAGATTGGAGGCAGATGTTTGAGGGCAAATCAACATATGGTATGTGGGAGGCTTTCAAGTGTAAGTTGCTGGGAACTCAGGACTGGCACGTTCCTGAAAGGATGAAGAATAGGTATGGCAAGTTTAGGAAACCTTGGATAACGAGAGATATTGTGAGCTGAAATCAAAAAGAAAACGGAAGCATTTATCAAGGCTAGGAGGCTGGGAACACACGAAGCAAGGGTGGAATGCAAGGAAAGTCGAAAGAAACCTAAGCAAGGAGTCAGGAGGGCTAAAAAGGAGTCATGAAAAGTCACTAGCCAACAGGATTAAGGAAAATTATATAAAGAGCCAGGCAGAGGGTTGGCCCACTCAAGGACAAGGAAAGGAATTTCTGTGTGGAGCCAGAGGAAATGGGTGAGGTATTAAATGAGTACTTTGCGTCAGTATTCACCATAGAGAAGGACTTGGTGGATGATGAGTCTGGGGAAGGGTGTGTAGATAGTTCGGGTCATGTTCAGATCAAAAGGGAGGTATTGGGGGTCTTGAAAAACATCAAAGGTAGACAAGTCCCCAGGGCCTGATAGGATATACTCCAGAATACTGAGAGAGGCAAGGGAAGAAATTGCTGGGGCCTCGAGGCAAATCTTTGTATCCTCACTGGCTACAGGGGAGGTCCCAGAGGATTGGCAAATAGCCAATGTTGTTCCTTTGTTTAAGAGTGGCAGGGATAATCCAACTAATTACAGGCTGGTGAGCTTTAAGTCAGTGGTAGGGAAATTATTGGAGAGGATTTTTTGAGACAGGATTTACTCCCACCTGGAAATCAATGGGCATATTAACAAGAAGCAACATGGTTGAGAAGGGGAGGTCGTGTCTCACTACCTTGGTCGAGTTTTTTGAGGAAATGACGAAGATGATCGATGAGGGTAGAGCAGTGGATGTTGTCTGCATGGACTTCAATAAGGCCTTTGACAAGGTTGCTCATGGCAGGCTGATACAGAAGGTAAAGTCGCACGGGGTCAGAGGTGAGCTTGCAAGATGGATAAAAAACTGGCTCGGTCATAGAAGACAGAGGGTAGCAGTGGAAGGGTGTGTTCCTGAATGGAGGGCTGTGACTAGTGGCGTTCCTCAGTGTTGGGACCTTCGCTGTTTGCCGATGACACAAAGGTTGCTGGAATTGCGGATAGTGATGAGGACTGTCAAAGGATACAGCAGGATATAGATCAGTCGGTGACTTGGGCAGAGAGATGGCAGATGGAGTTTAATCTGTAAAAATGTGAGGTAATGCATTTTGGAAGGTCTAATACAGATGGAAAATATACAGTAAATGGTAGAACCCTTAAGAGTGCTGATAGGCAGAGGGATCTGGATGGACAGGTACACAGGTCACTGAAAGTGGCAATGCAGGTGGAAAAGGTAGTCAACAAGGTATATGGGCATGCTTGCCTTCATTGGCCAGGGCACCGAGTTTAAAAATTGGCAGGTAATGTTGCAGCTTTATAGAACCGTAGTTAGGCCACATTTGGAATATTGTGTGCAATTCTAGTCGCCACATTACCAGAAGGATGTGGTGGCTTTGGGGAGGGTACAGAAAAGATTTACCAGGATGTTGCCTGGTACAGAGGGCATCATCTATGAGGAGAGGTTGGAGAAACTCAGGTTATTCTCACTGGAATGACGGAGGTCGAGGGGCGACCTGATAGAGGTCTACAAGATTATGAAGGGCATGGACAGAGGACAGTCAGAAGCTTTTTCCCAGGGTGGAAGAGTCAGTTACCAGGGGCCATGGGTTTAAGGTGCAAGGGGCAAGGTTTAAAGGTGATGGACGAGGTAATTTTTTTTTCCCACACAAAGGGTGGTGGGGTGCCTGGAACTCACTCCTGGGGGAGGTAGTGGGAGCAGATACTATAGTGACTTTTAAAGTGCGTCTTAACAAATATATGAATAGGATGGGAATTGAGGGATATGGTCCCCGGAAGGGTAGGGGGTTTTAGTTGTGACAGACAGCATGTCGGTGCAGGCTTGGGGGGCCAAAAGGCCTGTTCCTGTAACGTAATTTTCTTTGTTCTATCTATCTTCAGAATGATTGAAGTAGCATATGTGATAGTACGTACACGAGAAAGACAACATTCACCTTGGATCAGAAGGGAATACTATTGTTGGATATCCGGGCTATACTATCATGTGTTTAGAAATTGGATAGTAATGGCACACTCCAGAACATAAACTGTTTGGATTCCATACAAGAGTAACCAGTGTCAACAGCCACAATATCATGCGCAAGGTAAAATGGAATTCTTTAGGAGCACTTCAAAACATAGAAATAAAACAATCCTGACACAAGAAAGAAGAAATTTCGAGGTGTTATTAAAAGTTTGGCTCTCGGCGTGAAGATGGAAAGGTGACGAAATTCAGGGAAGGGGCACAAGATGGCTAAAGACTCTGCTACCAATGATGATGCAAAGAGAGAGCTTGTATACAAGGCACGCACCACAGGACAACAGCATTAGCAGAATGAAAGAGAAAGAGAGGGAAAGAGATTGCAGAAATTGGGGAGGGGAAGATCTTGACACAATTAAAAAACAGAAGTATTTAAATTGTAATTATTGCTGCAAAAGGTATTCAACATTTTTAGTTGATTTCAAAATGCAAATGAAAGCACAAATTCTGGCCATATGTGACAAGACATCAGAATCATGAACAGCTGGAGTTTGGGGTGGATGGGACGGCAGCAAGAGTACAAGAGTATTGCCGTTAATCAAGTCTAAAGTTGTTAAAGGTTGCATAGCAACCAGGAAAATGCTAAGTTAAGCACAGATGATACTGCAGAGTTGGATATCAATGGTTTGTTAGTTATTATACTGTAGGATCTCCAGTTGGGGGAAAAGCCCTATCGTAACCAAGTGAGTGAGAATCAGAGTAGGATGGAAGAGGAAAATATTACCATGGCACCAAAACAATTTATTATTTTATTTGGCAAGATGTTATTGCTAATGGTTTTCTGCTTTAAATTTGTGAATGGAAACTGAGAAAACACAACAGTAAACAGGCTGACCTAATCACAAGTCACACATAACATATCCAATGGTAGACACTATTCCATCTGTATAACCTGATAAATGGTCGTAGTATGTTGCAGTTCACTCAGGACAGTTCAGTTACTTTCACAAAGTGCAATTTTGTAATCTGCAGATAAGGATAGTGATGGCAGTGACTCCAACTGCCTTTCCATCATGACCACCAGGAATCTCTACTGCGTTTCATGCTTGCCACTGGAGTCTGTTGGAAGGATTTGATGGTTGATGCTCAATATGTTTGGCGATATTATAAAGGTAGCTGATCTAATGTGTAACTAGGGATAATTACAGAATCATTTCAGATACCATTCATCAACAATCAAGCTGAACAAGCTGCTCGGTACAAATGTATGACCTACCTATATTACATATACACACACACAAAGCATCACTGATCACATCAAGTCCATTATGTAAATTACTTTAATTATATTTGTCTTCAAATGATTTAAATAAAATTCTTAAAAATATTTTTTGAAACAGTAAACTGGTTGTTTTTGCTAAGAATCTGGTAGTCTCCCTGATATATATGCTTCTATTTCTGATTCACTTCTGACCTGCAACTGGTCTAAATCTATTGTCAAAATCAATTGTACTTGCCTCTATACCATCATTACTCACTTTTCACGTAAATGGATAACTTATATACCTTTGCATCTAAAGTGAGGAGAGGATTTGCTAGTTGCAAATTATTCCATAAAATTTTTTTATTTTTCCATAAAAATATTGTGGGAAGGACAAAGTCAATTATGTAGAGAATTATATGAAAGAGCATAACAACACTGT
>NC_063334.1:61373933-61390626 GCF_021869965.1 Rhincodon typus
CCACATTGGCAGATGTGCAGGTGAACATCTGCTTGATGTGGAAAGTCTTCTTGGGGCCTGGGATGGGGGTGAGGGAGGAGGTATGGGGGCAGGTGTAGCACTTCCTGCGGTTGCAGGGAAAAGTGCCGGGTGTGGTGGAGCTGGAGGGGAGCGTGGAGCGGACAAGGGAGTCACGGAGAGAGTTGTCCCTCCGGAAAGCAGATAAAGGTGGGGAGGGAAAGATGTCTTTGGTGGTGGGGTCGGATTGCAGATGGCGGAAGTGTCGGAGGATGATGCGTTGGATCCGGAGGTATCTGTCTGCATGGAGGACTGTTTTGAGCAAGTCTGTATTCTCACCAGTAGATGGTGCATGTGGACTGGTTTTACTGGAAACACAACTCTTATCAGCAGTGCAACATAGCAAGAAGCAGCATTTGGTTTTATTCTTTGTTAGCTGTGAACAGGTTTTGCGTTTTTGTTTTCCGCTGTTGAACAGGGATGCAGTTCTTGAGAGTTAATAGACCCAGACTATTCGTTGGGAGTTGTTCACAATTTGGGATGGGTATGTCAGGGAGTTGTCAAGGCTTGGTGGGAGTTGTTGAGTATGGAATATTGGGATGGCTCCAGGTTACCTGGGAGGGGATTGAGGGGACTCAGTGGTAAATTGGAGGGTCAGGAAACTATTTAGCCAGGAATTTGAGCAGGTATTCCTCTAACCTTCCCTGGGTAACTGTGAAGTAGAGTCAGTTGGAATCTTATAAAATCAAACTCTAACTCAGAATTGTGGGCGTTTCTGGAGGGTTTTAGATGCAGGGTAATTACCCATCAGAAGTTTCAACTTCCTCAACAATCCAATGGAATCAGCTGCATCAGGTCTTCCACATGCAAGTCTTGTCCATGCTGCTGCAATGACTACCTTCCCATTGGAAGATCTGAATCAGTATTTCCTCCAGTAATCTAAACCTGAATGGGTGAGCAAAAATTCTAGCTGCCAAATAACCAGCTGCAAATAAACAAGTCACAGCAGTTTATTCAATTTTTCTTATGGTTCCTTTTCTATGTTCTATTATATCTGATCCCTTACCGTCTATTACAGTTCTTCACTGAACCCTCATTGATAATGTCACTGCAAATTCACTCGGGAGGAACTTTCCTGTTTATCTGCCACAATTTCAATGGAACCCCTTTTTTGAGTATCCAGAATTCCTACTGAACTTTCACCAAAGGCAAAACATCTTCGGGGGCAACAGCCAAAGAAAATTTTTGTCAAATAGTTACATTATTTTCCAAAGTAGCTTTAGTCAAGTTCAAAATAAAACCCGGCTTTTTCAGTGGAAAATCACTTCTAAAACATATTTCCTACACTACTTCAAGTTGTACCTATTTTTCCCAGTGAATAGGAATCCAAATACAAAATAAACCCTCAAAAATCATGACTGACATCAGTCGTAATGCTGTTTTTATTATAAAATGTAGTAAAAGGAGGGACTGTGTGCTGAGTTGGCCAATACTTCTTTACTTCAGCTTCTGCCATTTGAATTCAAACCAAACAAGCTACCGCAAGAAGCAATTTATTTTATGTGAGTTTTTTTTCTGCAAGATATTATAAAGGACAACAGGGTAAAAGCAGTTTTTTTGGTCAGACTGACAAGATCATTTAATTTCCTGTTTGCAATGGTCTGTGTAAATGAATTTAAAAAATCCTGAAATAATTCTAGTAGATTTGCACTCAGGGCAATAACTCTTCTGCACAAATTAGTTAAAATAGCCATTAGCTAAGGTTCTTCTCTTAAAATGTGCTAAATTGTTTAGAACAGTTCACCTGATACGATCATTGGGACAAAACATTTAAAATGCAATCAGATGCTAAAATCGGGTTGTCAAGATACTAATAGGATAAAATTTTAAAGAAGGAATTTAAGACATTTTTCCCATTCTTGATTTTTTTTAAATGTTCTTATGTAAATTGTTTATCCATTTATTAGATGTGATAATCAACAGTAAGACCAGTATTTGTTGCCCAGCACTTGAGGAAATGACAATAAGCCACCATTTAAACTGTTGCAGTCCATAAAGTCTCTGGCATACCCACAATGCGATTAGAAAATGAGTTCCAGGTTTTTGAATAAATGACAGTGAAGGAAAAGTAATATAGTTCTACGTCAGGATGGCATATAAACTTGCAGATGGTACTGAGCCAAAGCACATATTCCCCTTGCCCCCCGGATGGTAGTAGTCAGGGTTTGGAAGGTACTATTGAAGGAGTCTTAGTGAATTGCTGAAGCGCATTTTGTAGATGGTGCACACTGCTGCCACTGTGCATCAGTGGTGGAGGCAATGAATATTTAAGTTGGTGAATGAAGTACCAATCAATTAGGCTGCTTTGTTCTAGAAGCTTTGAAATTTTTGTGTGTTGTTGGAGGTGTACTTATTTGGCAAGTGAAGAATATCCCATTGCATCCTTGACATGTGCCCTGTAGATGGTTGACAGGCTTTGGGGAAGCAGGTCGTGGATTACTAGCCTCAAATTTCCCAGAGTGACTTACTTTAGTAGCCACACTATTGATATGATTGCTCTAGTTGGTTTCTGGTCAATGATAACTCTCCAGGTGCTGTTAGTGGGGAAATTTGGTGATTCTAAAGCTGTTGAATGTGAAAGAGAGATGGTTAGATACTCTCTTTTTTGGAAATGGATATTGCTTGACACTAGTGTGACCAAATATTACTTTCCCCTTCTCACTTCAAACCTGAGTGTTGTGCAGGTCATGTTGCAGGTGGATAAGAACTATTTGAGTGTCTGAGAAGTTGAAAATGGTGCTGAATATTGTGCAATCGTCAGGAAGCATCTGGAAAGAAAAGATCTCTCCCTGATTCTCATTTGACTTCAATTTTATTAAGATTCCTCTGTGTCACACTTGGCCAGTTCTCTCTTGATGTCAAAGACAATGACTCTCCTCTCACTTCCAAAATTTAGTTCATTTTACGCATTTGGACCAAAGCTATAGTGAGATCTGGAGCCAAAGGGCCCTAGTGATACTGAACACTAATAAGCAGATTATTCCTAATTGAGTACCGCTTGATAGTATTGTCATTGACATCTTCCATTATTTGAAATCCTTTCATGTTACCAATCTCATTTTGAGAGGCTTAATTGGTTGCAAAAATAGAACATTCAAAAATGAACTGTGAAATTACAAACCATTGCTAAAGCAGAATAAGGGAAGACATCTTCTCTAGTATGCTCTGATTAACACCTGAGTTCCTTGATACTGACAATGAGAACACAAAATGGAAGACTGTTACATTCCCCAGCACTGACAGCCTTTATTTGAATGATAAAAATAAACCTAGATGTCAAAATTTAAACATGTAAGTGCCAGCTTCCATAATTACATACAATAGACCATAACTTTGGTGACATACTATAAATAATGCATTAAAATAATACAGATTTACATCTGTACTGTGTACCCTAGTATACGAAATGTTGTATTAAATGTGGATTTATGCTTGATTTAGTTGATGCTAATGGTACTATTAAAAATTCAGTAGAATAATTACAGATTAACAAATTTCTTCTGACCCTAACTAGAAGTACAGTTGAGAAACTTTAGTATGCCTGAAACATTTGGGAAGTTGAGCTTGGCTAGAAATGGATGCCGTATATCAATTTTAACGTTGAAATTAGGGTAGATGGTTAAATACCATTTTACACAAAGTTTATTCAAATTTGAATTTGATTGATTTAAATGTTCTGATTATACTGCTTTTTGATTTTTTGTTTTACAATATTTTTTCTCATTATTGTTCTCTCACGATTTTCTCCCATTCTCTCCTCCCCTCTCCCCTCCTCTGACCATTGATTGCTTCTTAAGATAAAGTTCTATCAGTGATCGTCATTCTTTGCAATTCATCCATGATCATTGCACAGACATAACGACTCTTGACAATGAATATTGGCATTTATTTGATGATAAGGGCATCTCTGTTGTGTCTGATCCAGGCTTCACCTCATGTTGATGCAAATAAACATTCAGTAGCAATTATAACTGGGAAACAATTCTTGTAAATATTTCTTTCCTTAATTCAAGGATCCTGCAGTTTATTACATGGTCTGCTTCAATACTTTAGTTAAGATCAACTAACTCAGCAAAGACCAAGGACTGAACTTGGCAATGACCCAAGGTGCACAGATCTTCTATTTGATTTAGAAATTTACTAAGCCCTGAAAATAATAGTCCAGGCTGCAGAGCCATTGGAGTAGCACAGACAGGAGTTCCACATCGGGACAATGCGGAATCCCTCATACAGCCGACTGCGAATAGGAGGCCAAGCTAATAGAGGTAATTTCCTGATTACTGTTGGATCTAGATGATGGTGGAGAGGGATTGGAGGAGAATAGCATAGTCAAGTGTGTCAAAGGCTGTAAACAGTTAAGAAGGATGAAGAAGGGTAGCTCACTAGGGTAACAGTCACTTTTGCTAGTATTCAAGGGTGAAACCATACTTTTGAAGCAGGGTTACAATCCTTGCTTTAAGAGCTTGATGCTGTAACAAGAGGTGCCATAATGTGTCAGGGAGCTTAGAATCATAAAACCTAGGAGTAGGAGTAGGACATTCAGCTCATCAGATCTGCTCCATCGCTAAATATGATCATGCCTGATGCTCTATCCAAATACTACACTCCCAGCTCTCTCCTCATATGACTTGACACTTCCAGTTTCCAAAAATCTATCTATTTCTTTGTCCAATATATTCAGTGACTTTATCTCCATTGCCTTCTGTTGTAAGAATTCACAGATTCGCCACCATTTAGCTGAAATTTCAGTTCATCGCAGCCTGAAGTGCTTACAGGATCATGAGATGTAGCAGCACAAGTATGTCGGTTGGCCCACTGAGTCTGCTCCTTTGTTCAATAAGGTCATAGCCGCATAGATAATTTTCAACTCATCTCCATAAGCCTTGAATCCCTTAGAGATTAAAAATCTGCCTATTTCAGCCTTGAATATACTTAATGACCTAGTCTGAAAGCCCTCTATGGTAAAGAGTTTCACAGATTCATTACCCTCTGAGAAAAAAAAATTCTAATCTGTTTTCAGTAGATAAATCCTTCCCCTGAAGGGTTACACAAGAAAAACAACCTCCCTGTATTATCCTATCAATCCCCTGTTAACCCTATTAATCTTTTATGTTTCAACAAGGTCTCTCATTTCTCTAAATTCCAATGTGTACACATCCAACCTAGTCAACTTTCGCTCACAAGGCAATCCTTTTGTAACCAAAATCAACATAGTGAACTTTCTCTGCACTGCTTCCAATACCTTATGTTTGAGCTTGATTTAGTGTTGTCACAGCTACCGCAATACAGTGAAAAGTGTTGTTTTGTGTGCTATACAGAGTGCAGAGTACAGTGTTACAGTCACAGAGAAGGTGCAGAGAGAGAGAGATTAGAACTAACATTTGAAAGGTCCATTTAAACGTCTGATAACAGCCGCAAAGACGCTTGTCTTGAACCTGTATGTATTTTTAGACTTCTATTTCTTCTGCCTGATGGAAGAGGGTGGAAGAAAGTATAACTAGAGCGGGAGGGGTCTTTGATTATGTTGGTTGCTTTCTAAAGGCAGCAGGAAGTATAGATGGAGTCAATGGAGATAGCCTTTCTCTCTCATTGAGATATATCTTTGCTGTAGGTGATGAATTATTTTCTTAAATATCTGCCATTATTCCCTAGTTGACATTTCTACTAAACTTTCACAGTCAATTCCAGCCAACTCATCTCTAATCCCTATGTCGTTGCCCTTATTTGAGTTTAGCACAGTTGTTTCTGATCCAAGTTTCTCACTTTCAAACTGTTATTGTTACTGTTCCTTGGGGGATAACTTACTCTAAGATAATTTCTTAAACCTGAATCAATACACAAATCCAAAGTTATCTGATTCCTGATTAGATCCACAATGTATTGTTCCAGGGAACTGCATCACCCGTCCCTTCCTGCTTGTTCTTTTTGAAACATCATTTGCCCTGAATATTTAGCTGTCAACTTTGATCTCCTTGTAACCATGTTTACATAATAGCTGTAAGATTATACCCATTAACCTCTATCTTTGCTGACAATTCGGTTATTTTTGTTCCAAATAATACACACATTTAAGTAAAGAATCATTATTTTTGCCATTTTCTCCTCGTTGACCCTATTTGCTGCTGTTTTCTAATGTTTGTGTACTCTGTCCCTTCCTGTCCCGCTTCTGGTACCAATATCAAGTCAGTTGCCCTGCAATGCCACCATTTCCTTTTGCTTTGTAAGCCAACGTGACATTCCTCCTGAGCTCTCCACTTCTCTAATTAGTTTAAAGCCCTCCCTATAGCTTTAGTTTTTCAATTCAGCAGGACACTGGTCCCAGCATGGTTTCAGTGAAGCCCATCTGAATGGAACAGCTTCCTTCTACTCCAATATTGGTGCAAGTGGCCCCATGCCTCCCACACCAATCTTTAATCCATGCTTTTAACTCCTTGACTTAACTTACTCTGAACCATTTTGCCCATGGCTCAGTTTGTAACCCTGAGACTATTACGTTGGAGATCTTTTTAGCTTAGTTTCTAACTGTTCAAAGTCTTTCAGCAGAACCTCCTTTCTCGTCCTACCAATGTCATTAATACAAAAGTGGATGAAAAGAACTGGACCTCTCAGTTCCTACTCTGAATTCCTTTCTAGCCCTGAGAACATATCTTCAACCCTGGCATCAGATAGGTAAGACAGCCTTTGGGACTTACACTAATGGCTGCAAAGAGCTCTATCTATCCCCCTAATTAGATAATCCCCCACTACTACTGCCTTCCCATCGTATAAATACAGCCACTTTACATAGATTCATGCGTTTTAATGCCAAGTCTATCAACATGTATCTGGTATAACACAGAGGAGCAGTTCAACTTGGCCAGTAACTTTGTTGAAGTCTATGCTTAACTATGCATCTATGGTAATTAAAAACTGCTGACCTGATCACTTCATAATAACAGTGAAAGCTGTTGACCTCACCATTATTTCGCTAGCAAAATACAGCCAATTATTTTATGGCAGCTGTGCCACCACGATAGTGCTCTTGCCTCAGAAGCTTATTGATTCAAATACCACTCTAGAGGAATCAAGGCTAACGTTTTAGTGTCGAACTGAGTAAGTGCCACACTGTATGAGATGCTTTTTTTGGTGTGATGTCACATTTCATAAGTACTTAATTGTGCTTCTGCTAATACTGCAAAATGTTTTGGGATAGCCCTGTTGTGAAAGGCTCTGTATAAATGCAAATCATTCTTTCTTTCTAACAATATGATCTGCTTCCATTGAACAAGAAATTTCTAAATTAGCAGTCATTCATTTTAACATGCTCTGATTTGATTTATTGTAGTCACATGTACCTAAGTACAGTGATAGGTTTTGTTTTGCAACCAGGACAGGCAGATCATAGCAAACAAGGGCATACAAATCATAGGGTGCTAAGACAGAGCAAGGCATACAAGGTAATGCCTGCACAGGAGGTGCACAAAGCAAGATCAACATTAGCAAGATCAACAATATTGAAATTAGAAAGGTTCATTCAGCAGTCTAATAACAGCAGGGAAGAAGCTTAACTTGAACCTGTTGGTGCATGTGTTCAGGCTTCTGTATCTTCTGTCTGATGAAAGAGGGGTGTGATGGGTCTTTGATGATGTTGGCAGCCTTTCCGCTGCAACGAGAAGTGTAAATGGATGGGAAGTTGGCCTCCGTGATGGTCTGGGCTATGCACATAACTTTCCGTAGTTTCTTACAGTCCTGGGCAGAGCAGTCGTCATACCAGGCTGTTATGCAACCAAATAGAATGCTCTCTATGATGCATCTGTAAAAGTTCGTGAGGATCCTTATGGCCATGCCGAATTTCCTAAGCCACCGAAGGAAGAAGAGGCATTGTTGTGCCTTGACCATTGCATCTACATGGGAGGTCCAGGACAGATTGTTGGTTATCGTCACTTCTAGGAACTTGACGCCCTCAACCCTCTCTGCCTCAGCTCCGTTGGGGTAGATAGAAGCATGTCTGCCCTCTTTCTTCCTGAAGTAAATGATCAGTTCTTTTGTTTTGCCAACATTGAGAGATTGTTATCATTGCTCCATGACACCAAGCAGTCTGTCTCCTTCCTGTATTCTAACTGATCATTGTTTGATATCCAGCCTACCATGATGGTGTCATCAGTGAACGTGTAGATGGCATTCATACGGAATTTGGCTACACAGTCTCAGGTGTACAGGGAGTATACTAGGGGGCTGAGAACGCATCCTTGCAGGGTGCCAGTGTTGAGGATTATTGTGGAGGAGTTGCTGTTGTCTACCTTCCCTGATTGTGGCCTGTGGGTTAGGAAGCTGAGGATCCAGTTGCAGAGGGCAGAGCCAAGAGCCATGTCTCAGAGTTTTGAGATTTGTCTGGTAGGACTTACATATGCTCACATATCGATATAAAATCCTATCCTCTAATGCATCAGAAATATAAACAAAGTATTTTGGAGAAACTCAGCAGCTCTGTCAGTATCTAGGGAGAGAGAAACAGTGTAAATATTTTGAATCCAAAGAATTCAAAGATCAGGCTTGGACTTTAGACTCAAAACAAACCTGTTTCTTTCTCTACAGACACTGTCAGAACTGATGAGTTTCTCCAGCATTTTCTGTGTTTGTTTCAAATTTCCAGCATCATCATTTTTTCACCCTAATAGATCAATTTGTTTCAAAATACAACCCTTCTACATCCATTATTTACCTGAGAACCTCAGGATAAAGAGCATTATGTTCTATATCACAGGGTAGGTAAAAAAAATTGGAAACAAATTTTCAATGCAAATTCTTGGTAGCATGCTGACTAGACATTGATGTTGTACTTATGAAGCTTGCATTTTAAGAAATGTTTGAAGGACCTGCAGATGTCTGTTATGGTGGATAATGAGAAAATGCATTGTTCCATCATATAGCTAAGGTTATAGTTAAGATATTAATTTTTCTAAACTTGAAGTCCTCTGAGAGAAAAGCCCTTCCATTATAACATTTTTTTTTTTCAGGCACATCCTTCAATCCTTAAGTAAACTGAGTACCTTCAAACTGCATGCATAGCATGATTGTCAGACCCAACTACGCTCAGGACCAGCCTGGTGAGGGAACATGGACATGTGCTTCCAATAGTTTGTAGTAAATAAACTATAGCATCACCTCAATCTCAACTGCCTATTAAAAGAGGCAAACCAGACCTAGACAGATTAGAGGCAGAAAGGATGTTCCCAATGGTGGGGCAGTCCAAAAATAGGGGTCACAGTTATTGAAAAAGGTGTAAACATTTTAGGACTGGGCGAGGAGAAATTTCTTCACCCAGAGATGGCGAGCCTATGAAATTCATTACTACAGTAAGTAGTTGAAGCCAAAACATTGCGTTTTCAAGAAGGTAGATACAGCTCTGTGGTTAAAGGGATCAAGGGATATGGGGGAGGATGGGAATAGGGTATTAAACTCAATGATCAGCTATGATCATAATAAATGGAGGAGCAGGCTTGAGACATTGAGTAGCCCACTTTTGCTTCTTTTTGTTATGATTCTGTGTTTCGAAGTTCAACTAACTTTCAAAATCCAACAGGTAGCCATGTTTCCTCTGGGATGTGCAATCTGACCCAAGTTCATTGTACCATGACTTGTTCACTGGGTACAAGGCATGTAGCTGAGAAAACAATAGTCTATCACTAGGGGAAGGAACAGGAGTTTCAGAGGCTGCAGATGTGATTCCTGGAATGTATGTAGCTTCCCTGGCGCCAGGATCAAGAATGTCACTGAGTACCTGCACAGCACTCTCGGGGATGAGAGATGAACAGCCAGCGATCACCAAGAAATAAACTACTAACCAGAACCTTCGAAGGAGTAAGGGGTAGTAGGCTCAAAATGCTCCCTCTATATTCTAGTAGGTGTCGAAATAAAATGACGCAGCAGAAAAATGTGTTGCTGGAAAGATGGAGAGTTTGGGGTGACACAGTAGCTCGGTGGTTAGCACTGCTGCCTCACAGCGCCAGGGACCCGGGTTTGATTCCAGCCTCAGGCAACTGTCTGAGTGGGTTTTCTTCAGGTGCTCCAGTTTCCTCCCACAGTCCAAAGACGTGCAGGTTAGGTGGATTGGCCATGCTAAATTGCCCATAGTGTCCAAGGATGTGCAGGCTAGGTGGGTTAGCTATGGGAAATGCAGGCTCACAGCGATAGGGTTTGGGTGGGATGCTCTTCAGAGGGTCAAGGGGACTCGATGGGCTGAATGGCCTGCTTCCACACTCTGGGGATTCTGTGATTCTATGATGGAGGAGGAAGTGTTCTAGATGCTTAACACATTGGGACCATTTCTGGGGTGAGGTAAGACTTGTCCAAGCCCAGATAGGTTATACCTGAACAGAGCTGGAACCAACGTCCTCACATGGCTACTTACTCAACATGTTTAAACAACTTCATGATTGAAGCTTTCAATTAGGAACAGGAAGGATAGATGAGGGTAGTGTTGTTGCTGTGATACATATTCACTTCCAAAAGGTGTCACATTACAGGCTTGTCAATAAATTTGATTTTCGTGGAATAAAAGGGACAAAGGCAGCATGGAAACAAAATTGTTTTGAGTTATTACAGAGTCAGTAGTGGTAAGCATTTGATTTTTAGACTGGAGAAAGGTAGATAGTGGAGTTAACTAGGAGCAGAATTTCATGAGATGTGAGGAAGATGAAATTTAATGTTGAGAAATATGAGTTAATGCATTTTGGTAGGAATAATGAGGAAGATCAATAGTAAATAAAGGATAAAGTTCTACAGAGTGCATGAACAGGGAACCGGGGGTATTTGTGCATTGTAAATCAATGAATGTGGCCAAGCAGGATGAAAAAAAACAATTGAGGCATGAGCTTATTAAAAAAAAATTTACAAGAATGGTGCAAGGAATTACATGAATAGAAAGGCGTTGTTTCTTTTTACAGAAGAAAGGTTTAAGAGGAGATTTAGTTGAGGTGTTGGAAATCATGAAGATTCTGGAGAGAATTGATGGGGAGAAATTGTTTCCATTGGTGAAAGGGTCAAGAACTCTTTGAACATTGATTTAAAGTGATTGACAAAAAAAAACCCGAAGTGGCATAAGGTAAAGGATGTTGATGCAGCAAGTGATTAGGATTTGAAATGCACTGACTGAGAGTCTGATGATAATGGGTTCAATCTTAGCTTTCAAAGGGATTGGATGCTTATCTGAAAGGAAAAACATTGCAGAGTTTTCCCCTGAGAAAGTCAGGGGAATGGGATAACTGAGTTACTCTTTCAGAGCACTGGTACAGACAAGGCAAGCTAAATAGCCTCCTTCTGTCCAGTTATGATTTTATGATTCTATGCACAGCCTTGTAATAATGATGTAGCAAAAGGAAGAAATACAGACAATGTAAAACTAGTGACATTTTGGCAGATAATAGGAAGATTGATATTAAACTTCCAAGATCAATGGTTAATTTTTTCTGTATTGCTTTGTGATAGTCATAAAGGTGAAGAGTGTCATCAGTTCTTAACCTGGTTGCCAGGTGAGATTTCCCATGGAAACAGAATATCACATATTAAGGGGAAAGCAAACATCATTTGTGTTGACTTGCTTCAAACAAGTGGTCTGCAAAAAATGGAGCTTTGTAAGGGTGAAACAATGAAAGGGCATTGGCTTCAGTCTCTTCCATCTCATTTCGTACAGATCCACTTTTGTCAAATTCAAATCAGACTCAGCTCTGTGTGCTTGCAGGTCACTACATGACTATGATGTGCAGCATTGATCATAATAGAATCATGAAAATGAATGTGTGAAATGCATATTTAAAAAAAAAAGACTATTGTTTAAAACCCAGATGTAAATTCCCAGGTGGATGGTATTCAGTTGTGAGTGATTATGTGAAATAGTTTGGCACTTACAGCTCCACTTCTGGTCGGTATATATCAACGCCACAAAACTGCCACTGGATGCATCAACATGTGTTAGAGTTAATGTGTGCAGGTTAACAGTGCAACACTGCCAGCATGCACAGATGTCAGCATTGTAACCATTCATGGGATTCAAATCACACTGGTGTGGTGAGAAAAATAAAACCAATGGACATTCTTCTGAAGTGACAGAGAAGAATTAAAGAGACATATCTCCTGGGAGCAGGTAGAGAATTATCACAACTGTCTTGTGCGATGAAGGTTTACCAGACTGATTCCTGGGACAAGAGGATTGACATAAGAAGAGAAACTGTAAGTTAGGACTATATTCACTGGAGTTTAGAAGAATAAGGGGATGTTCTCATAGACATCTATAAAATTCTAACAGAAACAGACAAAATAAATGCAGAAAGGATAGCCCTAATGACAGGGTAGTCCAAAACCAGGGGTCACAGTTTAAGGATGTGGGCTATGCCTATTTAGAACTGAGAAGAGCAGAAATTTCTTCACCCGAAGAGTGGTGAGCCTATGGAATTCTCTGCCACTGAAAGTCATTGAGGCCAAAACATGTTTTAAGGAGGAGTAAGATGTAATTCTTCGGGCAAAGCGATCAGAGAGAAATTGGCAATTGGGTACTGAGTTGGACGATCAACCGTGATCAAATTAAATGGCAGAGCAGCTTTTAAGGGAATGAACAGACTACTCCTGCTTCTATTTTCTATGTTTCTTTGCGTCACACAACCAGTGCAAGTCAGTTACCTGGAAACCAGCAAAGGTTTCCAATCAGTCCAGGTCACAGAGTCATTACATGGTGTTGCATTACAAAGAAACCAAAGTGAGCTCAGACATATCAATCATGCACACACAGAGTGTTGAATTAAACTCTGACAATGATAACTGTGAAATAATACTGAGTGACTGCAATCAGCAGCAAAACAAGCAAGTTATCAACCAAAAGCAACTAATAATAACACATGCCTCTCCCCATGGGGATATCATCATTCGATCAGGACGCGGTATTAAACCTCCAAAATATTATATTGAAGGTTGAACTATTAATCTTATCAACTCTGTTTTTAAATGCTTATATAATTATTGAATTGACAATACATGCCAATGTACAATATCTTCTGGCAGAGATTTCTTTGCTTTGGAAATGGGGGTTGTTGCGGTATACTTTACAACAGGCACGCAATATTATTTTAAGGGACATGTTAATGATGTTATCACCATATCATGGCATGTGACCTAATTATAGAGATCTCAGTGTCCACCCTATGGAGCTCTGTCATCTTGCAGCATAACATATTGAGGGAAGCATGTTGCGATTCTGTCAACCTGTTTGTATAAGAGCAGGGACTGCAGGTGAATGACCAAACTGACCATTTTACTGTGGTATAGGAAGCTATTCAAGTGGGTGGAGCTAAAAGCTATGTAGGAGAAGCAGGTAGTACTCTCGTGAGAGAGATGGGCACCATCCTTTGCAGCAAAGAGCGAGAGTCCAGATGAGATAGTAAGAACTGCCGATGTTGGAGTCTGAGATAACAAAGGTGTGGAGCTGGATGAACACAGCAGGCCAGGCAGCATAAGAGGAGCAGGAAAGCTGATGTTTCGGGTTTGGACCTTTCTTCAGAAGGGTCCAAACCCCAAACGTCAGCTTTCCTGCTCCTCCGATGCTGCCTGGCCTGCTGTGTTCATCCAGCTCTACACCTTGTTATCTGAGAGTCTAGATGGCTGTGTAATCTGCCCTGTTCTGGGGTTTGGGACGTCTGCTCATGGCTGGAATGGAACTTGCTGTGAAAGTGGAAGGATCCAGTGATCATAGTCCATGTAACAATGATGTAGGTAGAATGAGCAGCTCGGCACAAAATTAAAAAGCATAACCTCAGAAGTTACAATCTTTGGATTATTATCAGCTGAGTCATGAACAAATTGGCACAGGATATATAAAATTAGAGTGAGGAATACATGACTCTGGCGTGGGGGAAATGAGTTCCAGTTTGTGAGGAAAGCGGTGGCGGGTGGCGGGGCGTGGGGGAGGGGTCTTCCATACCATTGGGACAGTCTACACCTAAACCTACTGGAGCCAGTGTTCTTGTGAACTGCATAACTAGGAAAGTGGAGAGGGCTTTATACTAAATAGTGGGGGTAAGGAATCGAATGTGGAATGGCGTAATATATCAAAGAGATGGGACAAAGTAAGGGAAAAATAGTCACGTGAAATTTAACCAGAGCATGGCAGGAAGACACGAGACACGAGACACGAGGTTTAGGAATCCACCAACAATCAAGATTAGATGTTACAAAGAAAAATATAAAACTAAATGCTCTATACCAGAATGTGCATAGAATTCATAATAAAGTAAATGAATTGATAGCATACATTGAAGTGAATCAATATGATTAGATAGCCATTATAGACATATGACTTAAGGATGACAAAGAGTGGGTACTGAATATTGAAGGATACAGAATATTCAAGGAAAAGAGGAAACTGGGCAAAGGTGGAGGGGTAGCACTTTTAATCAAAAATGTGCATAGAGATGATCTTAGTTCAGGAGATCAGAATGTTGAATCAGTTAGGGTGGACCTAAGAAAATGAATGAATGGAAAACATTACTGAGAATTATCTGTAGGCCTATGGCATGAATGGGATACTTTTCCTCTGGTATTCTTTCACCCGAAAGGACTGTAATGCATGCATCTTTCCATAAATATTAACTATTTCCTATCCAGTGTCATCCATTTTAATGAAGTTACCCAGTGTATTGCAACCAAATGACATCCCATATTTACATAATTTTCTCTGTTAAGATTTACGACCCTAATTTCAGATTGGACGACTTCCCTTTCTATCTTAATGAAGAATTTTATCCCTGTATTCTCCTTTTCCTAAAGGACTGCTTATACTAAGATTATTAATTAACCACTTCATATTACACAAATCAAATCTAAGATAGCCTATTCCCTAGTTGGTTCCTCAATGTACAGGTTTAAAAAACTGTGTTTCCCACTCTACATGTAATTTAACATCAATGGTAATAGTGTAGCACCCTCGGAGCATGCATTTCTAATTTCCTGTTTAATGTCATTTCTGCCTTACCACATGGATTGCAAGCCTATACATAATTCCCAGTAAAAACCAAAAGAACTGCGGATGCTGTAAATCAGGAACAAAAACCAAGTTGCTGGAAAAGCTCAGCAGGTCTGGCAGCATCTGTGGAGGAGAAAACAGAGTTAATGTTTCAGGTCCGGTGACCCTTCCTCAGAACCTGCAAGGTGGACGGAGAGAGAGAGATTAATATAGTCCTAGAGGCTAGTGACAACAAGGGATATGGAGAAAGTGCAGGAAAGTTGTATTGAGTTGGATGGTCAGCCATGATCTGATTGTGGGATGGAGAAACCTGAATGAGATGAATGGCCTAGTCCTGTTCCAATGAGGGACAGAAGAAAAGAGACAAAGAACTCCAGGTCTTGATCCTGAAGCATATCATTTGTTTTTGTCCTGTGGCCGGCAGGAAAGGCAGTTGTTGAAGCACAAAAGGGATTAGCTGGCTTACACATAGCTGGTCTCCTTCTCCAATTGACCTGTCACATCATAGAATCACAGAATCCCTACAGTGTGGAAGAAGGCCATTCAGCCCATCATATCCACACTAACCCTCCAAAAAGCATCCCACACAGACCCACCCCTCTACCCTGTCCCTGTAACCCTGCAATTCCCATGGCCAATCCACCCACCTACATATCCTTGGACACTATGAGCAATTTAGCATGGCCAATCCACCTCGCCTGCTCATTCTTGGACTGCTGAATTCCAGTTGTTTTGCTTAAATGATTACAAGACTGGGCACATTCCTTTCATATTGTCCCCATTGTACAAGTGATTGCGACAAATGGTTAGCTCCCACCAGTTAAGTATTAGGTGATTATCAGGATATTTAGCTGATGGGGTAAGAGATGGCCTCCACTCACACGCCTCCATGGGTAATTTTCCTGGTAGGGTTTTGCAGACGGCCTGGCTCCACCTCAATACCTTTGGAATATACAATGAAACCATTTGCTATCTATGTTGATTGTGGTTTCAGTCTTGATAAAATTGAACCAGTGGTCTCCAGCCGGTAAATTCACTCTTTATCAAGCATGGCTTTGTAACAACACACATATCATATACATTAGTAGTGGTCTTTATTGCAACTTGTCACTGCATTTCATCTTACATTTGAACAGTCAATATCACAACACCTTCCCAAAATTTGTTGCACACGCCACATCTGTCTTGGGAGCACTTGTTGTTTGTGTTAAGCACAAAGATGGAAACATGTTTCATTTTGTAGAACTAAGGGATCATTTCCTCAGCTCTTACGCCCTTCATCTCAAATAAGTATAATAATTCAAAGTAAATGTAAAAGATCAAAAGAAAAATGTATTCACAGAGCTTTGAAAACCCCCTTGACTCAAACACCGAAGTGTATGTTTTAGTTTGGCTAGGATGTAAAATGTTTAAACCTGATACTAATGCATCCACTTCTGGTTTCAGCAAAAATGGGACGAGAAGTAAGCAATGATTTCACTCCCAGTGGACAGGTTAAACATTTAACTATTATAATGTTAGCAGTGAGCCTCAAATTTTACATCCATTTTAAATTTCAACCTGCTGCCTGGGCTCTCTCAGGAAACTCGGCAGCTAAACTTGGTGGCTCAGTGGTTAGCACTGCTGCCTCACAGAACCAGGGACCTG
>NC_063334.1:61391126-61410600 GCF_021869965.1 Rhincodon typus
CTAGATCCTGATTGCACCAAGTGGCTGACTGACCATGGCCAAACAAACACACGTGCACCCCCGACCCCACACTGGACTGAGGCTGGATGAAGTCCTTGACTGACTGTGGCAGCAGCTCTTACTGACCATAGTTCCCCTTTACTCAATGAAGATTACTCCCCTTAGATGTTCAGACATGTCCATTTGGTTGAAGGACGTACAATGTATTCGTCAGGTAAGTTAATGGCACATGCCAAAGATGTGACATTGACGGAGCTCAATGCTGTACACCATGTCTATACCCTTGACTGTTCAGGACTGTCAACCATGCCGAAATACCTTACTTTCTGAATGTGCTATAAGGCAAGGCAAAACAGAACTAATGTAAGCCTGTAAGTACTGTATGAAGAGGCAATGCACAAAAAGGCAAGAAAAGATGCAATGAGCGTCCAGTAATAGCAAAGTGAGTGAAAACAGAAAAGAAAGCAAACAAGCTAAGAGCCCTGAGATCCACCCTGTTTCGATACATTAGATGACCAAGTAGTCTGGTAGTAGCATTGCAATGTAAAGTGTCAGTGTGCAGTATTGAAGTTCTGAAGTGTATTACAAGTATTATAACTTTTATAAGTTAGTCCAGGATATGCCATAGTGTTGTGGTGAGGCTGGTGTTTTGCCAATGCTGAGTTCCATGATCAGAACTTGTATGTGTCCATGAAGCTTGCCCGGAGATGTTGGGAAATAATGACCAACATGGAGACCTGGAGAAAATATCATTTAGTTTCTTACCAGTACCTGACAGAATAGCAAACTGCAAATAACTGTGACAAGATCAGCTAATATGCTCACCGCTCACTAGGGAGGGTCCCTTTTAGAAGGTTGTAAAGTGAAGAGTGGGGATATATAAATAATTCTATTCAATATTAATATGAATGGACATATCGGTCTTTTCTCATCTCGTGTAAGTGTTAATGTATTTAAAGTAAGAATAGAAATTGTTAAAAAAAGATGTATTTTAAATCTTACCTTAAAAAATGTATCTTGACATAGTAACACACTGTTTGGAAAAGCCTTCTTAAGTTTGCACGCAAGTGTAGTTTTTCCGCCATTTGTGATTCTGAATTTTAAAAATACAACAATTTCATACTTATTTTTTATTCATCAGCATGGTCTGCATTTGTTGCCCACCCTGATTTCCCATGAACTCAGTGGCTCGCTAAGCCATTTCAGGGCAGTTAAGAATGGTGTCATGTGTAGGTCAGACTCAGTAAGGATGATAGACTTTCTTCTTCGAGGACATTAATGAGCCAGATGAGCTTTGACAACAATTCATGATAGGCGCATCATTACCATTACTGAGACGAGTTTCTATCAGCTGCCATGGTGCAATTTGAACTCATGAAGTCAAGGATTAGCCTGAGCTTCTGCATCACTCAACCAGACACCAATTGTATATTGCGATAAGATAATACTTTGCAAACTTGCATCAATGGTCTAGAGTGCCATAACGCATCAAAATAACTAAACGTTGTAATAGAAGTGCACTTTCACAATTTACAAAGATAATTTACGGCACTTCTGCTCCAGATGACTCCTCCATTGCAATGGTGGCTCTCATTCCCACCATATCCCCATCCCATTCTCATCTCGGTCAGGTATTACCTGGAGCTGCATTGGGATTCTCATGTGACACCCCACAGCTTGCAAAAATAAGACTGTAGCTTCTAGCAATTTAGTAGTAACATGGTTACTATTACTTAAATCAAATTTTTATTCTAGATTTATTAATTTACTTTCAAATTTCCATTTCCTGTGGTGGGATTTAAACTCATCTCTCATTAGTCTATGATTTTGGCTTTCTAAGCTAGTAATGTATGTTATGGTTCCCCAGATGTTTTTAAGGCACTAGTACTTCACTTTTTTTTTCTCCCCATAGATCCAAGGCTGCTTAGAACAGATATACATGATTTGGTTGTGGGGACCAGTTGTCATATTTCCAAACTTGCTGCTGACACCAAACTGGGCGGGCATGGAGTTAGAAGGCAGTTACATTGAGGTTTCAAAAAGACTTACATAGGTTAAATGAATAGGCAAGAACATGGCAGCTAAGTTTCATGTGTAACCAGCACTGAATCTAGGAGTTCTTCACATATCCTAAAGCAATGTGGTAGTTTACAGATTTTAGTACTGAACTACAAACAGATGCTACTGGTTCATCTTCAATCAATCAGGGAATTTACGCACTTGCATATGAAGAATGACTCTTAAGGCTGTGCAATTTTTATAAAGCTCTAACTGGCTCACAAGTGTTCTTCAGGGAATGGAACCTTCCAACCACATCAGACCTTGTCCACATATGACTCCAGTTATAAGATATAGGAGCAGGTATAGACCATTTGAATTTTTGAGCCAGCTCTGTCATTCAACATGATCATGATTGATCTTCTAAGCCAATGCAACCTTTCTACACTGTCCACATTCGTTTAGAATCTAAAGATATATTGATCTCTGGTTTGAATATGTTCATTCATTGAAGATCCACAAATCTCTGAAGTAGAGAATTTAAATATCCATGACATTTTGAGTGAAGAAATTTTTCTTCATTTCAGTCCTAAATGGCCAACCCTTTATTGGGAGTCAGGCCAACTTTCCTCAATCTCAATATGGAAATCCAGACCTCGTCTATTCAATCTCTTCTTGTTTCTCTAATTGCTTCCTGTTCCTGCACTTTAACTTTCCATGGTTTTTGTAGAAGAATATCCAGATCCCTCTCAATTCCAATATTTAAATAAGATTTTTTTTATTTTGATTGATTATTAGCAGCCTCAGCGAAATCCTGGAAAGGCACTCTAAAATTACAAAACACAAAAAGACCTAAGGCAACTGATGAGGACAATATAGAATAACAACTGCAGCTTTGTCAATGATTTGCCTGCCATCACTGCCAATTTGGGAGTGCAGAGTCAGGAAAATTCTTGATAATGAAATTATTTATGATAAATGTGAGGTTATCAACTTTGGTGGCAAATACAGGAAGGCAGATTATTATCTAAATGGTGATATATTGGGCAAAGGAAAGGTGCAACGAGACCTGGGTGTCCTTGTACTCCAGTCACTGAAAGTAACATACAGATGCAGCATGCAATGAAAAAGTTAATTGGTAAGTTGGCTTTCATAGTGAGAGGATTTGAGTACTGTAGCAGGGATATCCTGCTGCAATTGTACAGGGCCCTGATTGAGACCGGACCTGGAATATTGTGTGCAGTTTTGGTCTCCTTTTCCAACAAAGGATAATCTGGCCATGGATAAGTATGACAAAGATTTACCAGTCTGATTCCTGGGATGACAGAACTGAAGTATGAAGAGGGACTGTATTGGTTAGGGCTATACAGGTGAGGTGCTGGAAGACTGGATGTTGGCTAACGTGGTGCCACTATTTAAGAAAGGTGGTAAGGAAAAGCCAGGGAACTATAGACTGGTGAGCCTGACATTGGTGGTGAGCAAGTTGTTGGAGAGGATTTGCAAGTATTTGGAAAGGCAAGGACTGATTAAGGATAGTCAACATGCCTTTGTGTGTGGGAAATCATGTCTCATTAACTTGGCTGAGTTTTTTCATAGAATCATAGAATCCCTACAGTGTGGAAATAGGCCATTCGGCCCACCAGTCCACACCGCCCCTCCGAACAGCATCCCACCCAGACCCATTCCCCTATCCTTTCCCTGTAACCTGGTATTTCCCATGTCTAATCCACCTAATTTACACACCCCTGGACACTTCAGGCAATTTAGCATGACCAATCCATCGAACCTGCACATCTTTGGATTGTTGGAGGAAACCGGAGCTCCCAGAGGAACCCACGCAGTCCCGGGGAGAATGTGCAAACTCCACACAGACAGTCATCCAAGGGTGGAATCGAACCCGGTTCCCTGGCACTGTGAGGCAGCAGTGCTAACCACTGAGCCATCGTGCCGCCCCCAAGAAAATAACAAAGAGGACTGATGAGGGCAGAGCGGGGGATGTGATCTGTATGGACTTCAGTAAGGTGTTCGACCAGATTCCTCATGGTAGTCTGGTTAGATCACAAGGTTAGGAATACAGGGAGAACTAGCCATTTGGATACAGAACTGGCTCGAAGGTAGAAGATAGATGGTGGTGGTGGAGGGTTGTTTTTCAAACTGGAGGCCTGTGACCAGCGGTGTGCCACAAGGATCGGTAGTGGGCCCACTACTTTTCGTCATTTATATAAATGATTTGGATGTGAACACAGGAGATATGGTTAGTAAGTTTGCAGATGACACCAAATTGGAGGTATAGTATAGGAAGGATGTTGTGAAACTTGAAACGGTTCAGAAAAGATTTATAAGGATGTTGCCAGGCTTGGAGGGTTTAAGCTACAGGGAGAGGCTGAATAGACTGGGGTTATTTTCCCTGGAACATCGGAGGCTGAGGGGTAACCTTTTCGAGGTTTATAAAATCATGAAGGGCATGGATAGGGTAAATAGACAAGGTCTTTTCCCCAGGGTAGGGGAATCCAAAAGTGAAAGGGGAAAGATTTAAAAGGGACATAAGGGGCAACCTTTTCACGCAGAGGGTCAGGAATGTATGGAATGAGCTGCCAGAAGAAGTGGTGGAGGCTGGTACAATTACAACATTTAAAAGGCATCTGGATGGGTATATGAATAGGAAGGGTTTAGTGGGATATGGGCCAAATGCTGGCAAACAGGACTATATTTATTTAGGATATCTGGTCAGCATGGACGAGTTGGACTGAAGGGTCTGTTTCCCTGTTGTATATCTCTGACTCTATATCACTACAGTTGAGAAGAATGAGGGGGAAATCTCATAGAAACCTATTAAATTGTAACACGACTAGACAGGAGAAATGCAGGAAGGACGTTCCTGATGACTGGAGAGTCCAGAGTCAGGGATCACAGTCTAAGGGCAGGCCATTTAGGACTGAGATGAGGAGAAATTTCCTGACTCAGAGATTGGTGACCCTGTAGAATTTTCTGCCATAGAAAGCAGTTGAGGCCAAAACATTGAATGTTTTCAAGAAGAGACAGATTTAGTTCTTTAGGCTAAAAGGATCATACAGTTTGGGGCAAAAGTTGGTATAGGATACTGAGTAGGATGATCAGCCATGACCATATTGAATGGGCGAGCAGGCTCAAAGGGCTGAATGGCCTATTCCCATTCCTATTTTTCTTTGCTTCTATGGTGAAAGTTTGTGAAAGCATCATGCAACCCAATACAACGATAACACTCAGGTTTATGCCAACAGATAGCGTGAAATCGAAAGGACTGATCTTTTTTATGTTGTTAATGGTCAAGGTATTTAAATCCCTTGACAGCCTGACAGTGTTATGACCAGGCACAAAGAGATGGAACAGTATTTCTGTTCATCCCTCCTGGTTTGATTGTAAAGGTGTTTTTAATATTTGAAATTTAGATGTGCCAATCCATCGTATGCACCTCACAGATAAAAACAGAAAATGCAGGAGAAACTCAGCAGGTCTGGAAGCTCCTGTGGAAAGAAAAACAGGGTTAAACTTTTGAGTCCAAGTTGTCTCTTTTGTTTTGTAACTGAATTCTTGGAACACATTTTCATGATCACAGCTTTACAGTTCAATTGAGCTTGAACTTCCCTGCACAGCCTGACAGTACCAAAGAGTTTATCACCTTTTACACACTTATGTCTACTTTTAATAATTGGAAAGCATTCTTGATCTCTCCTAAAGAGCATATTACTTCTCTCAAAGGTTTCCCTGAATCTATCCAAAAGCGTACCCTACTTATCCAAAGAACTCCAGCAGATTTCAATCTTCTTCTGAAAGGTTTAGAGCTTAAGGGCAGCAACACCAAAGCAGATGCCTCCTTAAACTAGTACAATCTGTCCCCATTTTCCCTTCCCCAAAACTGATGGATGCCGGGTTCAATGGCAGGACTTCTGAGAAGTGGGGCTCTGTTGCTATTTAGACTAAGCCAAAAACCTTCTCCATTTTTACAAAGCTTCAAGCCAAAATCTAAAAGCACTAAGAAGTCTCCCTCTAGCACTGTCAATACTGGTATGTAAGTTCAATGCCAGGGTAGTTAAAGCAAAGAAGGATTGTTTTCTTTCTGAAGCAACAACATCAGTAGCAATAAATTTTAGAATCTAGTGGACAACCAGATACTAATAAGGAAGGAAGGAAAGCTAAGCTTTGAGACAGAAACTGTATACAACAGTAACTACTTTATATGGACCACTGAATTTGATTTTCAATGGTTCATCTTGTAATGGTAACAATACTTATATTTCACCTCCCACTTGAAACACTCGGTTTGCTGGACTGTTATCTGCCCATTCTTTCATTTTCGCCTGTGAAATTTTGAAATGTTCTGTGCCACTCTATATGCTCCTTGTGAGTCTTTCTAGAAACATGGACATGTAATCCAATTTTGAAGTTTACCTTTTTCATTTAAGAACTTGTCCCTAATTAATTTTAACAGCACTCTAATCTCATGACCATAAACCAATTCAAATGAACTAAATCCCGTAGATTTATTTCGTGAATCTCTGTTCGCAAATAATAAAATATCTAATCCTTTCTCCAATCCTGTAGGTATTTGTAACAGTATGCCTTAATCATGATTTGAAAGTCTGTTACCTACCCAAAGCTCCCTATATTTGCAGATGATAAACTGTTCACTTCGATGAAGTGAACCGTGAATGACTTCCTGGAAAACAGTCTGTATCTCAACTGTTAATCTATAACAAGTAAAAACTGTGTTAACTTTTCCATTACCATGACAGCTGTACTCATCCTTAAAGAAATGACCTCTGGGTATCAAGTTGTCATTTCCATAATTATGAGGATATAGTGATGTTCTACTTTTGTTTTTGATTCAACACAGCACACCAACACTCAAGTAAATGATTCTTCAAAAACTGGTGTCAGTATCAAAAGTGCAGAACAGATTACATGTTGAAGTTTTCCTAACACGAAACATGTTTGACATGTTCTGCAGAACTGCACATCTTTATTAAATCTGCCCACATAAAATACCCATTTTTTGAAGACTGGGTTTTCTGTGTGTATCTGTATATGCAACCTGTTATAAGAATTTTACGTGCTACCTTCAGCAACCTGGGTGGGACCATTATAACTAGAAAGACTGACAGCAAAAGTTTCTACAAATATATAAAACGAAAAAGAGTGGCTAATGTAAAGATTGGTCCTATAGAAGATGAGAAGGGGGATTTAAGAATGGGAAATGAAGAAAAGCCAAGGCATTGAACAGGTATTTTTTTTGTCGGTCTTCACAGTGGAGGACATGAATAACATGCCAGTAATTGATGACAAGGAGACTAAGGTAGGTGAGGTTCTAGAAACAATCATTATCACGAAAGTGGTAGTGTTGGGCAAGATAATGGAGCTAAAGGTAGACAAACCTCCTGGCCCTGATGGAATGCATCCTAAGATAATAAAAGGATGGTGGGAGAAAAAGCAAATGTGCTCATGGTAATTTTTCTGGAGTCTGGGGCAGTTCCAGCAGATTGGAAAATAGCAAATGTGATGCCACTATTTATAAAAGGGGGTAGACAAAAGATGGGGAATTATAGACCGGTTAGCTTAACTTCTGTAGTGGGGAAAATGCTTGAATCTATCATCAAGGAAGAAATAGCAAGACATCTAGCTAGAAATTGTCCCACTGGGCAGATGCAGCATGGGTTCATGAAGGGCAGGTCATGTTTAACTAATTTGCTGGAATTCCATGAAGACATTATGAGCGCAGTAGTCAATGGGGACCCAGAAGATATGGTGTATCTGTATTTCCAAAAGACATTTGACAAGGTGCCGCACAAAATAAAGGTACATGGCATTACAGGCAATGTATTAGCAGGGATAGAGGATTAGTTAACTAACAGGAAGCAACAGTGGGGATAAATGAATGCTTTTCAGATTGGCGATCAGTGACTAGTGGTGTGTCTCAGGGATCAGTGTTGGGACTGCAATTGTTTACAATTTACATAGATGATTTGGAATTGGGGACCATGCGTAGTGTGTCAAAGTTTGCGGATGACACTAAGATGAGTGGTTGAGCGAAGTGTGCAGAGGACTCTGAAAGTTTGCAGAGGAATACAGACAGTTTTAAGCAAGTGGGCAAAGGTCTGGTAGATGGAGTACAATGTTGATAAATGTAAAGTCATCCATTTTGGTAGGAATAACAGTAAAAAGGACTATTATTTTAACAGTAAAAAATTGCAGCATGCTGCTGTGCAGAGGGACCTAGGTGTCCTTGTGCATGAAGCACTGAAGATTGGTTTGCAGGTACAACAGGTAATTGAGAAGGCAAATGGAATTTTGTCCTTCATTGCTAGAGGGATTGAGTTTAAAAGCAGGGAAGTTATGTTACAGCTGTATAGGGTGCTGGTGAGGCCACACCTGGAGTACTGCGTGCAATTTTGGTCTCCTTACTTGAGAAAAGATGTACTGGCACTGGAGGGGGTGCAGAGGAGGTTCATGAGGTTGATTCTAGAGTTGACAGAGTTGGCTTATGAGGAGAGACTGAGTAGACTAGGACTGTACTCGTTGGAATTTAGAATAATGAGGGAGGATCTTACAGAAACATATAAAGTTATGAAGGGAACAGATAAGATAGAAGCAGGGAGGATGTTTGCACTGGCATGTGAAACTAGAACAAGAGGCCATTGCCTCAAAATTAGGGGGAGCAGATTTAAGACTGAACTGAGGGGGAACTTCTTCACCCAAAGGGTTGTGAATCTGTGGAATTCCCTACCCAGTGAAGTAGTTGAGGCTTCTTCATTAAATGTTTTTAAAGCTAAGATAGATAATTTTTTGAACAGTAAAGGAATGAAGGATTATGGTGTGAGGATGGGTGAGTGGAGCTGAGGCCACCATAAAATTAGCCATGATTTTATTGAATCGCGGAGCGAGCTCGAAGGGCTGGATGGCCTACTTCTGTTCCTGGTTCTTACGTTTGTCTGGAGGTCTGTGAGGATGCTTCCATTTCCTTATTAAAACTGTTTTTCTTATGACAGCACCCTGGAACCCCTTCAACGTTGGTTTCAGTGTGAGTGTCTTTGTTAACTTAATTAACTCTGGAGTTGCTTCCTGAGCCTCAAATAATGAAGACATGCCAAACATGTCTTCTGAACTATCTGCATTTTTAAATAAAATTTTAACTAACCTACAACCTGGTCGTGGTTTTACTATGATCTCTGATGATGGACTTTGCTCTGATCACCACACAAGATGGAAAAATACCCAAAACTTGTTCCTGCAACTGTTCCATTTCTTTTGCCTCAACTGGACTTTCTGTAACTATAAGCGAAGTTACGACTTTGATTCCTGCCAAAGCATTTCCCAGTTATAAGTCAACTCTATCAACACAAATTTCTTAACTAACCCAACTACCACTAGTCCAGACACCAAGTCTCACTCCAATTGGACCCTGTACAATGGAACTGGGATATACACCACATCTATCCTATTTACCAACACTTTGCTTTCAATGAACTATCTGGAGGAAAACTTAATCCTTCTCCAGCAAGGGAGTTTGAGTAGCCCTTGTATTACTCAAAATAATTATGGGCTTGGATTCTTCCTTTGAAGAAAAAGGGGTTATCTTCTCTTTAGATAAAAACCCTTCATATCTTTCATTTAACCTATGTTTTTAAATTCTCTGAAGTTTCATACATGGCTTCACCTTGTTATCCTTTTATCCATCTATAAAGTTTACTTTACTTAACCTTTTTGAATTCTGCAGCTTCCTTAAATTCTAGAACCTTTGCCTATATATCTCAGGCACTGACTTGTAGGCAGCCAACATAGTTTGTTACACTGCATCCTAATCCTGAGAAATTTCATCTAACAGTAAAACATAAACTAACCATTGTGGACAGCCCCAAGTGGTGCTCGCAATGATAGCTGCTGGTAACGCAGCTGCCAAAGGCACAGGATAGCCATGAGACCTGGGTCACAGTTCAGTGAAAAGGGGATGGAAGTCATCAGGAAGAGGTCACTGACTGGGGAGTGTAAAGGGGGTGGTTGTAGGAAATGGAGTGGAGGGTTTTCAGTCATTCAGTAGTTCCAATGCCATGTCTCTCTATCAGACATGAACAAGCAAAACCTCTCCCTTCCCATTCTGCTAAACCACAAGCCCTGGGATGACTCTTTGGGCTTCTCATGTGGTGACTGCTGCACCCATTGCTGGTTGAATAACAGCTATGGCCGGATTAGATCCTTAAATTGACATTTAAGAAACTTTATTTGACAGAAGCAGGGGAAGTGGAGTCTCCAAAGTGCATCCTCTATCCTGCCTCAAAACACGTCTGGTAAGAGGGCATTAGATTCCACCTGATTTTCCGATTGCAAGTAAGCCTAGATTCTGGCCATAAACATAAGATACATACTAACCAATCCAGTAAAGAGTTTAGAAAAAAACTTCTTTATCCAGAGCGCAGTTAAAATATGGAACTAGTGACCACATGTAGTTGAGGCTATGAGTACTGATGTATTTAAAATAGAAAGTATTAGGTAGACAAGAAAAGAACAATACGTTGATGGGGTTAAATGAAGAAAGGTGAGAGGAGTACTATACGTACTTGTATAAACCTCTTCGGCCTGTTTCTATTTTGGTTAGCTCAGTTGGCTGGACAGCTGGTTTACAGTGCAGAGTAATGCCAGCAGCAAGGGATCAATTCCCTATCAGCTGAGGTTAGCATGAAGGTCCCACCTTCTCAACCTGGCCCCTCACCTGAGACATGGAGACCCTCAGGATAAACTCACCACCAGATATCTCTCTCAAACAAGAGAACAGACCTTTGGTCCACTACTTTACCTCATTTTGTGACAAGTTGCAAGTAATAATTCTAACTTTGAAAAAAAAAGTTGCTGTGAGAATAGTTTCATCTTATGAATACAGGGAAAGTAAACTCAGAAACATATCATTTCATCATGTACAGCAGCAAAGTCAGTAACAGTAATTTAAATTCACTTGTACTTACCCTCCGATTCCAACAATAAGTTTTCTCATTTTGACTTTCAAATGGACGTTGCATCAATCTTGCTACAGAATTCAGAAAATAGCAGTACACAAATCCTCCTGACACACAAAACAAATGGATATTTATGCTCATGCATTTGTGCAAGGTTCAATGACATTGAGTTGAGTCGTCAACAATCTGTTACTTTTTCACTTCTTACTTCCTTTATCTTAGAGTGCTCAATCAGTGGTACACAAGTGTTTAATTTTGCTATCATACCTATTACATGGTGTTTTATCAAGTGCATTTTGAATACATGTATACATAGCACTCCTCATCAACTCAATCTGCGATTTCATGTAAGAATTTAATCGAGTCAACCAAAAATATTTTTCATTAAAAAAAATCCGTGTTGACTTCCATTTATTAGCGCATACTTTTCCAATGCCAATTAATCTTGTCTTGGATTTTTGTTTCTAAAAGCTGCTTCATCACGTCTTAGTTGCCAGAGTTTATTCCTCTCCTCAGTTTCAACCAGGGTGTAGCATCTGCAATCTTCCAGTACTTACATCACTCTCATTTCCAAGAATTTAAAGGACAGTATTAAAGACACTATAATTCACAACCTTAGGTCCCTTAGGATGAAACTTATCCAGACTTTCCACTTACCAACCTGTTAATTATCTCCTCTTTATTTTTCTGCTATTCATTCTCACGCAACCTCCTACTTCACTGTTACATTGGTAACATCCTCTTCCAGTAAAGGTGCAAACACTCACTAAATGGGCTGGATTTTATGGGACAGTGCAATTTCACCACCAACTCCCCAGCTAAAAGATCAGGGATCCTGCCTATGTATGTTCTGCAGCAACTTTACAGTGGGAGTAGCATTAATTGCTTTATAGGCAACTTCTGCCCCAACTTTGGGAGCAGTTTCTGCCAATCTATCAGATGTCTGCAACTCAATAGGCTTGGCAGCACCAGCAGGGTGGTGGCCACTTGTTGGAGTGTAGGTAGTTTCAAGTGCTGTGGAGCAAGGTTAGTTCAGGGCTGAAGGCAAATGGAAAGTCTGGTTAAGTTTCATCCGAAGTTACTGAGGGACCTAAGATTGTGAACTATAGTGACTTTAGTACTAACCTTTAAATTCTCGGAAATGAGAGTGATGTAACTACTGGAAGATTGCAGATGCTAGGCTAGGACAATTTTAGGTCCTTGAGTAAACCATTAATTTGCCTCTTACAAAACTTGACTTAAGCCTAGGGCTGCCAGAGGGTTTGGATATGGGCAGGAAAACGAGTCACAGAATTGAACATGCTTCCCTATTTTCAAACCAGCAGAGGGACATAAAAAACAGTCCAGCTTCTCAGTTATGCATTCAGTTTACACAATCATGTCTCTTTTTCATTACCATTGGATGTCCTTATCTTAAATTGCACCATCCCATCAAATAGTCTCACTAGTGAGTGATTTTTGATTTCTACCATGACAGTATGAACAGATAACAGTTTTGACAAGGATTGCTTTAGGGGTTGCATGATACGGCGCAACTCATCCCTAGTGCTTGAGTCTAAATTTAAATTAGACTGCAAGGATGAATCAGTGATCTTAAGACCATATCATTGAAGTATCCATATAAAACACAAATGGTACAAAATTACAATATTCACTCAAGGGAAATCACAATGTTGGCTAGTAATGGGATTAAAACTAAATTTTTGAGGCAGGGTCAGTGCATTCTGTTGACAACGAGTCGATAGAGCATTTTTAGCACCAATCCCATCTTACATTTGATCTCAGGCTCTTTAAAGTTTGTGCAACAAAAGATTATGCAAAAATGTTTTTTTTTAACTGAGGAGTGGCAACGCACCTTCAAGTGTGCAACATCTTTTTCAAAATCCATAAAATGGCAAGGGTTTTGCTGGTCTGAATGATGGTACTGTAACAGAAAACACTGCACTTTTATTTTCATGAGATCAGATGTAAAGTATTCCAAATATACAAACCCTCCTAACAGGTTTTCTGAAAATGATCTCCCATGTGTTCTATTTTGTACATCAGATTCATTTATTTTCTAATCAGAAATATCTAATGCAAGATGTCAACATTTTTCTTGTTTTTCTATGACCTCCAAGGCTACTGTTATTCATTGGCTTGTCTCTTGTGCTGTCAACTCAGGCTGACATCAAAACAACCCAACAAGAATGGCAAACAACCTTTGACATTAGACAAAGTAATTGGGTCAGTAATTAATTAAAGATAACTTAGGAATTTAAATCATCCTGAGAACACAGGGATAGCTGAAGTTCATTATGAGTATCTGTTAATCTATTTATAATTCCATACTTCTGACAAATCATTGTCTCCCTGGTATTTTTGTCAGATCATACAGATTAATTTTCTGTATTGCCCTTTGTAGGTTCTATTTTGATCTTATGCTTTTACAATCAGAAATTTTTGGCTATTTTCATTTTGAATAAATTCGTGATGCATATCAGTGCACCCTGTACAATTTTTGACATTTTAAAGTTGTACAAAGTAGGTGGTATCATATAAGATAATTGAAAATATATGAGTTCCTGCACCACAATAATCAATTTATATTCACTTTCAGTTGTAATTATCATTTTACCAATAATTGAGTGTCAACTATTAGGGCACTAATTGAATGGGTTGGATATGACATGGTTTTCGTGTACAGGATATAGCTGGGCAATCATCCACTTGTCATGTACATACCAATGTTAGTGTTGTACTGGAACACCTTGGCTAGGAGCGTGGCAAGTTCTGGAGCACAAGTCTTTAGTACTGTTGCCAGAAGGTTTATTGGGCCCATAGCCTTTGCAGTATCCAGTACCAACAAACGTTTCTTGATACCATGTGGAGTGAACTCAATTGGCCAAAGACTGGCAACTATGATGCTATGAACCTCTGGAGGAGTCAAAGATAGATCATCCAATTGGCACCTCTAGCTGAAGATAATTGTGAATTCTTCAGCCTTATAGTTTGCACTGATGTGCTGCGTTCCCCCAACATTGAGGACGGGGGTATTTGTCAAGCATCCTCCTCCAACGAGATGTTATTTTTTCATTCATTCATCCGATGAGGGTGTTGCTGGCTAGGCCAGCATTTATTGCCCATCTCTAATTGCCCAGTGGGTAGATAAGAGTCAACCACATGTAGGCCAGACCAGGTAAAGATGGTATTTTCCTTCTCTAAAGGGCATTAGTGAACCAGATAGATTTTTCCCAAAATCAACACGAGATTCATGGTCATCATTAGACTCTTAATTTCAGTTTTTTATTGAATTCAAATTCCACCATCTGCCGTGGTAGGATTTGAAGCTCGGTCCCCAGAACATTATTTGGGTCCAGATTAATTGTTCACCACCTTTCACAACTGGATGTGGCAGGACTACAGAGTTTAGATCTGATCAATTGGCTGAGGAATTGCTGAGCACTATCACCTGCTACTTATGTTGTTTGGCGCACAAGTCATTTTTTTTGTAGCTTCACCGGGTTGACACTACAATTATAGGTATGCCTGCTGCTGTTCCTGGCATGCCCTCCTGCACTCTTCACTGAATCAGGGTTGACCCCTGGCTTGATGGTAATTAACCTGGACCCAGATAGAGTGTGGGATATGTTGGGCCATGAGGTTCAGAATGTGTTGGAGTTTGATTCTCCTGCTGCTGATGGCTTATGACGCCTTATGAATGTCAAGTCTTGTGTCGCTAGATCTGTTTGAAGTCTATTCCATTTAGCTCAATCATAGTGCCACACAACTCAATGTAAGGAATTCTCAAAGTGAAGGCAGGACTTGATCTCCTTAAGGTCTGTGCAGTAGTCACACTTAGCAATACTGTCAAAGACAAATGCATTTGCGGCAGACAAATTAGTAAAGATAAGGTCAAGGTTCTCTCTAGTTGGTTCTTTGACCGCCTACGGCAGACCCAGTCCAGCAGCGATGTCCTTTAGGACTCAGACAGTTCAATCAGCCGTACTGCTGCTGAGCGACTCTTGATGGTGAACATTGATATTCCCCCAACCAGAGTCCATTCTGTGGCCTGCCACCCTCAGTGCATCCAAGTGGTGTTCAATATGGAAGAGGGCTGATTTACCAGCCAAGTGGGGTGGTAGTACGTGGCAATCAGCAGAAGGTTTCCTTGTTTGACCTGATGCCCTAAGACTCCATCGGGTTTAGAGTCAATGTTGAACACGATCATAGCAACTCGTTCATGACTGTATACCACTATGCTGCTGCATCTACTGCCCTGTCCTGCCATTGGGACAAGACATACCCAGAGATGATGATGTCTGGGACATTGCCTGTAAAGTATAATTCCATGAGAATGATTAATCAGACTGTTGCTTGACTCATAAGACAAGTCTTCCAATTTCAGCACAAGACTGCAGTGTTCTCAGGGCCGTGTTTGCGCCGTGGTTCTGGTGCCTAGATCGACAGGTGGTCTGTCCAGTTTCATTCCTTTTTTGAGACCTTCTGATTGTGGCTTGCTGGGCCATTTCAGAGGGCAACTATAAGTCAATCACACTGCTGTTGGTCTGGAGTCACAAGTAGGCCAGATCAGTTTCTATGAAGATACATTTCATCCCCAAATGGTATTAATGAACCAGATGAGTTTTTCCAACATAATTTCATGGTCATTATGAGATTTCTAATTGCAGGTATTTTTAAAATTGAATTCAAATTCCTCCATCGACCTTGCTGGGATTTGAAACAGAACATTACCGGTATTTCTGGATTACTAATCTAGCAATAATAACACTACGCCATCACCTCAAATATATTCATGTCCTTAGTATTCAACTCATCAAAAATGTTCCATCTCCATCATCAGAATATTGTGGTCATCACTCAGCAGTAAACTTTCTGAAATCTCTTCTTTCTCATCTTTATAAATCTTGTACCAGGCCCCACCAAATTTTCCAACCCTTCTCGTTGCCATGCAACCCTCCATTATTTGCTCCTATTCTCCCTCACAATGCTTCATACCATCCAACTTTTTAATCACTTATACAAATAATATCCTTCTAACCATCATGAATTTGACTTCAAACTTACAGTCTGATCAGTATAGAAACTGACACCTGGACCAAATTCAAGATTCTGGTTTTATTACATATTTTATACACATTATATAATTGCAAGACACAAACATATAAACAGAATACATATTACATAACTCACAAGAATTAGGCATGTAATCTCATGTGACATTCTAATGCAGTTGTGAGGGAATGCGGTATTGTTGGAGATGTCATATTCCAAATTAGATGCTAAATGTATATCCCTCATGCCATATGCACTCTTTTTCTTCTTCAGCTAACGCTCTAGTGCTTTTATTATCCATTGAATTTTGGCTTTGATTGCTCCTTTTCCCCTGTGGGCATATACATTGACTGGACATGAGCCATCCCTTTTCAAAGGCATCACATTGAAATGGTCTTTCCTGGCAATTGTCTGCTTCCAATTCTCATGGAACAAATTTACTTTGAAATCACCGCAATCTGTCCTCCTTCAATTAGTTTTTTTATATTCTAGGTTGCTTCTCGCCCATGGCTTAACATTTCCCAGGCGCTTGATCCAGCTTATTAGAAACAAATCAGCAATGCCTTTCCTCAATAAAAAAAAGCAAAATATTGTAAATGTCAGAAAGCTGAAATAAAAATGTAAAATTCTAGAAATCCTCAGCAGGTCAGGTAGGATTTATTTGTCGTGCTTTGTGCATTTACAAACATGCAATAAAAATCTACCTTCCACCTTATTGTACACTATCTTGGCCTGATTCCATCCAGTAGTTCCTATATTTTACTCTAAAGCTACCACAGCTCTCCCAATCCTTGGTACACAATGTTTCTCCTTACTAATACTAAACCTGATTATCATCCGCCAGTCAAGTTAAATTAAATGTCCCTAAAACAAGAGCAAACCAACCATGGGGACATTGGTCCTGACTTGTTTGAAGAGCAACTGTCTAGCTTCATCCCTCAAAACTGATCCAACGTCTCTGTAATGAAAAGTGCTCTCCTGCATCGTCTCTCCAGCCACATATTCACCTACTCCAAACTCTCATATTTCTTCTTGCTAGTGTGTGAATCAAGATAAATCTGGAAGTTGCTGTTTCTAACATCTTGCTTAATTATTATCTTTCCTTCCTCCCAAAGGTCAGGCTGCAGAAATTCTATTCCACTTTCTGCTTATGTCATTGGTACTGAAATGAGAACTGTCAGCTGTTCAGCCTCCTCCTTCAAAATTCCCTGCAACTGCACAGGACATCCTTGATTCTGGCGCCTTGGAGGCAACTTTCCATCCTGAAATCTCATCTGCACCTGCAGAAAAGCATGGCGGTTTCCCTAACTATAAAATTCACAATCATTATTGCTCTCCTGATCTTTCTGTTGTCTCCATGTACAGCTGAGCCATTCACGGTGCCATGGCCCTGGTTGTATTCTCTAAACGAACCCTCTTCTTCATTAGAACTCAATACTGGTTAGTGAGTGAATGTCTTTGGAAGACTATGACAATATCTGCCTGATCCTTTTCATCTGTTGGCTATGTCCCAGTACCTCATTGCCTGCACACTTTTAAATTGCAGGGCGAATGTGTCGCAAAATGTTATCACGACAGCATGAATGCACGACAGTGACCCCAGCTACTTCGCAACCTCTGAAGACTGAAACTGTAGCTTCCCGGATACCATCACTTCCTGCATGTGGTTACCTAGGACAAATGAAACGTCCTGGATTTCCCACATGATGCAGGATGAACATTCCACATGCGTAAAGCTGTCGCTGTATGTATTAAGCTATTAATTTATAGATAAATTGAAGTGTGAAAGAAAAAAAACTCACCATTTATTCAACTGCTTCTTCTCTTGTGCAGGATCATTTTGAGGTTCTACCGCTCTCCTTTGTGTTTCTGCTCTTTTAGTTCTCAACAGATGCTACAAATATAAAACACATAAAAATTTAGTACACTGACAATTCATTTATAAATCTGCCTTAAAAACCTCGGGTCCTTTTGCTGTTCTGGCATTAACATCATGTTTTGATTTCTGCGATGTGTAATTTGCTTTTCCTATCTCTGCTCTGTTCCTTCTCTTTTGTGTGCAATACTTCAGAAGGTACTTCACTGGCTATAAAGATCTATGGGATATCCGGAGGTTGCAAAGGGCACTGTTTAAATGCAAGTGTTTCTTCACATTTTAATATTTAATTTCTACTTGCTTTAAATCATAAATATTTAAAATTACATTAAATTGTTTAGGGGAAGATTTTACGTAACTTCTTCATGAATTATTTAAATTTATCTTTGACTGCTTCCCCATTGTCATCCCTTTATTCTCAACCGCTAGAGTAGATTCTCTTTCGAATATCGCCCTCCTCTTATTACCATGCACCTTATTCTCAACAATATTGTGACAGAGGAGCCATTGAGCACCATATGCAGTCACAGAGTCCCTTACCTCCAGGCAGCAAAAAGCCAAATTACTGATTTTAATTCTGAGTTCTGAAGAAGAGTCATGCTGACTTGAAATATTAACTTTGCTTCTTTCTCAATAGATCTGGTAGATCTGTTGAGTTTCTCCACTATTTTCTGTTTCATTTCAGATCTCCAATGTTTGCAATTCTTTGCTTTTATTTGCTAATTTATTCACTTTGACAAGATGGGTTGCACACAAAGCAGAGGGAGCACAGGACCATTCACCCCCAAAAATCACAGCAGAAAGAGCAGAGGACTGTTAAACCTCTGACAGTCAGTTGAAAGAGGCCAGAATTCAATCTCACTCAATTTCAGGTTAATTCATGAAATGAGACTTTACAAATGTACAGTTCCTTATTCTACAACCCACCAACAGTGTTTGTTTTGTGTGCACAAATAACTATAGATTAGATTTGCAAATTTGACATTAAGCACACAAGTCTCCTTTGTTATGGAAAAGAGGGCATGTAAAGTAGAAGTTTGCCCATCATTTTTAAATAATCAATTAACAAACTACTGAGCCTATCAAAGAGTTAATTGTAAGCATTTTCTCACTGCTCACTCCATTTATTGGTCATTGGATGGGAAAACATTTAGGAATGCTTTATGCCAGCTAATTTGATGCAATTTAAGAGTGAAAGAAATGGATTAGGAACAAAATTGTGGTTGTGAGTCACAGCAGAGGCTGCTGAAGGTGCCAATGACTGTGTATTTTCAACTTCATTTCATCATTGTTTTGAACCTGCCATGAGAAATAAAGTAGCCACAAAAAAGAAGGAGGGATTGAAAAGCCTTTAAATAGGTGGATGTGACTGACTTCCTCTTCACGATATAACCTCCATTCCAGTTGATGTCCCAGTCTTGAAATACTCTTTGACTGGAGGGTGCTTCATCATTGTACTTAAGTCAAATACATCAAAAAAAAGCAGAGATAGTAGGAACTGCAGATGCTGGAAAATCTGAGATAACAAGGTGTAGAGCTGGATGAACACAGCAGGCCGAGCAGG
>NC_063334.1:61415600-61416126 GCF_021869965.1 Rhincodon typus
ACGTCAGCTTCTCTGCTCCTATGATGCTGCTTGGCCTGCTGTGTTCATCCAGCCCTGCACCTTGTTGTCTCTGTTATATTTACTCCCTCTGGTTTCCTGGAAGTATATAAGAAATGCAGACTACACAAAGAGAGATCGAAAAGTTTCAGCCACTGCACTCACTTGTGGGATATATGGTATAGTTAGATCCCAAGCTATAATACATGGACACTATGGGCTGTTGCCTAGTAATGCTGTTTAAAATTTAGAAGATCTCATCTGCCCTTATTCTTGAAATTTTATGTTTCTTGGAAATATTTCAAGACGTTTATTTGCTCTGAATAATTTTGTGTTAAGATCATGAAACCATTGGAACAGACTGTGTGTAGTTTTGGAAGTACCTTCATTTGTAATTATTCTAGCCTAGCCATGAAGCAAGTAGGATCCAGACAAGAGATGTGAAACTGAAATTCTTTCAGGCCTTTTGAGTAACTTATCATGTTGCTAGCAAGCAAAAATGTTAATTTGAAATGATCGTTTTCTAATT
>NC_063334.1:61416626-61533882 GCF_021869965.1 Rhincodon typus
TAAAGCCCCTTCAGAATCCTATAAATTTCAATGAAAACACCTCTCATTCTTCTGAACTCCAGTGAGTAGAGTCCCTACTTGTTTAGCCTTTGCTCATAAGACAGTCCCTCCATACTATAGATTATTCTAGTAAACCTTCCTTGAACTGCCTCCAATGAAATGGTATCTTTCCTTAAATACAGGGACAAAAGTGCGCCTAACTTCCCAACTCTCGTACTCCAACCCCCATGAAATAAGGGCCAGCAATCCATTAACCTTCCTGATTGCCTGCTGCATCTGTGTGCTAGCTTTCTGTAGTTTTTCTCTGTTTGACTATTGAATGGCAGAGCAAGCTTGAGGGGCTGAATTGCATATTTCTGCTCCTAGTTCTGGTGTTCTGATGGAGTTACCACTAAGGACTGAAATGAGACATTTCTTGACCATGTTTTCTACTCCGGAGCTGTGGATAGTCAATCATTGAGTTTAATGAAAGCAGAGACTGATAGGAGTTTTGAACTATAAGGGAATCAAGGCTGTGGGGATCAAGCAGGAAAGTGGAGTCAAAGTTGAGATTTAGCCATGATCTTAAAGAATGTTAGAGTGGATTTGTGGAGTCATGTGGTTTAATCCTACTCCTATTTATGTTCTTGGACTTCTTGTTAATGTCAGTGCTCCACATCTGATCTAAACTAGGAGATCCATGCTGAAACTCTGGATATTCAGAACATCTTGTGTTTTTATAACTGAATATGATTTTTGAAAAATAAATACGTAATTTCCACTCGTTTCTTTTGATTTTTCAATTATTTTTCAGAATTCAAATTTATTTCACTTCCTAAGCTTTGTAGAGGATGAAAGCTTAGTAATAGTGTATTGAAAATAAATAACACAGCTCTAAATGACCTTGGCTTCCAGTCTGTTATTTTCAATGCCCTGTGTTTATTCTACATATTATTAATTTCTGACTTTTAGTTAATACTTTTCAAATTAACATTAAGTTACAAAATTAGCCCATGTTTCCATTGCTTCTGTGGAGCATGGCATGCTTTTTTCCTACATTGAGACTCCAAGTTCAGGACAGCTATTTCCATCTAGATTTGCTTTGTCTGCAGTAAGCAATGGAAACAATGGGCAGTAAAGCTAAGATATAGATATGGATTAATTTTGAATACCCCCAATAAGGTAGTAAAATACTAAATTTCGAAACAATAAATGAAGAAAAGGCTTGGAAAATTATTAATTAATAAAGTCCATCTTCAGAGCAATGATCTTCAAAATACACCTTGTGTATTGCATATGCTTCATCACAGAAACAGTGATGCCATGTGTTTGAAAGTAAAAGATCTGAGAGTGAACAAACTAACTTTGCACCTGTGCACTTAAATAATACACAAAGTGTTCCAAAGTTATGGAGCGATCTCTAATGGCTGTATGAATTGAACACTGCTCACACTTTCATAATTATGTTAGCATAGAGTCTATTCGGGGCAAATGTCTTTTATGTAAAATGGATGCACTAGATTCTGTTTAATAACTTATGAAATAATTGTATTAAAATGTTTGCAAATGTAATAAATTCTAAACATTTAATAATTAAAGCTGGATTAACACTTCTAGCTTTATGATGCTCCATATTTAATAGTATGGTTTTACTGTGTCACCTCATTTCCACTGACTTAAATCATAGGATACCAGTCTTGATGACGGAATTTAGGGAATAACAGCTGATGTGGAAGAAGCAACAAATATTGTAATACTGTTGTTCTCTCTGGACAGTAGTCTGAAATAGGATTTGAAAATCGAGAAATTCAAGTCGTGCTCTTCTAAATGCAATCCTGTAACAGCGTCTCTTTTTCTCTCTCATTTCAGTATAATCTTGATCCTTAGCATGTGGATAGGTGAAATGATGGGGAAAATTTAATGTTAGTCACAGCTGAGTGGCATTAAGGTGGCTACCAATGAGGAATAGGGCAGTAATTCAACAGTTCTGATGACATCAGCATATCAACAGAATGCTGGAATGAATTATACTTAAACTAGTTCCTCGTTGTAATTACATGATAGGTCTATTGCGGTCAGTCAATTTGGACAGCATAATTTAATTGGAAAGCTGGGCTTCCATTTTCTCAACTGTCCATTGAGATCCCTGGATTGTTTTGACTTTGTTTGTGGTGCATTCTTTTTTTCCTAATGTATTTGGAATTTGTAGTTTGAATATTTGAACTACGCTCAGTAGTCTATTGTCTAAGCCATAGTTCAGGCTTTTAGATCCTGAAAATTTGTGTGTGTGTATGTGTGGACCGTACACCGGACTTTTACAATACCTTTATGATATAATTGTTCCAAGGATTGGAAGCTGTTGCAAATAATGCAAAGCTAAATTTAGCAAACTAACAAATGTTGTAAAAATCTGAACTATTTTATAGTTCTTAGATTAAAATGTGTCTGGTAGCAGCAACACATTTTAGGTCATGGAAATCAGATGTATAAATGAGAACTGTGTTCAAAGACACTCAAACTATAACAGAAAAATGGGTCATATCTTTAATATAGCTTTAGCTGTACATTCATAATTTCAAATGTTATTTATAGCTTGTGATTTTGTTCTTGAGTTACTTTGATAATTTATTTGTGTATTACACTTGCATTGTTAATCTGTATATAATCTCCTTGATTCTACTGATAGTTGATAGAAGAATTTTTCCCAGGATTATTATAAGTTGATTTATTGGGATGTTTATTTCAGTAATTTTATCATTAGATGATAAATTCTGTCAACAAGCAAATAACAAAATAATTAATTATTTGGTGTAAAGGACTGATGTCGGTATCATGCCTGTCACAATCTCAATGTTTCTAAGTGTTTACAGGCAGTGAAAGTACTTTTGAAGTGAAGTTAGTGGTGTAATGTAAGAAAGACAAGCAGATTGTGCACAAAGATCCTACAAATAGTAACATCATAATAATCAGATGATTTGTTTCAGTGATGCTGAGTGAGGTTTCAGAGAACTCTCCTCTTACAAGTAGTACCATGAGATCTTTTCCTTGTAGATATGAAAGCCAGCAGAGCTTCATCCACATTATCTCTACAGCACTCCCTCAGTGTTGTAGTGGAGTGTCTGTTCCAATCTTACATCCAAGGATATAGAATCGGACTTGAACTTACAATCCTCTGAGCTAGTTAGCGTAGACACTGGGAGATTGTTTTCAATGATTGGGGAATCGAGAATATGGGGCCACAGCCTCAGAGCGAGGGTTCGACCATTTAGGACTGAGATGGGAAATTTCAATTTTTGAGAGTCTGTGAAATTCCCTGCCCCTTAGGGTTGTGAATATTTTATCATTGTATATATTTAATGCTGCGATACTTTTTTTTTATGGGGGTTGGATCTCGAAGAATTAAGGATGCAGCAAAAGGAACGTAAATTGAAGATAAGCCATGTTGAATGGTAGAACTGACTCAATGGGCCATATGGGTTCCTCCCATCTATGTTCTTCTGAATTAAAGGCGAGTGTTCTACCAGTGAGCCACAATTGACACAGTCCCCAGTTGAAAAATAAATGACCAAATGAAGTGGCATCTCAGTAATTTGCTTCACACTTCTCTGGTTCTGTGGCAGAGATAACCAGTGTGATAGGTTTTAATTCTCAGGAAAGCATCAACAAGCAGTTGTAGCATTCCATTCCCTTGAGGCCAATTCTAAATGTATTGAAGGCAAAGGACAAGTCTAGTTTTTATTTTTTGAAAATATAAAGTGGTCTTTTTTTAATAAGCCATATTAGAACATAGAATATTACAGCGCAGTACAGGCCCTTCGGCCCTCGATGTTGCGCCGACCTGTGAAACCAATCTGAAGCCCATCTAACCTAAACTATTCCATTATCATCCATATGTTTATCCAATGACCATTTAAATGCCCTTAAAGTTGGCGAGTCTACTATTTTTGCAGGCAGGGCATTCCACGCCCTTACTACTCTCTGAGTAAAGAACCTACCTCTGACATCTGTCCTATATCTATCACCCCTCAATTTAAAGCTATGTCCCCTCGTGCTAGCCATCACCATCCGAGGAAAAAGGCTCCCACTGTCCGCCCTATCTAATCCTCTGATCATCTTGTATGTCTCTATCAAGTCACCTCTTAACTTTCTTCTCTCTAACGAAAACAGCCTCAAGACCCTCAGCCTTTCCTCATAAGACCTTCCCTCCATACCAAGCAACATCCTGGTAAATCTCCTCTGCACCCTTTCCAATGCTTCCACATCCTTCCTATAATGCGATGACCAGAACCGTACGCAATACTCCAAGTGCGGCCGCACCAGAGTTTTGTACAGCTGCATCATGACCTCATGGCTCCGAAACTCAATCCCTCTACCAATAAAACCTAACATACTGTACGCCTTCTTAACAACGCTATCAACCTGGGTGGCAACTTTCAGTGATCTATGCACATTGCACACATTTTTCAGACATAATAGTGGTTTAAAGTAAAAGTCGTTTACAATTTTGGCTTATTTGAAGACAGTAGATATGTGTTCTGTGATGTCATGTACTTTATATTTTATTGTTTACTATCTTCTACTCCAAGAATTGTTCTTTATGCAACATTTGAAAAATACAGACTATTCATTATTGCTTCGTAGGATTTGCAAGTGCAGTTTGTTAATAGACATTAGTTTGGTATTTGTTGTGGTCTCGGATTGTGTTCCTGTTGTGTCCAGGTATTAAAATGAACTAGATCTGCTTTAAACATTCTATATAATTTCTGTGGTCACTTTTCTGACAAGTTGCTGTTTGGTGTACCAATATTATTAAATATTGATAGCTGTTTTTAAGGATATGATGCAAGCTTAAGTTGGTAATTTCATATTTATGTTTTGGTGAAGATGATTAGCATCAATATCAGTGTAATATGTTTGTTTTAAATTCAAATTTTATAGCTAGTTAATGGATTACAAGGTTTATAGGCTTATAAGATGGCATTGATTTGTGAAGGAAAAATGATATTTGACAAATTTGATCACGTTTTGAGGAGGGAATCAGGCGCGTGATGCAAGGCTTTTGGTAAGGTTCATCAAGGCAGACTGGTTAAGAAATTAAGAATCCATGGGAGCCAATGCAAAGTGGCATGTTGGATCCAAAATTGGCTGAGAGGCAGAAAGTATAGGCTGATAGGGGGATAAATTCATGATTGGAAGTCTGTTTTCATTGGGGTTCTACAGGGTTTGATGCTCAGGCCCTTGCTGTTTGTAGTGTACATTAATGATTTGGACTTAAATGTAGAGGGTATAATCAAGAAGTCCATGGATTACATTAAATTTAGATATTCATTAGTATGCCACAGCCTTCGGGACTATGAGCCAAAAACTAGAAATTCTTTGTAGATCTTTATTGACCAGCAGAGACACAATGGGCCAAATGGCAGCTTACTGTACTGTAAACATCTAAATCTATAGGATGAACATTTGTAGGTTCAGCTATTATGCTTGTGAAATTTGGTACAATGTTCACAGTTATTTTCTGCTCATTTTTTAATGCAACTTCACTTTCCAGGATTTATGCTCATGAGAGGGTAACTCGGTCTGAAAAGCAATTCCAATCTCTCCCAGCAGCTCATCGAAAGCTGCTTCCGAATTTCCTTCCTCATGTGAAAAAATTAAGAGAGTGTATTGAACATAACTATGAGATCCTGAAAGCAATTATCAACAACTGCAATCATATGTTTGAAAATAAGGAATATGGAGTCATTGATATGGAGGTAAGCAAAACACAAACACAGTATGATTTTGAAAACTCAATTGTATGCATTGGCTCAGAAGCAATTGGGGCTGCATGTGTTTTGTATTCGCACCAACTATCTAGTAGCAGAGGTATATCTGAGTAAATTTATGTAATATGTTAACATTGCTTTACACTTTGATTTAACCTATTAAATGCAACCTTTTGGTTTCTTTTACCTCTGTGCTTTTTTGGATAATTGTGCAATATTAAAATTCCTGTACTGGCTGAGGTTACCATGAATCTTGCCCATCACTTCAGGCATGGTGACCTTCAGATTAAATTTACCCACCAATCGGCTCTATCTAATGAGGGAGCAGCCCTATGGTCCTCTGGCGACTTTACCTTTTTACAGTATTAAAATGGTAAAAACTGACATTTGCAGTCTTGTTAAATAAAGAAAAATGGATACGTGGGAATGCATGCAGGTCAGATATTTTATTGATGTCATCTGAACCCTAAAATTTGTCTCAAGTCAAATGCATAGTATTTTCTTACTTTTGAAGCATTGATGATTGTGAGAACGTTTTAATAAATCATGATCCTCAATCTTTATTATTGTAGTAATATTGACAGTAATACAATACCAAGCCAAAAAAAAAATTGCCACTTCAAACCTCTGCTAAGGTAGCTAATTTCAGTTGGTACAGCATTCTAAATGTGGACGTTAGCCTTAGTGTCACTGGGTGGAAAGGTGAAAATTGGCCAGAGTTCCCACTTCTGATTGATATCTCATGGCTTTTTGTCAGAAGTGAATTTGAGCAGACAGTCGGTGAGGACTTAGCAACACTTACATATCACCTAGAAGCATGTAGTATCATTGTTAGGTGAAGTATAGAGCTCCATTGTATGACAGCGACACCAACCACCACCCCCCCCAAAAAAAAAAATTGGTGTTGGAATTAGTGGGAGGGTATCCAATTGGATTGAAAGCTGATTAGATGGGAGCAAATAAGAGCAGGAGTGAGGAACAATTTCCCAGAATTATTGAAAGTTAAAAGAAAGACATTCTTGAGTGGCTGTTGGGACACCAGCTATCACGCAGTGCTCCGTAACCAATGTAGTACTTCTGCTTTTGAAGAGTAATCACTGTTGTCATGCAGTAACTGTGATGTTTGTTGAAGGCTAAATGTTGGCCAGGGCACCAAGGGTATTTCCCCGCCTCCCTTCATATAGTACCATGGGAATTTTAACATCCATCCTAGCAAGGTGGGGCCTTCATTTAAAGTCTCATCTGAAAAACACCTCCCTAACAGTACAGCATTCACACAATACTGTACAGGAGTATGAGCATTGATTTTTGTGCTTAAGCCCAGGAGTGGGACTTGAACGAGGAACTTGTGAATCAAGAATGCCACCAACTGAACCACAACTGATAGTTGTGACGGCATCCCACAGGTTCTATTTTGGGACCATTCATATATACATTTTGAATGGGTTGGCAACTGGCTGATATGATGACCAATGGGTTTTGTGGAGTCAGATTCTCAGTTCCTTGAAAGCAGCTCTTTGGCGGACAAGATCAGTTTGAAAAAAGCTATTAGAAAATGGTTTTATGGAAAAACAGGAGAGAATATAAAAGTTGAGGGCTGTTAACCATAACTGTGCTGCTGGTGTTAATAATGGAAGCAAAGATCATGCCAGCATTTAAGAAAAGGTTCATTGGGTGCTTGAAGGAAAACAGAACAAAGATATGGAGAAAGGGAAGTATGGAATTATGGGTATTGCTAATATGGGAGATGCATAACAGTGTAGACTGGCAGGGATGAATGCTGCATCTGTGTGTAATTCCATCCAATTTGCATAATAAGCTAGAAAATACAAAATATTGGTGAAGTCTAAAATCTTGCATCGCATTTTTTTCCTTAATAAGCTATTTCATATCTTGGGAGTTTCTTTAATTTAGTAATAAATGACTTTTTGTTTATAACATGCACAGGCTGACCTGGGACAATTAAAACCAGCATCTACCTTTGACATGGACAAATTGAAGTCCACCATTAAGCAGTTTGTGAGAGATTGGAGTGATGATGGCAAGGCTGAACGGGATGCCTGTTATCGGCCAATCATTGAAGAAATTGTAAAACATTTCCCTCCAGATGAATGGTACAGTATTGGTTACATAAAATTATGATTACAGCCTTAAATGAGAGATCAATAAAATGGAATTCTTTGAAATTTGCATCATAGGTAAACAGGATGGTTAAGAAAGTGTTTAGCATGCTTGCCTTCATTGTTCAGACCTTTTGAGTATAGAAATTGGGATGTCATGTTGAGGTTGTGCAGGATGTTGGTGAGGCCTCTTCTATAGTGCTGTGTGCAGTTCTGGTTGCCCTGTTATAGTAAAGATGTTATTAAACTGGAGAGAATTCAGAAAACATATACCAGGATGTTGCCAGGAATGGAGTGTTTGAGATATAAAAATAGACTGGAAAGTCTGAGACTTTTTTTTCACAGGAGCGAAGGAGGTTGCAGGGTGATCTTATACAGGTTTATAAAATCATAAGGGGCGTAGATGAAGTGAATGACAAGGGTCTTTTTATTAGGGTGGGGAATTCAAAACTAGGGGGCATATTTTTAAGGTGGGAGGAGAAAAATTTAAAAAGGATGAGGGGCAACTTTTTTTTTGCAGTGTGGTTCATGTGTGGAATAAACTTCCAGAGAAAGTGGTGGATGCTGGTATAGTTACAATGTTCAAAAGACATTTGGATAAGTTCATGAATAGGGACAGTTTAGTGGGATATGGGCCAAGCACAGGCAGGTGGGACGAGTTTATTTTGGGAACATGGTTGGCGTGGACTGGTTAGACTGAAGGGTTTGTTTCCACATATGACCCTATATCAGTTAGTGTTTTTCAGCCTAGCATCATATTCAGCTGAAGATTTTAGCAGATCAGATTCAATGTAGTTTGAGCAGGGTTACGTAAACTCAGTTGTGACAACGGGCGTCATAGTAAATCACTGTCTGTGGTTAAAAGGAAAATTACAATTAAAGGTTTCTGGTACTAAGTAAATGTCTAAATGGACAATTAGTTTGCTGCAACCTGTTACCAATGTTTCATGCAGAGTACAAGCTTATGTGGTAAGGTGCAGTCAAGATATTACCTGCAAAGCTATACTGCAGCAAGAACCATCGTCTTCAAGAGAGCAGGGAGAAAGTTGCAATATAATTCCTTCACAATACATAGTCATAAACCACCTACTTGCAATAATAAAATGAAACTAAATGTACCTGACAAGAATTGCATTTCTTTTTCTAGACATATTGGAAGCAAAATATGATAGAATTACTGAAAGACAGCTTCTAAACATTCTAAACAGCTACAGTCTGTAACAGGCCACATCTGAGTGCAATACAGATACAGAATTAAAAATTTCTAATTATGTGAAAGGTGAGAAAATATCAGCTGTAATAAAATGTGCCAAGGCACTACACAGAAGTAAAACAACAAAATATGTCATTGAGCTAGAGAAATTAGGGCAGACGACCCAAAGCCTGGTTACAGAGAGAGGTTTTAAGGAATATCTTACATATAATAATGAAGTAAAGAGCTAGAAAAGGTTGGGAGGAGCTGAAGCAACAGCTAACAATGATAGAGCACTCAAAACTGGGATGCTGTAGAAGCCAAAACCAAATTAGTGCAGCTGCCAAGGAAAGTTTTGAAGCTGGAGGAGATTAAAGATAAGAGAGGAGAAAACCAGGGAGGGATTTGAAAACTAGGATGGCAGTTTTAAATCTGAGTTGTTGCTTAACTGGGATCCCATGTCGGTCAGTCAGCAGCACATGGGGTGGTGAGTGAATGAAACTTATTGTGAGTTAGGATGCAGGCAGTTATGTTTTTTGCAGACCTCAAGTTTACAGGAATGGTTAGAATCTGTAAGTTTGTTAAAAATAGTTGAGGTAACAAGGCATGGAGAAGGATTTATGCAGTGCAAGGCAGAGATAGGCAGAGAGATGAAGATGGAAAAAGGCCAATTTTCATACCCTGCAAGGATATGTGGGTGAAGTTGATTTCAAGGTCAAATATGATACCAAGGTTGTGAACAGTGGATTAACTTCAGGTAGTTGCAACAGAGAAGGATGCAGTCAGTGGCAAGAGAATGGGGTTTGTGGTGGAACCCGAACACACTGCCAACTGGCTTCACAATATTTACTTGGAGGAAATTTCTGTTTATTCAGTAACAAGCAGTGTGATGATTTAGAGACAGTAGAAGAGTTGACTGAAGTGATGGTAAAGTATAGGTGGGTGTCATCGGTATCCATTTGGAAATTGATAGTGTGCTTTGTGGATAATGTAAGGGCAGTATATAAATCAGAGGTAGTAAAAGGCCAAGGTTAGATCTTAGGTGAAACACCAGAAACAGCTGTGTAGGAAAGAGAAGTTAATGATGATTTTCTTCCAACAGTGAATCCAGATGAGTGCAGTCCCAACTTGCTGGACTACTTTACACATTGAGTAAACTTCTAACTTTCTTCTTCCAATATGTTAGCTCCATTTTTTAAATCATTTTATTTTGGTTTGGTTTTAACTAGAAATCCATATTTATCCAGTTAAAGTTGCTTTTATAGTACTTGGGTGAACAAAATGAAAAAATATGCAATTATCAATAATAAAAAAAACTTACCAAGATGCATCTGTGAAGGAAAAGCACTTTAACGTGATTTTTCAGAATCATACTTGAGACAAAACAATGCAAGAAAATGCATCAATGAGTTATTCAGCTGTTCAAAGCCAAGTACCCTTAAATAAAATAAAGTATCATAAATGCTGAAGTTCTTACCCCTCCTATGTTTAGCACGTATCAACATTTTGAATGGTCGAGTCATTGTTGCCAACAGAAATGTAGATAAATTACATATGACAAAACAACCAGTAATGGCATTGAAATGCTTTGTGCTACATTAATTTGAGTTCAGATTGGGTGTGGTTTACTGTTGAATCAAATGCTTCGCTCAGCCTGGTCAGGTGATCATAGCAGCATCTTAATTTAGTGTTTTCCTTTTCTAAAACCATTTTAATGATCCAAGGTATTAAAATCAGGTGATGGCCATCAAAAATTAAGTGTTTATTTTTGCTACTATCATAACAAATCTGCTAAGCATTTTAATATTTCTTTCCTCACAATGTTTAACGAATCTAGTATTTCACACTTCTTAGTTGCCATATCCGCTTAGCTCCCTCTTGTAAAAACAAATGCAAAGCACTCATTAAGAAGCAAGCACGTGTCTTTCAAGTTGACCTTTTTTTGACACTAATTGGCCATGTTTTTTATTTGATTATCTTCTTTTGCTTTATATATTTTGAAAATATCTTTGGATTTTCCTTGATTCTACTTTCCAGCATTTCTATTTGCTTTTCTAATTTCATGTGCTTTCTTTCCTGCTCTTGTTTTTCTACAATATAGTTGAGCTTTTGATATCTGACAGAAACTGGTTTTTAAACTTGATTTACTTTATATACATCTATGGTCTGACAACAGAATGAAGACTAAAAATAAACCTTTCTTTTACACATGGGAACTCAAATGGTTTCTTGTTAGTACTTGAAGCAAGTAGATCATGTTGCTGCTAAAGGCACACAGCTATCAGTCATAAACCACTTGAGTAGTACACAAAATAACCTGAATGTTTTATCTTATGATCAAGAAACTTTCATTATTTCTAAACAGTGGATTTTAAATGGTAATTTAGTTTGGTGCAATGGTTGTTAACTGAATACACAGAAAGCAATTAAAATATAAAAATTCAAGCAAGAAATGGCTTAATTTATACTTGAAAGCTCAAAACTCTCAGTCTTGTTCATTTGTAATTGTCAGTGACATAGTAAGATACAAAACGTGACTAATCCATTTAAAGCATTTAATTGTTACTGTGTAGTTTTTGTCCCTGTATTTAAGAAAAGATAAACTAACTTTGGAGGCGATTCAAAAGAGATTCACAGGAATGATTCCCAGGATGAAGAGGTTGACTTTCAAGAACGACTAAACGGATTAGGCCTTTATTCATTTGCTTGAAAGAATAAGGAGTGATCTTATTGAAACATATAAGTTTCTGGCAAGGCTTGACAGGTTAGGTGTTGGAAAGATGTTTCCATTAATGGGGATGTCTTGAATTAGGGAATATAGTTACAGAGAAAGGGAACTTATTTAAAACTGAGATATAAAGGAATTCCTTCTTCCAGAGGGTAGTGAATGTCTGGCATTTTCTACCCCACAGACCTGTAGAGGCTTGATCACTGGAAAGTATTTAAAAAGGTGATTGTAGTTTTGAAATATTGGGGAGTTGAGGGCTTTGAGGAGATGGCTAAAAAGAGGAGTTGAGGCCTGAGGCAGATCAGCCACGATCTGTTGAATGGCAGGACTGGCTCGAGGGGCTGAATAGTGTACTCTAGCACCTCTTGCTTACTTATATCCTGTGATACTTGATCGTTGTTTAATTTCCCAGCTGAGATTTTGCATATGGAATTAATTGTTACAATATATATTGCTTTCTCAATACAGCAATCCTTCTGACATGAACATTCTTGTACCAGGAGCAGGACTTGGAAGACTAGCCTGGGAAATTGCTAGATTGGGTTATAGCTGCCAGGGTAATGAGTGGAGTCTATACATGCTCTTCTGTTCACATTTTGTACTCAACAGGTAAAGACTGACTTCAGAATTTGAGCTGCACTTGCTGTAGAGTGTGTAGTCTTAAAAATATTTTCTAGTTTAAAATTATTAAAACTGTATGATTTATTTTAAACAAAACAGAACATGTTGGATTACATGGCAGGCTAAACAGAATTTATTAAGCGAAAATATAGGTTGTGTCCATTTCATTAATCTTTCAACAGTCTGACTTGACATATTAACTTGCTTTGCCTCTTTATTCCTACTGATTGATTTGTGTATTTCCAACACGTCTGCTTTTGTTGGATTTTCACCACTTAACAGTTTTGTTTGTTTAGAAAATATAAATGATTTTTTGTGCATTAAAGTGCCTAATTCTTTTTTTTAAAGATGTACTGGAGTGAACACAATGACACTGTACCCCTGGATACATCAATTTAGTAACAACAAGCGATCAGCTGATCAGATTCGACCAGTTCATTTTCCAGATGTTAACTCTCATAGTCTTCCATCTTATGCTAACTTTTCTATGACAGCTGGAGATTTCCAGGAGATCTATACAGAGCCAAGTAAGTAAATCATTATTGGCATTTTGTCAGCATTATTATTTAGACTGATTTGCACTTTTTACTTAGTACATTTATAACACGAATACAGTTTTAAATAAGGGATCATAAATCAGTTGCTGTGTTAAGAATTATTTCAACTAAGGTTTTGGAGTAGATCTGTCGCTCTGGTTGTGGGTGTTGAGGTTGGTTGGCTCGCCGAGCCGGTTTGTTGTTCCACAGACGTTTCATTACCGTGCTTGGTAACATCCTCAGTGCAGCCTCTGATGAAGCGTCGGTGTGTTTCCCGCCTGGTTTTTAAACTCTGGGGTCCGTTGCGATGGATTGCCTCACTACCGGGTTTCCTCCGTAGTGGAATGTATATGGGGTCGAGTTCAATGTGTTTATTAATAGCATGCTTCGTGCAGTGCTATGTTTCCAGGAACTCTCGTGCTTGTCTCTGCCTAGCCTGTCCCAGGATCTTGATGTTGTCCCAGTCAAAGTCGTGGTTCTCCTTGATCAAAACCAACACCAAGATCCTGGGACAGGCTAGGCAGAGACAAGCACGAGAATTCCTGGAGGCATGGCACTCCACGAAGCATGCTATTAATAAACACATTGAACTCGACCCCATATACATTCCACTACGGAGGAAACCCGGTAGTGAGGCAATCCATCGCAACGGACCCCAGAGTTTAAAAACCAGGCGGGAAACACACCGACGCTTCATCAGAGGCTGCACTGAGGATGTTACCAAGCACGGTAATGAAACGTCTGTGGAACAACAAACCGGCTCGGCGAGCCAACCAGCCTCAACAATTATTTCAACTTTTAAACTTGGTTTGTGTAGTAAAGCTCTAGATTTAAAATGCAATGTTTTACAAATTTGCTGTTTTTAGCTTTGAGTTGCAGTGCAATCAAAACATCTTCATTCCAACCTTTGAATTCCATTTCACAATTGCTTATATTTATGTTTGAGCAATTTATTATGAAGTGCTTTTACTCCATTCTCATAATGCAACAGCCACAGTTGTAGGCCACTGATACTTCTGTTTAAGTTGAATTTACCAAAAAAAAAGGCAGTCCCTTTTATGCAATGTATTTCTAGTTGTGGCAAATTAATATAATTATCTACATTCTATACAGCTCTATAAGAAATAAGACCAGGAGATTCTGTATAATAGCATAAGAAATAAGAGCAGGAGTAAGCCATAAGGCTTCTTGAGCTTGGTCCATCAAACAGTAAGATCATGGCTGATCTTCAACCTCAGTTCTGCTTTCCCTCGGATTCACATATCACTCGATTTTCACTAGAATCCAAAAGAGTATCCACCTCAGGCTTGCATATACTCAATCTTTTGAAGATCCACTTGGGATGTTCCCTGGGGTAAAGAATTCTACAGTCTTATCAATGTTGGGAGAGATCTTTTTCGAAGTGTATTCTAAATCTCTCTGAATTATAGCAAAAGCAAACTGCAAATGTTTTGAATGCCTCAAAAAAACCACTTTGAACTCTTAGTGAATGCAGCTGATGAATGGTGTTCTGTATTAAGGTGCAAGGTGAGAAAGAGCCCATTGATCAATATATTACTGCATTAATACAGCTCACAGAATTCAGAATTCGTGCAATTAAAAGATGATCTAAATAAAAAGAGGATAATATTATAGGGAGATAGTGGCATGGTGATATTATCACTGAACGAATGATCCAGAGATGCAGGCTAATGTTATGGAAGTAGGAATTAAAATCCCACGGTGGCATGTGGTGAAATTTAAATTTTTCAAGTGGTCATACCTGGAGGAGAAATGAATTAACGCTCAAATTAAAGCAATGACATGCAATCCCTCTGCACAACAAGTGCATTAGAATCGTCTGAAAACTTTCCATTTGCTTCCCAAAAGGAGACCTTGACAATCCTCATTTACCACCAAGCACTTTTACTTGGCCAAGCTAGTTTGCACTTTGAACAATTCCTCCTTTAACTTGACCCATTTTCTTCCAGTCAGAGTGACTATGGGTATGCACTTGGACCCAGTTATGTTTGTCTCTTCGTGGGGTATGTAGAACATGCCATGTTCCAGTCCTACTCAGAGTATTCTCCCACTTTTTCTTCACTGTGCCAAGAACATAATCACTGCTCAGCTTGGTCTTATGTGGAATTTGAAAAAATGATCAATTTTGATTCGAATGTCCATTAGATGTCGCTTTCACATCATCCCTGTATGACTCTTCCATGACTTCCCTGTCTCCATTTCTGGATTAGGTTATCTGCCAATACCACTGCAAGCCAGCGACTCCCACAGTTACCTTGACTGCATTTCCTCAATCCATGCTTCCTGTAAGGATGGGTACATGAACAGGAAGGTTTTAGAGTGATGCTGGCAAATGGGACTATGTCAGATTGGGATGTCTGGTCAGCATGGACGAGTTGGACCGAAGGGTCTATTTCCATGCTGTATGACTCTGACTGCATTTTCACAGTTTCTCCATTTTAATTGGATCTGATCTGCTAATGCCACCTTCCATGGGGTGCCTCTGACACCACCACCACCACCACCCCCACCCCCACCCCCACCCCCACCCCCACCCCCACCTCTGAAATCTGTGATCTCGTCCAGCTTCACAGCTCTCCTTGATAGCTGCATTCATCCTCTTGAACATCCCAAGTTTAATTACTGTACCATTCTTAGCTGTGTCCCCCGATGCTCATCAGTAGAATTCCTTCCCTAATCCTCTCTGACTCTGCAGTTGATTTGTTTTTATCTTCATGACACTCCTTAAAACCTGCCACATTGATGAGGCTGTTGGTCATCTGTCCCAATTTCTCCAAATGTGGTTTTGTGCCATACTTTGCTTTTAATTTCTCTGAAGTACCTTGGGACATATGATCATGTTAAAGGTGTCTCATAAACACAAGTGGTTTCAGTAGTTTTTAATTGCCTGACTATATTGTACTCCAAAGTGGCCAATCAAAAGGGGAGAAGTTCCTGATCTTTAATAGCTGTCTTTCGGTGATTTACTCAATTTTTTTTTCTTTTTTTTTGTTTCATTATTTCCAGATATCCTTTGAAGTGACTTTGCTGCTTTGGGTTGTATTGTATATATGACACCTTGGCCCCAAAAATTTCAACCTTCTTATCTTCACCATTTCCATTCCTAAATAATTAATTTTAGCATTTCCTAGCTATTAGATTAACTGGCTTGTAGCTTTCTACTTTCTGTTTCCCTAACTTTTTGAAGAGATGTTACTTTTGCAATTTTCCAATCTGCTGGGAGCTTTCTAGAAATTAGACAACTTTGGAAGGTGGCACCCAGTGCAGCAATTTTGTTTCAGACCCTAGAATGTAAGCCATCAGGAGCTGGGGATTTGTCAGACTTTCTCACCACTAGTTTTCCCTACTTTTTCTCTCATGGTCATTAATTAATTCTGTCTCATTACATATTACCAGTATAAACTAGTCTGCTCCCTGTTTGTTCAAGAAGGTAATATTCTAAGAAACTTTCCTGAATACACTCCAAAATCATTTTTCAGGCACCTCTTCCATTTGGAGTTATCTAATCAATATAAAGATTAGAATTGCCTATGCTTTTTTACAATGTATTCTTTCTAAGCTGTAGGCCTATCCAGCTGTGCCAGCATTATAATCTATTGCTACTGGCCTTGTGAAGATTGTGTTGAGCTGCTTTCTTGAGCTGCTGCAGTCCATGTGGTCTAGGTGCATCCATAATGCTGTTGGGAAGAGAATAGTAGGATTTTGGCTCTGTGACCATGAATGAACAGCAATGTCTCCCTAAGTTCAGAATGGTGAGTGCTTTGGAGAGGATTTTGCATGTGGTGGTGACCCCATGTATCAGCTGCGCATGTCCTTTAGATGGTAGCAGTCATGGATTTAAAAGCTGCTGTCTATGGAGCCTTGTTGAATTTTTGAAATGCATCTTGTGTATGGTATCCACTGCTACTACTGTGCCTCGGTGGTGGAGGGAGTGATTGGCACCACATCCACAATCACAATCACCTGCTATGTTTTGGATGATGTCATTGAGAGTTGTTGGAGCTGCATTTAGAACTTAGTTGTCTGCTTCCCAGTTAAATATTTTATTCCTTCACAGATTCTAGGCTTCGCAGTCTAGACCAGCACTTACAGCCCATCCCTAATTGGTCTTGAGAAGATGGTGAAGAGTGTTCTTGAACCACTTCATTTTGTACAATTACACCCAAAGCGCTATTAAGGAGTTCACTGTTTTTGACCAAGTGACGTGAAAGAGCAGTGATTATGGTTCCATGTTGGTGATGGTGTGTTCCCATGTATCTGCTGCCCTCAATCATCTGGGTGGTAGATATTGCATGTTTGATCGGTACTATTGAAGGAGACAGAGTTGCTGTATTGCATTGTGTAGATGGTACACACTGCAGACACTCTGCACTGACAGTGGAGGGAATGAATGTTGAAGCTGGTAGATGAGATGCAAATCAAAAGGGCTGCTTTGCCTTGGATGGCGTCAAACCTCTTGAGTGTTGTTGAATTACATTTCTCCAGTTAAATGTATAGCATTCCAATATCTGTTGACGAACAGAGAGACCTAGGGGTTCAGATGCTCAGTTCTTTGAAAGTTCCATCCCTAGTAAACAGGTTTGTTAAGAAGCAGTTTAGCGTGCTTGCCTTCATTGCTCAGACTTTTGAGTATAGGTGTTGGGATGTCCAATTCAGGTTGTATAGGACGTTGGTGAGGCCATTGCATACGATTCTGGTTGCCCTGCTATTAGAAGGATATTATTAAATTAGAGGGGTTTCAGAAAAGATTTATGAGGGTGTTGCCAGGACTGGAGGGTTTGAGTTATATGGATAGGCTGGGACATTTTCACTGGAGCATAGCAGTTTGAGGGGTGACCTTTAAAGACATTATGAAATCATGAGGGGGCATAGATAAGGTGAATGACAAGGGTCTTTTCCCTAGGGTGGGGGAGTTCAAAACTAGGAGCCATATTTTTAAGGTGAGAGGAGAAAGGTTTAAAAAGAACCTGAGGGGCAACTTCTTCATTCACAAGGTGGTTCGAATGTGGAATGAACTGCCAGATAAAGTGGTAGATGCAGGTACACACACAACATTTAAAAGACGTTTGGATAGGTACACAAATAGGAAAGGTTTAGAGAGATATAGGCAAATGAGACTAGGTTAGTTTGGGAAACTTGGTCGGCCTGGACGAATTGGATCGAAGGGTCTGTTTCCGTGACTCTATGGCTCTGTTTGTGAGAGACCGTTAACAAAGATGAAAGAAGGACGTCAGTATATTCATACCATTATGGATACGACTTGATTTCCAGAAACTATTCCTTTAAGGACACAGCTAAAAAGCAGTGGACCCCTGCCTTTCAACAACTCCCTGGCCAAGAAAATTCTGCTACTATAACTGATTTGGTGATCTTTAGATGTCTATATATTAGAGATTTGCTGGGGTGCAGCTGAATCTAAACATTATCATCTTTATTGTCTTAGAGTTACACAAGTTACACATGTTACACAAGTGTAAAATAACTTCAGCATTTTTGTACCAACAGACACGTGGGATTGTGTAGCAACATGTTTCTTCATTGACACAGCACATAATGTTGTTGATTATATTGAAACGATATGGAAGATTCTGAAACATGGAGGCATATGGATAAATCTTGGTGAGTAATCTGATATTCTGTTTGCAATTAATATTGCAACTATATTTAAGAACATATGTATCTATACATTTTAAACTTCTATAAATAGAGTGTGTGTATATATGCATGTATGTCTTAGGGTATAAGCATCAAATATTTTAACATTCGAATCAGTCTCAGGAATTAATAAAGCCAGATTCGCACATCATTAGCTGTACGACAATGTTTCAGTTTTTAAACCACAAGTGCATAAATTGATGCTGCCAAATCAATGGATGTATATTTGAGGAAAAATCTTCTTGTATTTCAGTTCTGTTTCCTCCAGAAATAATGATCACAACTGCTTTGATTCCTTAAGGTATAGCCATAGCAATGTAAAATGTGAACATGATGGTATCTGCTTTTGTATATGTACTACATCAATATTAAATGTAACAGAAGCACTAGTAGTATTTTAAATTATGTTCCTCTGATGCTTTTCCACCTATTTCCTTATATAGACAACACAAATACTTCGTGCAAAGTGCAAAACCTGATAAAGAAAGCACCTTGAAGACTCTTTGTAGGTGACCATTATTCTGCAGATTGTGTTTTATTTTACCTTTAATTTTATATATAAACTAAGCAGATTAGTGAAGTGACAGCAAACTAGCTGTATATGATCAGGGTGATTTGCTCACTTATTAATCTATTAATGTTTGAGTGGCAGAATATTCGTAGATACTGAACCTTGTCCTCCTCAAAGAAAGTGGAGGATATGACAATGGAGCAGCTTCTGTCTGTGATGGGGTTTAGATGTTTTCATCAAAGTATTATTGAACCAAATTTTAAACAGAATAGGTTTTGACTCAATGTATGGAAATTTTCAAGATTAGTAAAATTCAAAACTAAAAAAAAATGCATTATCTAGTGTTTAATTGTAATGATTTAAAATTTACGTAAATTTTAATAGAAGTGCTTTTCATTTTTTTTTTGGAACATTGATATTTTGTTCTCAAACAGTTAGTTTGGAACTAAATGTTTTGAAATTAACATTGTATGCTGCCAGTTGTATTAAGTATGTTAATTGATCAATTGTAGAAGCATTACCTTTCAGTGATTTGTAAATAGTTGTCAGAAAATTGAGGATGAAATTTTACTTGGCCGTCACACTTGCTCTTCTGTAGGCTACATGTGTCATGAAATCTACCACATTTACTAAATTATCTGAGGGAAAGTTTCATGTATTTTTCCTTTTACACTGCCTACTCCTTCAGAGGTGCTACACTATTAAAATTGGTTGCCACAGCCTCTGTGTCACAGAGATCACTTTGTTCCATGGAATATTTGAATACCTCTAACCCTACTTATTCTTACATTACCTTTTCTTCACCAGTTTTTTTTTAAACTAGTCATGAATGCAACCGTTGCTGTGAGTCTGAGCGTGTTCCACATTTTCCCTATGCAAGGGAGAAATTTCCTTCCAATTCTCTTGTTAATTTTGCTGTTCAGTTCGGTATCTGATTTCAAGGTAAATGACCTATAAACATTTGAATTATCTTTGTATTTGAGCATTTTAAAGACCTGGAAAATGTCTCCTTTTCATCATCTTTCCTCCAGTGAATCCACATGCATTCTGTGATTCTGTTCATAACTTGGAGGCTTGAATACCTTAATTCTCTGTTCATCCTCTCATTGCACCAATCTTTTGGACATTGAGCATACAGGATTTTCAGATGAGATTAACAGTCATTTTTAACTTGTATTCATATAATTTTGATACGTTGTACTTGATAGGTTTGTTACAAGAACAATGTTGTCTTATTGTTTATGACTGTGTAGTAAGTTATACACTTTGCAAATGGGCAAACATGCTGGATGTTTCCTTCTGTGAGGAGAAGATCGATTAGGTTGACTTGAAGTGTACTACTGTAATGCTACTTATAATTCCTCTTTATTGTGGCAATGTTAGCTTTTGCAAGTAGACACTGAATTCTTACATTCATAATAGTAACTAAATTTAGCATTACATAAAATAATGAATGTTGAGAATTTAAGGGGATAGAACCATTATAGTCTGCAGCTCTGAAAAGCAACTAATTTTAAAATAGTACACAAGAAACAGTATCAAAAAACAAGAATCAAAAACTGCTTTCTGCATTTGTTTTACTCATCACAATTACAAAATTTTAATACATATTCTGTTGAGAATGAAAGCCTGTATGCGAAGGATTATTATCTGTGGTAATTAAGGAAATGAAGAATGGGGGTTACTGAACCTGCTCGTGTGTGTTCAGGCATCTGTATCTTCTGCCTGATGGAAGAGGTTATAGGAGATCATTACCAGGGTGCGATGGGCCTTTGATGTTTACAGCCTTTCCACGGCAGCGAGCCATGTAAATGGAGTCCATGGATGGAAGGTTGGTTTCCATAATGGTCTGAGCTGTACACACCACCTTCAATAGTTTCTTATGGTCCTGGCAGTTGCCATACCAGGCCATTATGCACCCCAGATGGTGTACAGTATTCCAAAATGTGAGGCTGTCCATTTTGGCAGGAAGACTTGGAAAGCAGAAAATTGCTTTTATAGATTGCATCAGAGGAGTTCTGCAGTACAGAGGAACTGTGAGTGTTTCATGTGCGATCTCTCAAAGTTAGGAACCAGGCAAAGTAGTTAGGAAGGCAAATAGAATGTGGATATTGCAAGGGCTGGAGATGAAAATAGGGAAGGCTTGCTAGGACATTGGTTAGTTCAGGTCATAGACCATAGGATCCTACAGTGTGGAAGCAAGCTATTCGACCCATTGACACCACACTGATTCCCTGAAGAGCATTCCATCCCATGGCTAATCGACCGAGTCTGCACATGAAGGTAATTTAACGTGGCCTAACCAGCACACCTTTGGACTATGGGAGGAAACCCTTGCAGACATCGAACATTACAGCGCAGTACAGGCCCTTCGGCCCTCGATGTATGGGGACAATGGTGCAAATTCCACACACAAAGTTGCTGAAGGCTGGAATTGAACCTGGTGCTGTGAGGCAGCAGTGCTAACCATTGAGCTGCCATGCTGCTCCAACTACTGCAGACAGATGATTTGGTCTCCTTCCCTAAGGAGCAATATACTAGTTTTGAAAGCAGGTTAGAAAAGTTTCATTGAGCTTGTTCTTGGGATAAAGGAATTGTCTGAAGAGCTTGACAGGGAAGGTATTCAGGGAAGGTATTGATTGCGTTCCCTGCTGGGAAATCTAGAAGTAAGACATGATTTTTAAAAAAAAAATTCTTCCTCCTATTCTTATGAATTTCTGTTTTCTTAAGTTTTGCCAAAGGAAGGGACATAATTGCACCAAATTCATAAGTATGGAGACGTCAAAGACGTCATTGGGAGTTCCACTTGTTCTTAGTTTACAAGTGTCACCCATGGCTAATCTCAATCCAAAGCCATCATTTCACAGTCATTCATACAGCATTCCTTGTGTAGTTTTTCATGCTGTTCACCAAATTTACTACACAGTACTGAACACTGAAAAACAACACCACTTTTCTGCTTGGGGATCCTGCCACCCTCCAGATTCAATCATTTTAGGGTCTGAACTCTCCCATGTACTAGCCCCCTACCCCACACAACAAACCTTGTTATCACATCGGCTGCCATTACACACTACCTGTTGTTAGTAACAAACAGTCCCCATTAACAGCTATTCACCCTCCTAGCCAGATCATTATCCACTCCTTTGTCCAACTGTTCTCCTTTCTGTTTGGGCTATCTCCCCACCTAATCATTTACTCCTTACCCTCCCCACCCACTTCCCCCCCACCCCCACCCCCACCCCCACCCCCACCCCCACCCCCAGATGGAATTCCATTTGTCATTTTTCCACACATTGAAATCATTGCTATCTTTCTGGAGTCTCCACACCCATGAATTTGGTGCGATTTCACAGTCAATTTTTGTCTCATCTGCATATTTCCTAATCATGCCTTTCACATTTAAGTCCAAATTATTAATATGTACACCAAACAGCAAAGGCTCACTGAACCCTGTGGGATTCCATTGGAAATTGCTTTCCATTTGCAAAGACATCTATTGACCATGTCCTCCTCCAGTGTCACAATGACGCCACCTGCAAACTGGAGGAGCAGCACCTCATATTCTGCCTTAGGAGCCTACAGCCTGATGGCCTAAACATAGAATTCACCAGTTTTAAAGTCTCCCCACCCCCGGCCTCATCCCTGTCCGACCCTTCCTCTCATCCCCGCCTCCTTGACCTAACACAACCCTGTCCATCATCTCTCCCACCTATCCGCTGCACCCATCCCACCCCACTGACCAATCCCCACCACTCCCCACTTGCACTCACCTATCACCTTCCCACCTACCTTCCCCAGCCCCACCCGTCCTCTCCTCTCTGTATTTATTTCTGAGCTCCCTTCCCCCTCCCCATTTCTGAAGAAGGGTCCAGATCTGAAATGTCAACTTTCCTGCTCCTCTGATGCTGCCTGGCCTGCTGTGTTCATCCAGCTGCACACTGTGTTATCTCTGATTCCAGCATCTGTAGTTCTTGCTACCTCTATTGACCATTACCATTTGTTTCCTGTTGCTGAGCTAATGTTGGATCCAACTCCTCACATTCTCCTGAATCCCATAGCTTTAACTTTTCTGACCAGTCTACCGTGTGGCTTGTAAAATGCATCACAAAAAAAAATCACTACATATAAATAATATCCACTACCTCATCATTATTTTAAAACAAAATTAAGGTCGTAAGACACAACCTTCCCTTAAATCCATGCTGACTATCCCTGATTGAAAAGATCCTTACAAAGTGAGAGTTTTTCCTATATCTCAGAATTGATTGTGTTAATTTAATAATAAATAATAATGCATACTCGATGCCAATATGATGGAAGAGATCTTCTGAGTTTTGGCTAGGGAATTGAAAGATGTTATTGTTTTAAACATGATATACAAGTTGATCAGTGCCTGTGGCTATGCTAGTTGTAAAACGTTCGATCTCAAATCTAAAAGCTAAGCAGATTCAGACTTGGTTAGTACTTGGATGGGAGACCACCTGGGAATGCCAGGTATCGTAGCCTAGGGGGCCCTTGTGGTGCATTGGTCCTATGTTTAAGTCAGCAGCCTCTGGTTCAAGTCACACCTGCTGCAGAGGCGTGTAACAATATCTCTGAACAGGTTGATGCAAAAATTTCTATACAAGTTGATCAGACCTTTATTCAAATACTGAAATATCAGTTTTTACACCCAACTTTTATACCTTTTTCTGATCCCTTCATTAATTCACAACCTTCTTAATTATATTGCATAGTTTTCATTTGACAAATGAATTGTTTATGCTTGCTTCTTATAGATAGAGATCTAGTTTAGTGATTGCCTTGAGGTGGAAAACTGTCTGTTTTTCTCTCCTTGCTTGATTCTCATTCCCTAACTTTCCACCCTAGAGGCTGTAGTTTTTCTCAAACAAGTGTTTAAGTAAGGCTGCAAAGTTATTTTTTAATTAATGAACAAAGGGAGCTTTTCTTCCTGGCGCATGTCTATGATCTCTATTATTTATGCCTTCTTATTAACTTAGTCTTAGAGTTGCTTTATACCTTTTTTAAGTTATTAAAATATAGAATCATAGTTCCTTCTTAAGGGTAAAGCTAAGTTGTTGTCAGGATTACATTAGTACACTTAGTCAATCAATTTAACCCTTTACTTGGATTATAGCAATATGTTTGCCACTAAACTGGTTTGCCATTTGCTAACTTCTGTGCTTAATTGGTCTAGCACCTTTAGAGTTATATCAAACTCTGTAAACCTGGTTATCTTGTTTTAGGTATGTCACGTGATTACCATAATGTATGTTGCATAGCTCAAGGTATACCTATTTAAACCTAACATAGACTAATGCCATGGAGACTTGGGTTCAAGTCCTATTGTGATAATTGTTGGAATTTGAATTTAATTAAATCTGGAAATTGAAAAGAGAGTCTCACCAATGGTGCCAAATCATTAACAGTCGTAAAAGCTGTCGATACTGTGTGGAGCTAGAGGAACACAGCAGGTCAGGCAGCATCATAGGAGCAGGAAAGTTGATGTTTCAGATCAGAACTGGGGAGGGAGATGGGAGCTCAAATAAATAGAGGGAGGGGGGTGAGGGTTGGTATATAGGGTAGTGATGCATGTTAGGGGTGTGGAGATTGGTCAATGGGAAGGATGGGGCAAATAGGTGAGAAGGAAGATGGACAGGTGGTGTCAGGTCAAGGAGGTGGGAATGAGAGGGAGGGCTGGACATGGGATGAGGCCAGGGGTGGGGAGATTTTGAAGCTGGTGAATTCCATGTTGAGGCCAATGGGCTGTCGGCTCCCGAGGCAGAATATAAGGTGTTCTTCCTCCAGTTTACGTGTGGCCTCATTATGACATTGGAGGAGGCTCAGGATGGGCATGTTGCCAAGGGATTGGGAGGGATAATTGAAATGTCTGGCAACCAGAAGGTGATGTTGATCGGGGCATACAGAGCGCAGATGCTTCGCGAGTCTGTGTTTGGCCTCTCTGCTGTAGAGGAGGCCACATCGGGAGCAACGGTTGCAGTGGGTCTGGTTAGAAGACATACAGGTGAATCCCTGTCTGATTTGGAACGATTGTTTGGGGTCTTGGATAGACGTGAGAGGGGAGGTGTAGGGGCAGGGTATAGCACTTCCTGTGGATGCAGGGAAAGGTGCTGGGTGTGGTGGGGTTGGTGGAGAGTGTAGAGTAGACGAGGGTGTTGCAGAGTGAGCGGGCCCTGTGGAAAGTAGATAGGGGTGGGCAGGGGACCATCTCTTTTGTGATGGAGCCTGATTGAAGGTAGCAAAAGTGGTGGAGGATGATGCTTTGGATTTGGAGGTTGGTGGGGTGGTATCTGTGGACCATGGAGACTCTATCCTTATTGTTGTTAGGCAGAGGGATTTTGAGAGCAGAAGTGCAGGAAATGCAGGAGACGCAGTTGAGGGCATTATGAATCACGGGAGAGGAGAAGTTATGGTCCTTGAAGTAGGAGGGCATCTGGGATGTCGGAGAGTGGAATGCTTCATCCCAGGAGCAGACGTGGTGGAGGTGGAGGAATTCGGAGTATGGGATCGCATTTTTGTAAGAGCGTGGGTGAGAGGAGGTGTGGTCAAGGTATCTATGGGAGTCGGTGGGTTTGAAGTAAATGTTGATGCTGAGTCAGTTGCCGGAGATGGTCCAGGTGAATTTGAGGTCGGAGTGAAAGGTGTTGGTGAAGTGGATGAACTGTTTGAGTTACTCATGGGAGTACGAGGCAGCACTGATGCAGTCATTAATATAGCGGAGGAAGAGGTGACGGATGGTGCCAGCGTAACTGTGGAGGAGGGACTGTTCTATGTATCCTACAGAGAGGCAGGCATAGCTCAGATCCATGCGGGTGCCAATTGCCATCCCTTTACTTTGTAGGAAGTGGGAGGAGTTAGAGGAAAAGTTGTTGAGGGGGAGGACAAGTTCCATCAAATGGATGAGAGTGTCGGTGGAGGGTGAAGGCTTGGGCCTGTGGGAGGGGAAGAAATGGAGGGCTTTTGGGCCCTCCTCATGGGGGATACAAGTGTAGAGAGACTTTACATCCATGGTGAAGATGAGGCGTTGGGGACCGGGGAATTGAAGGTCTTGGAGAAGATTGAAGGTGTGGGTAGTGTCCCGAACGTAGGTGGGGAGTTCCTGGACCAAGGAGAGAAAACGGAGTCGAGGTAGGTGGAGATGAGTTCAGTGGGGCAGAAGCAGGCAGAGACAATGGGTCGACTGGAGCTGTCAGGTTTGTGGATTTTGGGTAGGTCAACCTCATATTGTAAGGCTATCATTGTTTTGTTTTTCTCAAATATGATTTAATCCTTGAAGAAAACAGTGTATTACCAGTGCAGGTAATAATTAGAACAAGAAGAAAAGGCAATACTAAAATTATTTCTAGACAAGACACTTTGTTAGTTGGAATAATCCAGTGAGAATCCAAACAGACTAATATATTCAATTTTATATATGTATGAAGATGGTTGACAGGAAAACACCAGTTGTCCATTGAATATGTTGCAAGTGGTTGCGATTGCTTCTAATATATTGGTTCACAATACGACACTGCCAACATCTGGTCAATGGTAAACCCCTCAGAAGTTAAATTGGACTGGCCGTATAGGTACCGTGGCAATGAGAGCAGATAAAAGGCCAGGAATACTGCAGTGAATAACTCACTTCCTGACATGTGTCCTTTAGGGAAGGAAACTGCCATCGGATCTGTTCTGGCCTACAGGTGATTCCAGACCCACAACAATGTGGTTGACTCTTAATTGCCCTTGGGCGGGGTAGGCAATTTGGGATAGGCAATACGACGCCCAAATCCCGTGAATGAACAAAAAACTCCCCAAAGCCTGTCCACCGTTATAAGCCTAAAATCAGGAGTGATGGAATATTCTCCATTTGTCTGGATATGTACGGCTTCAACAACACTGCAGAAGCTTGACACCATCCAAGACAAAGCAACCTACCTGCTCGGCACCACATTTACAAATATTTGCTTCATCTACCACTGATACACAGTGGCAGTGGTGTGTACCATCTACAAGAACTTCACAAGGCTTGTTAGGCAGCAGTTTCCAAACCCACAACCACTATCATCTAGAAAGACAAGGGCAGCAGGTACGTGGAGCACCACATTTTGCCAGATCCCATCCAAGCCACTCACCATCCTGACTTGAAATATATTGCCATTTCTTCAGTGCCACTGAGTCAAAATCCTGTGAGCTCTGTGTGCATAATACAGCAAATGGACTGCAGCAATTCAAGAAGATAGCTCACTTACCACTTTCTTGACACCACTAGGATGGGGAGGTGATGGCCTAATGGTATTATCGCTGAACTGTTAATCCAGAGACCCAGATAACATTCTGGGGACCCCGGTTTGAAGCAGGTGGTGGTGAACTCATTTTTATCTTGAATTAAGAATCTAATAATGACTGTGAATCCATTGTCGATTGTCGGAAAAACCCATCTGGTTCACTAATGTCCTTTAGGAAAGGAAACTGCGTTCTTGCCTGGTCTGGCCTACATGTGACTCCAGACCCACAGCAATGTGGTTGACTCTTAACTGCCCTCTGGGCAATTAGGGATGGGCCATAAATGCTGTCTAGCCAGCAATGCCCTCATCCCCTGAATAAATAAAGAAAAAAAAACTAGGACTGGGCAATAGATAGTTACCCAGCCAAAAACAGCTCATATCCTCTGAATATGAAAAAAAGAGATCTACAGTCCTGGAAAAGGACAATTCTCTAACCTGTAACCTGTTTCTACCCTTGTACAATTTATGCATATGACCTGTAGTTTACCCAAAAGTATCTAATTGAAATAATCCATTGTGCATACAGTCTATTCCTTTTGTTAATTTTAACATCCCTATCAAATCACCCCACAATCTCCGCATTTCTAAAATAATCCTAGTTTTTAGAGGTGAGCAGGAAATGCTTTAAGTATGTTGTGAAGAGAGCAACAGTGATGTTTCCCCGTGTCTGCGTGGGTTTCCTCCGGGTGCTCTGGTTTCCTCCCACAGTCCAAAGATGTGCACGCTAGGTGGATTGGTCATGCTAACTTACCTGTAGTGTTCAGGGATGCGTAGATTAGGGGAATGGGTCTGGGTGAGTTGCTGTGAGGGTTGGTGTGGACTTGTTGGGCTGAAGGGCCTGTTTCCACACTGTAGGGATTCTATGAACTTCTATAACATGAAGAGCGGAGGTAGGAATGAATGGAATCTCTGTGGTCAGATGATGCACAGGTGTAATTTAAATCATAAAAGCAATGATAGTACAAGGCAAAAGTGAATAGTAATGGAACTAGTGAAGTAATAAAAGATGGCTGTAGAGATCCGTAAATGGCAGAGCGACATCATTAAGAACTGTTTCTCGAGTATGGTTAGGGAATTGTTGAAGATTGTTGATTCAATTTCAAATTCAGAGTGTTGTAATGTGCATTATAATGTGTTCCTGATATGATGAGGAACATTCCTCACATTTGCTTCAAGTAGCACTGAAATGGTATTGTCTGCCATGGTCAGAGTGGGAGTAGGATGGATAATATAATTAGGGACAGGATTTTGGGGTCATGCTTGTGAGGGTGATGAGAGAGTGGATCAGAATGAAACAGGAGACGGTCCTTTAGGAGTGCTGAAAAGGGTTAAGGTGATGAATCGGATAATGGCATTATGCTGCAGCTTTTAAAAATGGAGGGTGATCCATTGAATGTGAAAGCTATGGGGCTGAAGACTAGGACAGAGGATTCCTTATCAATTTGATGCAAAGGGTATTGTTTGTAATTGAATAAATTTGACAGCAAGAAATTGGATGGACCATGTCAAGATTTCTAACAACTATGGTAGAGAGGAGTCCTCAGTTGAGGGTAAAGGAATACGTATTTGAACCACCAGTGTGGAAGTTGGCATTGCCTGAAAAATCAATACAGAAGGATTAAGTTGGAAAATTGAAAACTCTTTACAGGTAGAGTGGGAGGAAACCTAATAAAGGTATTTATGTCAATCATAAATCAAAGTATTGTTGATGCTGAAAATCTGAAATGACAACAGAACATACTGAAAAAAACTGAGCAGGTCTGGCAGTATGCGTTAAGAGATGAACAATTAAATTTATTTTGAGTCCAAAATAACTCTTTAGGCTGGAAATATTAGTTAGACTGATGAGTTTTTATCAGCACTTTGTTTTTATTGTAGTTTATGAAGTCAGTGGGCTTATACTGGATATTGGTTGCAAACATATCCTTAAAATGGATATAAAAATTTGGAGACGAGGCAATGGAAAGTGGGAGTTGAGTTATTTTAGGTAGGGAAGGGTGAAAATTTGAAGCAAAATTGGTGATTTTTTTTTCCCCAGATCTGGGCAAGAGCAGGAGCTGCAAGAGCACTGATAGTGTCATCAATGTACTGAGAATAGAAGTGAGGAAGGGGACCCAAGTTGGAGTGGAACAAAGAATACTGTATATTCCATTAAAAGCTCAGGTGTGGCACTATATTCACACTTTTTTTTTTTAACTCGGAGGAATGAAGAACAGTTAAAAGAATGACATAGATACTTGTTCACTCATGAACAACAGTGCCAGTCTTGTCAGTACGTTTAATGACAATGTTGGTGTTGATTCTGAGAGAACAGAGTGTTGCATGTTCAGAGGGAGACAGATTAAAAAATTTGAGATAGCAGTTGTTAAGCTACCAGCTCTCAATAGAAGAATCAAATGAGAAAAAGAGGCTATTGGGACGAGTCTAGATGGAGTGAGAATACTGCAGATGGGAGAAAATGTATTCTTTGAGAGAAAACTCCTTCCCCAAGTGAAAGCAATAGGAGAACTGCTCAGCATTCTGCTCATTATGAGAGTTGGGTAATTAAGGTGATTTAAGCTAAGTATGATTCTATTAACCCTCTTCTTGACCATTTCCAAAGCCTGGAAATCCTACCATGTGAGAGGATGCTGTATTTGAAATGAAGCCTAACCAAAGTAGTACAATGACAAAAGTCTATTTTGATATTAAACCTTGGAAGTAAACCAAGTGCTATATTTACTTTGGCTATTACTTCATTGCAATTTTGTGAACCTTTCAGAGAATTGAGCATCTTCTCTTTGAATAGACTGTTTACCTTTCCTGTAAGGTATATGTATAGTTGTGCATGTGAGTAGAGCATTTATTGAAGATAATTACCATTTGTACCAATTATGTACAATTTCCCAATTGCGTTATGATCCAGTTAAAACAGTTTTCTCTCATCACTTACACAGACCTTTGTATCATCTGCAGACATAGAGACCATTGTCCTAATGTCAACATTCAGACCATTCTTGAGAATAGTAAGCTGCAACATCTTGCAGGGAACTTTGTATTTTAATAATTCTGCATTTAAATTGAGCACCACAAAATACAGGGATCAATCAAGAATTTCATAGGACATGAAGCCATGTGGGGCCATATGAAAGAAATTTAAATCTATTTCCCAATGTGCACAATTCAAACAAAAAATGTTATTTCAGTGTGTGAATAATTCTACCAAGCTCTGGAGTCTTGCACTATTCCTCAGCTCTTGCCGTGTTAAAAATAAATTTTGCCAGCTTTTAGACATACAGGGCATTTTTAAATTCAGGAATGGAACTCTGAGTCAGTATTGTGTCAGATATTCATTCTGAAACTTTGTGATTTGAATAGGTCAGAATTTTTGGAAAGCTTGCCTCCCATTTGTAATCCTAAACTTCAGGGGCTGAATGGTGTTTGCAAGTTACACAGTTAATACAAATGTATGGTTAAATCTAGGGCTACTAGCAGAATCTATTTGTAAGAAAAGGATTCTGTGCAGTCCTGGTGTTAAATTTTATGGCAAATAAAACACCTTACATAAGTTTAGTGTATTTGGAAAAAGGACAGTAATTTACCAGCTTGCAGTTGCCGTTGTGAAGCTGCATACCATACAGACAATAGTATGTAGAAAGTACTAATATAGGCATGTATTTCACATAGCTCAGTGTAGCAATAACTGTTTTTAGCAGAAATCTTTAAGCATCTGTGTTTTTCACTGTTGTTCAATTTTTACTTTAAATGTTATTTATATGCTCCAGATGTTAGAAGTGTATGACTGGCCACACATTCTAAATCTTTTGAGACATCTTTCAGGTCTTCTAAGCTCTCAGATCACTCAGATCAAAAATATATAATTAATGAAATCTCATTTTCTGACGTTCCCTCTGAGTCCAACATATCCTTTTTCTTGACATTCCTCCTGCAACTGATTACTCCAGCCAGGTTGCCCAAAAATGCCGATTGTCCCTCAAAATACAGTGGCATCACGGGAACAAAATGACATAGACATTGAAGCTTAATTTTGTGCACATAGTTTAAAATTCAAAAACTAAAATAGTTCTGGATCATTCTTTTCAATGTCCATGCATTATAGACACAACAAACAAAATGATGTAATTGTTTTGCACTCCTAAATACATTTCACTTATGAGAAAGAACTTATGATTTTTGAAAAGCACCTTCAGAACATAAACTGGATGTTTAGCAATGTGTAATGTCTCATGACTGTGCAATGTGCCTATTTTAGTTGGATTAAACTGAATAGATCATAATAGCAACAATGAACAGGAAGGAGTGCAATAATTTGTTTTGGGATAAATGCGTGTAATCTGGGGACTCGAGCAACAATTGTGATTCAGTATTTTTTAAAGAAACAAGTCACTATTCATTCCAGATATTCCCAACATACAATAAATAAAGTAATGGGACAAAATTAAAAATTATTTCTCCAATGTTCATAAGAGAAATCATGATTATTCCATATGATTTTATGCCCAGTTTGGGTAGGGACCTCTTTATTAACCACTTGATGCACAATTCCTTTCCATGTACGTGGTTCTCTGAGTAGTCTTATTCATTTGTAAACTTATAAAATAAATGCTTTGATAGTTCCAACTAACCTAGACCAATTTCTCCTAGGTCCTTTGCTGTATCATTTTGAGAATATGGCAAATGAAAAATCAATAGAACTGAGCTACGAAGACATCAGGCATTGCATACTTCAGTTTGGATTCAAAATTGAGGTGAGATTGTGAACATTGTTAGAAGTAGAAAAGACCCTTAAGATGGAACAAGCACAACCCTTATTAATGGTCAGTCCACATACTCAGTTTCTCACTATTTCATTCATCCTTTTTTAATGTGTTCTCCAAATGCAATAAGGGAGAAGTGTGAAAAAGCACGTCTTTGGCTCAACTATGAACAATTGTCATGATATAGATATTCATTGCTACACATTTGCATTGCCACATTCACTGAAACTCAATGACATAAATTTCCTGCTCCTCTGATGCTGCTTGGCCTGGTGTGTTCATCCAGCTCTACACCTTGTTATCTCAGTCACTACATCATGTTGGTTTTCCTGGCTAAAAGGTTTTGGGGGCTATTTAGCTCAACTGATTTGATAACTAGTATGTGGTTCAGAATAATACAAAAAGCATATGTTTGATTGCCTTTCCAGCTGATAGAGCACTGAGGTCCACTTTTTGACCCTGCCCTGAGGGTGGAATGTAAGGGCCAACCACCATTGATAAAAACTGCCAAGAAAAATGGCTTAGGATGAAGCATCAGCAGACACTGAGCTAAGGATCTGCCTTTACACAGATCTCTCATAGAATGGATGCAATGAGATTGTATTCTTTGTTGTTGAATTGGAGCAAAGCCTCTTTCCAGATGTTTGCTACATTATGTAGTCACATAGACTTTCACACTTAACTTGCGTATTGTTTTTTGTCCAATGTTGAGTTACCACTACTAAATCTCTTGACAAAAATTATTAGAAATTATGCTACCCAATATGTACTGTTTAGATCAACTGGCAAATCTAGTCACTCATGAAGTTGTGACAATTGGCACATAATCGAGTCCAACATCCTTGGATGTGCCCAAAGAAAACTTTCAAGGTCTCTGAAGTCTATAGTGTTAGCAGCCTTTTTGGATTTAATGGATATTTGTTTAAATTCAGGAACTTCTGGTAACTTTTTGAAGACATTTAGCAATTGTCTTTTCGATGTCAATGAGTCTTAAGAGAACTTTGAAGAAAGTCTGTCATGGAAGTAATTCAGCATAAAAGTTGCAAATAAAAACTTACATCACGTAGTTCGGGTATGATATTACCTATTCACCATGATCATGCCTGTAGCCAGAGACTTTAAAAAAAAATGATGGTCAGAATCTCTTTTATTACTTTCTTATGAGCTGGAAACCAGAATAGGCCATTTGGCCACTGGGGCCTGCTCTGCCATTTTCAGAAGGTCATGGCTGATCTGCTTGTCAATTTCACATTCCCATTTACCCCTAATAACCTTTTACTCACTTGTTTAACAAGAATCTTTCCAGCTATGCCTTAAAAATGTTGAAAGACTCTGCTTTGATGACCTTTTGAGAAAGAGTTCCAAAGACTCATGACTTCCTGGGAGAATTTCTTTTCCTCATCTCTGTATTAAATGAATGACACCTATTTTCAAACAGTGATTCATAGTTATAGATTCTCCCTCAAGAGGGTGCATCCTTTCCACATCCAAGCTGTCATACCCCCTCAGGAGTTTGTATGCTTCATTCAAGTCAACTTTTCTTCCACCTTTTAGTACCCTGGAATTCATTTTATTTGGCTAAACATTTTTATTTTTGGGAGTATAGGAAATTTTATGAAGAGATTAGCATTACAGGCATGCACAATATTCATACTAACCTTAATATTCCCTGCATCTTGTCTTATTATTCACTTTTTTTTACTCCAGTGACATGTTGGGAGAGGAAAATAAAACCTTTTTCAATACAAAATAAAATTTGACAAAAATAATGGGTAAAAGAGAAAGCTAAAATAATGAGAGGAGTAGTTCTAGCAAATACAAAGCATAATATCTGAAGATTACAGTTGGAAATACTAAACAAAATATTGAGACAAATTAATTTATGTTAGAAAATTTAATAGCCATAAACAGCACACAACAGAACACATTAACTTGTATAAATAACTGCCTACAATCTTTAGGAAAATAATCTTTAAGAAAAGATGCATATAAAGTCATAGGATAAGAACAAAAATTCAGCTTTTCTGCAGAAAAATAAGATGGTAAAATGGTAAATTCTGTTTTTGTAAGATATTTTTGTACTGCACCTTGAGGGATTTTTTCATAACATTAAATTTAGAAATAATCCTGAACTGTGATTAAAATTAATCTGTTGTTTTCTCTTGCAGGTGGAAAAGAACTCTGTTCCATCAACATACACAGAAAATGATCAATCCATGTTAAAGTATCTTTATGATTGTGTCTTCTTTGTAGCCAGAAAACCTTTACATTCACCATCTCTTAATGGTTTTCCACCAATGAACAGTTGAGAAAGGGAATGTTGACATTTCCTGTAATAACAAGACTGCAGAATATAAAACTGGGAAAGAAGAGGAGTTACTTAGAGGTCTGGACAATCTGAATGATTCCGGAGACCGGCGTACTCTAATAGTGCCTTTTTCTTTTTAAATCGACTTCAGGAATTCCAAACTATCTAAGCAGTTTCCTTTTGGACATCTAGAAAAGTGCAATGAAGTAATGAATTATTCATATAATCGGCAAAAGGAGCAAAGTTAGAGAAGAGCAAAAGAAAAAATCCGATGTCTAACATTAATTTGCTAACTGTTGCAGTTATCAAGATGCCCTTTGTATGCAAAGTATTCCTGACTGTTTTATTCAGATATGAATGAACATGCAGTAACTAACTTCCCAGTGGCTATTAAGCCAATTTCTTTCCTCCATTCCATAATCTTCAATTATTTAATAAAGTGTCCTCCTCCCCATTACCCACATGCTAACACAGGCACACTTACTCCATCTTGGCAAATTGGATAATTTTGTTGAACCATCTCTGCATTTTGATATCTTTGATGTTGGGATATTAATGAACAGTTCTCAGTGGGCTTTGAGCTTGTTGAATGTGTGAAACTATTTTAGCTAGATACCTTTGCAGTTATAGCAGATGATGTTTTTCCACTTTAAATACAAATGGTGAAAAGGGGGAAATCACTGCATTTTGAATTAGATAGTAGGAATTCATTCTTTGCTGTGATTTATCTAAAAACAACTTTGTCATGCTGTCGTCGTACAATGTTGACAATGTGGCGTTTGAATTGATGACTGACTCAATGCTGCTTGACTTCATGGTTACTGTAATTTATAACTCGCTAGCTGCCATTATTCTAATGGAAACAACTTGTCAGTATGCCTATAATTAATTTACATGTTCAATTTTGTTTCTTGTATAGAATCATTTTTAAAAATCTGTTGATAATGAAATGAATGATGTATGTATCCAGTTTGTCTTTGTTTGAAAAAGACTTGGTCTCTTTAACATCTGGCTTTGCATCATGCCAAAACAAACACCAAACTAGCTAAACTACTAGTACATACATTCTTCGTTCATTGATTCAATGACACGTATGTTCATTAATTGTTCCTGGCAGCATATGATAGAAAAGGCTTTGTATGAGGCCATGCCAAACATGCAGTTTGATTGCAAGCACCTGACCATGATGCTCTGTACTAGCTTAAAAATGGCAAACAGAATAAACCCATCCTCACCACCATCATATTGATTGAAACACCCAGGCTGGAGGGTATTTCAAAACCATAAAAGTATTTTAGGATTATGTTAATAGCTCAAGCTTTTCACTCTTGTGCTCTCATGAAACCCATTGCAGTCTACGTATTATCCAATTTCTAAGTATCAAGTCTCAACTTGACATTACAGATAGTATTTCACATACATGTAACAGTAAACATTGCCATTTGTAAACTACTTTGTTCATACGTTGCTGGACAGTGTTAAAAGTCCCACATTATGACAGGATATTCTTCTTGAGACTGCGTTGTGAATAAGAGTAGATATCAGTCACTACTGTGTATGTTCTGATTTCTCACAAATTCTGAGTTGAGTACAGTTTAATATCAATTGTCGGTGATTGGGCATTTTGTGTATAGTATGCAGGAATTTTCCCAAAACTTTTTAAAAAAAATCAGCCTTGCACCCATAACTTTCATGCCTGTAATACCAGGCTTTTTATATTGTTAGATGCATTTTAAATGGCATTGATTTACTATATTTGGCCCTTAAAAATATTGACTGTAATAAAACAAAACTGAACTTTTAAGAAAATGTCAATTTAAAGACTTCCACAAGACTATTTAGATTTTCTATTACTTCACCAGAAACTTAACTGGAGCTATTAACAGAATTTATTATAAATTCAACCATATACCCGAAAACACGCTGAAAGCAAAAGTCTTGAGATTAAAGAGAAAAGAAGCACATATGTAATGTATTGATGTGGAATATTTGCAGTCTCGATACCATCAAAATATAATTTAGCAATAGTTATAACTACTTTTTTATTGATAGGTACAAGTCTTTGAAGTTTGCTGTTTTAACCAAGGATCCTGAAGATTAAAACTTCTGAGGTGTAACAGCATTATTAGTTATTTTTATCTTGTTCAAATAAATCATCATACCATCTGTTTTGCCAAAGGTTTTCTAAACATCCTGGGAGTTTTTTTTTCCCCTCATTTAAATGTGGGAAGCAATGCTAAATTTGGATTTAAAACTGTTGATCATTACCTCTTGTTTTACTGCACTAGAAAAATGTATAAACCTTATTGGAGATGTATTTTATACTCGGATTGCTTTGTGCTTGGTGAAAAGTGATTAATGTTAACACTAGGTTGGATATTAAAACAATGTGATAAAAGAAAAATACTGCAGATCCTGGAAATCTGAAATACTGTATCTGTGGAGAGAGAAAAGCAGTTAACATTTCAAGTCAAATATAACTTCTTCAGAATGAAGAATGATACTGGATTCGAAACAATTTTTTTTCTCTCTTGCTGCCAGATCTGCTGAGTTTCTCCAGCATTCTCTGTTCTAATATCAGAACAATAGTGTGGACCCATACATCAGTGACTGATTATAAAAAGTATTTATTCAGATTTACGTTGTCTCCCCTCCTGTACTTCTTGCATCATGCTGTAAACAGGGATTTATTCCTGCTGTGGTGGGTCTGAGCTTATGCGTTAAGTTTTTTGCTGCAGTCTAAATAGCTGAACTCTAGTCCAGTTGCACATTGAAGTTACCTCCTCCTATCAGCTTTTCCCCTTTATTTTCCTCTCTAGAGTCTCCCACATTCTTGCTCTGGGAATTATTCTTCCTAGCCTTTAGAAAAGCTATTAGCTAGCTGCTAGAAATGTATTAAAGTTATGTATTTTGATTGTACTATAACATATCCTCACAGAATAATAGTTAACTTATAGTGTGTGAGGAATTATGTACATAAGTATGTTTGTCACATTCATATTTGCAAGAGCTTCCCAGACTTTCCAAGCCTTTAGAGAGGTTATATTTAAACTTTTTATACTTTTGTTGTTGGTGTTATTGATAGAAAAATATTATTAATTGTCTCACTAATTTTCCCAATTAGCCATTTCCATGATGTTACCATGTAGAAGTCCCACTATTAGCAGCCACATTAAACTGATGGTATGCAGCTGAATACAATGATGCACCACAAGTACACAGCATAAAGCCTAAGGAGCATATAATTGAAGTTTTAGGTGCAAGACTGAATCTGAATTTGTCCATTTATATATTAATTAAATTTTGGAATTATTTAGTTAAAAATCTAATTGAATTGCAGCCATTCCTTTCACAAAGATTGTGAAGTATTCTTTAAATAACAAAAAAATTTGGCATTAACATGATCTCATATTGTCTGCAATGTCTTATAGTTACAGAAATATTTTGCCTTTTTTTAAGGAATATACAGAAATAACATTACTTTTGTTTAATGTAAATAATGATAGTTTTGTGGTTTTCTTAGAGGTGCTGTTTAACTAAACTTAAATATGGATTTCTTCCTCTGCCTTCAGAATTCAGTATTAGTCTGGATTACATTGCTCCAAATTAAGTTAATGAATCTATTAGCAGTGTTTTTTTTTTCATTTTATTTCAATGTGGAATAATGGTTTCAAAATGTCACATAGTTTAATAATTTATAATAAATCTGGTTACTCTTCTGCCAGTGACAAGACCTGTACTAAAAGAGAGTCTAGAGTACACAAAGATCTGAATATCAATGCATACATAATAAACATAAATGCTGGAAATACTCAGCAGGTTCAGCAACATTGTAGAGTGAATAAAGTTAATCTTTCAGGACAGACCCATATTTATATAGTTGTGTACAGGATTGGGGAACTCAACATCTATGTTGGCCAATTCAAGAACTTGCCGAGTTTCTGTGTTCTTAATTTGAGTATAGTCCACACAAATGCACAGCATTAAAGAATGCATACTAGAGTTAGTTTCAACAGGTAAAAAAAGACGACTCGTCAGTTTAATTTATTTGTGATCTTACAGCCTATCCCTGCACTTTTAATGCTCTGTTTTCAACAAGGTTACTTTAAAAGTTGTACAGCCATCGAAGCAAATTGCCAGAAACTTAAACATAACAAAACCAATTCTAATATATTTAATGTCAGAATTGTCCTTTTACTATTAAATTTGCTGAAATTGCTCACCTTTATGAATGTAGCAACTGAAGTATAAAATATTGTTTACCATTTGCCATCTATGTTTATGATTGTCCCATCAGTATAAGTAGTGTTTACTTTGATTCAATATTAGGCTTGCCAGTATACTATTAAATATTAAACCTATGATGATCACATGACCTTTTATCACTACAATAACCATAGAACACAAGAACAGAAAATAGATAATGCAGATTGTAACATCCTTTTATTTGAGTAATGTGTTTCCAGGAAAAAAGGTGAAAATGATGTTTGGTATTATTGTAACTATATTGTTTAAAATACTGGTACAATTTTTAAAAAAAAAGTTGTTTTGGCTGTGTTCAGCAAAATATACAAACATTGCACCTGCTTGTTGATGGCTTCCTTTTTTTGTCCCTAGGTCCCTGTTCTATTTTCCCACAATAGACACAGAAAAAAGTATTTGATCTGATATTTGAAAGGTATCAGCACAATACACATACCCAGTGAAGTAACTCCATTTCTGTAAAACAGTTTTACAAAATAAAATAGTAATGAATTACAATAAAATATTTTATTAATACCTGGCTAATGTGGTTTCCTTTGTAAAATACTTTAAACTTAAATCAGAAATGGATTTCAAAGTTATAATTTTCTCATTTATCCAATCTTAGGATAAAAATAACTTGCATCTTTCTACAAAGGAAATTTCCATATGGAATCCTGACAACGATGTTCCTTAGTACCTGTTTTTTTCAAGTGTTGGTGTTCTGTCTCCAAAATGGCATCTGATGCTACTCATGCTGGCTGCCATTTTGCGAAGAGCATTTGCTAACAGGTAGGAAGCATCTGCTGGAACCATGTAGAATAGGCATATTATGACATATGTCAAGGTGTTGTTTGATAGCAGCACTGTCAATTTGAACTTCAGTGTACCTCTTAACTTTGCATATCTATTCATGTGACTGCAACTCCAGTTGCTCATTCACTAACAGCGCCTTGCCTTCTCTCTTACTTCCACAATGCAAAAATGAAATCCATCATAAAGTAAACATTCCAACCCAGATTTGCAAATCAAATCATCATATTGAATGCAAATGTCAAATAACTCTCTTTAGCATCTCTCTCCCAGTTACTTGTGGCTTAGTTCAGTGCTCCTTGGTAACTCCAGGATAACATGTAAATTGTGGCTCATCATCATTGGAGAGTTTGCAGTGGTTTTGCAAGGCAATCGTGAGCAACTCTGCCCTGAGAGGACATGGCGTCAGATTCACTGTTAATACATGGCTATTAGTATGGTCTGGCTGGTTGATGGGTAACAAGAGCACTGGCATACTAGCAATAGTGGAAATGTGAGAACGAGATAGAGTAGTAGGTTTGTGCTTAACAAAACCATTGTCATTCCCCTATCTGAGGGCTGCTTTCTAAGTCATGAAGCCCTGCACACCAATCTATACCTACATGCATAGCTACAATGAAAAGCATTCAGAGCTTGCATGAGAACTGGGATGTGTGGCAGCAGCTGTACTGACATGACATTGGTTTGAGATTCACAGCAACACCCAGATGTTGGGTGTCTTTTAGTTGTGTTGTAATGGAGACATTGACCATCAGATCCTGCATTATGCAGATTTTTTACTCAAAAAAAAACAAATCACTGACCTAAGTATTAATAATGAGGGAAAAATTAGTACAAAAGAAAGTTAACCAGCATTATAAACAGTAAGTTTCTCTAAATTGTTTTGGAAAAAAGAGTTTACAAAGTATTAGTTCTATTAAAAGAATCAGACTGCAGAATTAGTAATGAAGAAAGAAGGGAAACCAAATGCATTATAGAGGATATAAATAACATCCCAGAACCAGTGATAAATCAGGAAATGGAAATGGAGGATCTCTGGAAAATTGCAATCACTTGAGATGCGATACTGAGTAAAATGTGGCAGCTGCATGCTGACAAGTGCCCAGGCCCAAATAGGCTTCATCCTAGGGTCTTAAAAGAAGTAGCTAGTGAGATAGTTAACATATTGGTTTTAATTTTCCAAACTCCCTTGATTCAGAGATGGTCCCATTAGAAGAAAAAACAGCTCATGTAACACTTTTATTTAGAAAAGGAGGCAGAAAGTGGGAAACTACAAGCCAGTTAGCTTAACTTGTGTCATAAGGAAAATGTTAGAAGCTATTATTAATTAAGTTATAGCAAGGCACTTGAATAAGTTATTGTAACCAAGTAGACTTGGTTACTTGGTTTTGTGAAAGGGAAGTCATGTTTGACCAATCTACTGGAGTTCTTTAAGGAAATAACACATGACATGGATAAATGGGAACCAATGGATGTACTGTATTTAGATTTCCAGAAGATAAGGTGCCAAATCAAAAGTTCGTGCAGAAAATAAACCTCATGATTTAGAGGCATCAGATTAGCAAGAAGCAGTGCTGGGACCTCAACTGTTTAAAATTTATGCAAATGACTTTGAGGAAGGGAAGGAAGGTATGGTTGCCAAAGTTGTTGATGACATAAAGATAGGTAGGGAAATAATTTTTAAAGAGAACATAAGGAGGCTGCAAAAAGATATAGGTAGATTAATTGATAGGCACTGATCTGGCAAATGGAGTATAATGTAGGAAAATGTGAAATTGTCCATTTTGACAGAAGAATGAAAGCATATTATCTAAATGTTGAGAGATTGCAGAGCTCTCAGATAGGAGGGAATTGGGAATTCTTTTGCATCAATGATGTTAGGTTAGTATGCAGGTACAGCAATTAATTTGGAAATCTTGTAGTTTGTTATTTATTGTACGGTGAACTGAATACAAAAGGAGGGAGGTAATACTTCAGTTATACAGAGCACTGGTGGAGGTGCATCTGGTGTGCTATGTACAGTATTGATCTGTTATTTAAGCAAGCGTGTAAATGCATTGGAGGCAACTCAGAGAAGGGTTATCAGTGTAGTACCTGAAATGAAAGAGTTACCTTATGAGAAAAGGTTAGAGAGGCTAGGTTTCTATTTACTCGTGTTTAGAAGAATAAGCAGCAATTTCATTTAAACTTATAGAATACTTAAGAATTTTGATAGGGTAGATATAGAGAGATGATACCTCTAACATGAGTATCTAGAACTTTTTTTTCATTCACAGGATGAGGGCGACGCTGGCTAGTCCAGCATTTATTGCCCATCCTTAATTACCCAGAGGGCAGTTAAGAGTCAACCACATTGCCATGGGTCTGGAGTCACATGTCAGCCAGACCAGAGAAGGATGGTAGTTTTCTTCCCAAAAAGACATCAGCGAACGAGATTTTTCTTTTCCAACAATCGGCAATAGATTAGTGGTCATCATTAGAGTCAATTCCAGATATTTATTGAATTCAATCTTCCACTATTTATTGTGGCAGGATTTGAACCCAGATCCCCAGAACATTACCTCAGTGGCTGGATTAATCATTGAACAACAATACTACTTGGCCATTGCTATTGGATGCTGGAACATTGATTAAACTTAAGGAGGTGATAGACAGATTCTTAATTTGTAACAGTTGAAGGGATGGTGGAGAGCTGACAGGTCAGTGGAATTGAAGCTGAGATGAGATCAACCATGATTGGATCAAAAGGTGGAGCAGGCTCCAGGAGTTAAATTGCCTACTCCTGCTTCACATTCTTATGTTCATCACTGTCCTCCTACCCTTCCAACTCTTACTTTTCTACGATCTGGCTAGGCTGCACCCCTTGGGTATCTGAGAGGAGAAAGACACACAGGGAGTTTTGAAGTGAATGGTTTGGGACGGGGTTAGTGAGGAAAACTACAGCTGCATATTTAAAGCATCTACAGTGTGCTAATCAGAGAGATTGTAGGGTGAGGAGGAAGTGGAATGTGAGAAAGTAGACTAGGTCGGATTAAATCATCATTGGTGATTTCAATCCCACCACTGGCTGTGGCCTCAATCATTGTTGCTTCAGTTATTGCAAATCCTATCTCTTCCATCAAGTAAAGGCAAAAAGCTTATTCCCCATAACTCAGTTACCACTACCTCCAGTTTGTGCCACTGTGGCAAACAAGAGTGAGAGAAGTGTATCAGTAGATCAGATGTGATGAGGCAGATGTCATTGTTGAATGACTGGCTCTGTATGCTCACTACTGGAGGTGGATGTGAGGCTTGTAATAGTGTTAACTGTGTGATATTTAAACACAGGCAGTAAGCTATATATAGCCCAACCAAAATTCAATACAACAATAAAAGCAAATTACAGCTGATATTGGAAATCCTAAATACAAACAAAAAGTGTTAGAGAAGCTCAGCAGGTCAGACATCGTCTGTGGAGAGAGGAAACAGGGTTAATGTTTCAAGTCCAATGTCATGCCTCTTCTTTGTAGAAGATTCAACAGAGGTTTAGCATAACTTCTGACTTTCCACTTGTATCCATCCAGAGATAAAGCCTAGTGCTTAGTTCCAGTTTTACTGGCCTTGTTAATCTATGTTGTATTGATACAGCAATGTTCTGGAGAAAGAGCTGTGGGAATAAACCCGAATAGGATTGGAACAAGAAATATTCCACGTACCCTACAAAGTGATAGGCATAACTAGGACCGAACTGCCATAGCCACAACTTGGATCTGCAGAAAATAACTTTTTTTATTCACTCATGGGTCATGGGCATCGCTGGTTGGCAAGCATTTATAGCCCATCCTAGATGCCCTTCATTTGGGGAGGTGATGGCCTAGTGGTGTTATTGCTGGACTTTAATCTGGAGATCCAGACAATGTTCTGGGGACCCAGGTTTGAATCCTGCCACGGCAGATATGGAATTTGAATTCAATATAATATCTGGAATTAAGAGACTAATGATGACTGTGAATAGATTTTTGTGGGAAAAAATCCCATCTGGTTCACTAATATCCTTTAAGGAAGGAAACTGCTATCTTTACCTGGCCTGGTCTCCATGTGACTCCAGACCCACAGCAATCTGGTTGACTCTTAACTGCCCTCTGGGCAATTAGGCCTCGCCAGTGATGCCCTCATCCCGTGAATGAATAAAGGGACAATAAATGGTGCTGGTGAGCAGCTTTTTTGAATTGCTGTAAATTGAACCAGAATGCACTTTAGGAGGCAATGCCAGGATTTTGACCCAGCATTAGCGAAGGTCCAGTGATATGTTTCCAAGTCAAAGTCGTAAAGTGGCTTGGGGGGTTGGGGAGGAGGGGAACTCACAGGTGCTCATATTTCTACATATCTGCTGTCCTTGTCCTTCTAGATGGAAGTGGTTATGGGTTTGGAAGGTGTTGCCTAAGGATCTTTGGTGAATTTCTGGAGTGCATTTTGTAGATAGTATACACTGCTGCTGCTGAGCGTTGGTGTTGGACGGAGTGGATGTTTGTGGATATGGAGCTAATCAAACGGACTGCTTTGTCCTGGATGGTGTCAAGCTTCTTGAGTGTTGTTGGAGTTTCACACATCCATGCAAGTGGGGAGTATTCCATCACACTCTTGACGTGCACCTTGTTCATGGTGAAAAGGCTTTGGGGAGTCAGGTGAGATACCGCAGTATTTCTAGCCTTTGACCTGCCATTGTAGTTGCTGTGTTTATGTGCTGAGTCCAGCTGGGTTTCTGGTCAATGGTAACTCCAAGGATGTTGATGATGGAGTAATTAATGATGGTAATACCATTGAATATCAAAACACGGTGCTTAGATTTTCTCTTATTGGAGATGGTCATTGACTGGCATTTGTGTAGCATGAATATTACTTGACACTTATCAGCCCAAGCCTGGATATTGTCCGGATTTTGTTGCATTTGAACATGGTCCAGTATCTGAGCTGTCATGAACAGCGCTGAAGTAGCTGAAGATATTTGGGCCTAGGACACTGTCCTGAGGAACTCCCGCAGAGATGTCCTGGAGCTGCAATGACTGACCTCAAACAATCACAACCATTTTCCTTTGTGCCCAATACTATTCCAACCAGTGGAGAGTTTTCCCCTGATACCCATGGTTTCCCGTTTGAATCAAATGTGAGTGAATCAGATTTTCTGAAGACTGGTATTTGTGATGCTGGGGACTACTGGAAGAGGCAGAGATGGATCATCCCCTTTCAACTTCTGGCTGAAGACTGTTATGAATGCTTTAGCCTTAGTTTTTGCACTGATGTGTTGGGGTCTTCCATCATTGAGACTGTGATATTTATAGAACCTCATCCTCCTGTTAATTATTTAATTGCCAACACCATTCAGCACTGGAAGTGGCAGGATTGCAGAGCTTAGATCTGATCCGTTAGTTGTGGGATCGCGTGGATCTGCCTATCACATGCAGCTTATGCTGTTTGGCATGCAAGTCCTGTTTGGTGGCTTCACCAAGTTGATACTTCAGTTTTAGGTATGCCTGGTGCTGTTTCTGGTATGCTGTCCTACTCTTTCCACTGAACCAAGATTGATTCCCCTGGCTTGATGGTTATAGTTGCATGGGGATTTGCCATTTGTAAGAGTCAACTTGGTGAAGCTATCAAACAGGACCGTTCGCATGTCAAATAGCATAAGCAGCAAGTAATAGACAGATCTAAGCAATTTGCCAGACCATGAGGTTGCAGATTGTGCTGGAGTACAATTCTGCTGCTGTTGATACTCACAGCACCTCACGGATGCCCAGTCTTGAATGCTAGATCTGTTTGAAGTCTATTCTATTTAGCACGATGATGGTTCCCACACACCACAATGGAGGGTATTCTCAATGTGAAGGCAAGGCTTCATCTCCACAAGGACTGTGCAGTGGTCACTCTTACCAATACTTTCATGGACAGGTGCATCTGCAGCCAGCAGATTGGTAAAGGTGAGGTCAAGTATGTTTTTCCCTATGGTTGGTTCCCTTACCACCAGCCAGTCTAACAGCTACATCCCTTAGGATCTGACCAGCAGTAGAGCTGCTGCCGAGCCACTCTTAGTGATAGACATTGAAATCCCTCACCCAGAGTACATTCATCATCATTAGTGCTGCTTTCCTCTCTCATTTGAAATTGGCAAAATTGATCAAAACTGCAATTTCCACCTTCACTAGGTCTATCTCTGACTCCTCCCTGCCATTCCTCAATATCTCTGTCTCCATTTCAGGGGATAGGTTGGCTACCAATATCTATTATAAACCCACCAACTCCCATTGTTCCCTTGACTATACATTTTCACTGCTTCCTGTTAATTCTCCCTGTTCCTCTGTCTCCATTGCATCCATTCTGATAATGCCAACTTCCACAGGGGGGCCTCAGAAATATCCACCTTTTACCTCAACCAAGGATTTCTCGTCACTGTGGTTGACAGAGCTCTTTACTGTGCCTGAGCCATCTCCTGCATTTCTACCTCACCCCTCATGCAACAATGACAGAGCCCCCTTGGTCCTCACATTCCAAGCCCACCAGCCTCTGCAACCAAATGATTGTAAGTCACCATTTCTGCCACCTCCACTGGGATGCCACCACCAGACACATATTCTCCTCCCCTCCCTTGTCAGTATTCAGCAGGGACCTTTCACTTTGGGACATCCTGGTCCTCTTCTCAATTCCCAACACCTTCCCAGACCCCCATGACACTTACCCATTCAGTTGAATATCTGCTCATTTACCTCCTCGCTCCTCATGATCCAAGGCCCCAGGCACACCTTCCAGGTGAAGCAACAATTTACCAGCACTTCGCTCAATCTAGTCTACTGCATTCGCTGTTCACAATGTGTGCTCCTCTACATTAGGGAGACAAAATACAGACTGGGTGACCACTTTGCAGAATACTACAATCCATCTATCAAAATGATCCTGGGCTTCCGGTTGCGTGCCGCTTCAACACACTGCTGCATTCACATGCCAAAATTTCTGTCTCAGGCCTGCTGTAGTGCTCCAGGGAAGCTCAACATAAGCTGGAAGAAGAACACTTCATTTTCCGTCTAGGTGCCTTACAGCCTTCAGGATTCAATATTGAGTTTAAAAAATTTACAGCTTGACCACCTCCTTCCATGTCTATTACCCACCCTCATACCCAGGTCCTGTCTTGAAATGGGTTGCTTTCAATACAGATAATACATTTTCAACCACACATTCCTCCATTATCACCTATCTAGCTTCTCTTCTTTCCTGGCTATCAATATCGCTTTGTCTGCCCATCTTTTTTCTCACTTTTTCTGGGTTCCCCCTTCACTTATCCACACACTCCATCCACCATCACCATCAGTATGCTTATCACTTTTTCCTTGCTGCTATCAGTTTTGAAGAAAGGTCACTGCACTTGAAACTTTCACACTGTTTACTCTTTATAAATGCTGCCAGACCTGCTGAATTTGTCCAGCAATTTCTGTTTTTGTTTGAACAGAATTTGGAGATGGGACTGAAAACAATGGCTTCAGACTTCCCATTTTACGTTTGGAGGAAATTTCTGCTAGTACTGGATTACAGATAAACAACCTAATGGAGGAATCAAGAGGGATGGTGATGAAATGGAACTGAGATCTATAGTCATGTGTAGGCACTTTATGGTCTTGCAAAATTAATCTTAAATTCAACAATTTCATTTCATAACCCCTCCACCCTTTTGGTTTGGCAACTGCTGACGGTGATTCTGCCTTCCCGTTACACCTCCTCTGGACCCATCTTTTCTTTACTTACCTCTCACTACTTATCCCTATTTGCTTTTCACTATCACCCCTTTGACCTTTAATCTCACCTGCCTTCCAACCTATCCCAGATCTTCCCTTTGTTCTTTCCTCCTCTCCTTCCCCAAGCAGGAGGCATTGACTATCCACAAGGAAGTAGAACCCGGGTGAATATCTAGAAGCATGGCTTTCACAGCTCAGGTAGGAGATTTTCAGTTTCATTCACTAAGACCAAATTACTACAGGAGGATCTGAGATAACAAGGTATAGAGCTGGATGAACACAGCAGGCCAAGCAGCATCAGAGGAGCAGGAAGGCTGACGTTTCGGGCCTAGACCCTTCTTCAGAATCTATCTACTACAGGAGGATGTTTCTTGAATGTCTTTTATTTATTTATTTTAGGAGATACTGGGTTGCCCCAGTCTCAACAAACAATCAATTATCTCATGTAAATGAAACTTTATCAGGCACAACTAATAAAATCCAAATCATAAAAAGATATAGGATAACAATAATCATTTGAATAGACACACACACATATTGCTGTTGTATAAAGCATGATACTGCACATGCTAGAAATCTCAAACAAACACAGAGAATGCTGTGAAATTCTGAAGAGTCATCATTCTGGACTCAAAATTTAAACTTTGTTTTTGTCTCTCTACAGATGCTGCCAGACCTGCTAAGTTTTTCCAGCACTTCTTGTGTTTGACACACATTCCTGTTGTCCCACAAAGTACTTTGTTCTACTCCTATTGAAAGATAATAGAAAATAGGGGGTACAATTCTAAAAGGAATGCTGAAGCAAAAGCATCTAGGTATATTTGGGCACACAGGTCATTGAAGGCAGCGGCAGCATGACAGGTGTAGCATATAGCTTTATTAAAAGGCGCATGGAGTACAAGAGCAAGGTGATATTGAAACATTATAAAAGACACTTGTTAGACCTCAACTGGAGTATGTGTACAGTTGTGGGTGCCACATGCTTAGAAAGATAATTCATCTGAGGAAGTGCAAAATCAATTTACAATAATGGTTCCAGGAAAGAGAAATTTCAGTTATGAGGATAGATTGAAGAAGTGGGAACTGTAGTCCTTGGAGAGAAGGCTCAGAAGAGATTTAACAGAGGTTTTCAAAATCATGAGCTGGTTGGATAGATTAAATAGGGGGAAGATGTTCCTGCTTGTAAAAGGAAAATAGGGTATTGTTTAAAGTGATGTGTGCATGAACCAAAAGTGGTGTGTGATAAAAAAACCTTTTCACTGTATGTAAATGTGGTGGAAGCAGGTTCAACAGAAGCATTCGAGAGGGTACTGGGTGATTATCTCAAAACACATGATGATCAAGGACTTGGGGAAAGATTGGTACTAAGCAATAGAAGTGGTACAGGCACAATGGGCCAAACTGCCTCCTGTTATAATGTAACAACCTGTGATCCTTCTGCAGTGCCACATGGACCACAGCAAAGCCAGTTAAGGGAGGCTGCAGCCACAAGCCCCCTTTATTGTGGCAGTGGTCTCATCCCTACCTCTGCGCCAGGAGGCCCAGTTCCAAGTCCCACCTGCTCCAGAGGTGTATAATAACATCTCTCAGCAGGCTGAGTAGAAAATACCTCGTCAAATAAAAACAACCTGGACCAGTGCCTGGCCACTTCCTTAGTCAATACCTGATCCCTTCGACATTTGCTTCTCTATTATCCTGCGATTTGAGCCTCCGGTCTGTGGGGGGCGGTACTAGGATCTGTGTGTTTTATTTTAATTTACCGTGAAGGTGGGGAGGCCGGTGGCAGATCCTGTTTTGTGCAGCTGCAACAGCAGCAGCAGCAGGAGGAAGGAAGGAAGGAAGGAAGGAAGGGTTTGAAGTTGGCGCCCCAGCAGGACAGCACCGGAAACTCGGAGCGGCTGATGTCGAAGAGGAAAGCGGAGGATACTCTGTGTTGCCGGCCCGGCAAGCGTTTCGTTTCCCTGCTGCTGGAGCGCAAGAGGAGCGTGTGGCCCCCGGCGCCGAGGCCGCAGGCAAGCGCCAAGAGGAAGCTGCTGGAGGAGCCTCTGCTCGAGCCGCACTGCAAGAGGCCCGGGAGCGCGTCCGGCGGCGGGATCGCGCGGCCCGGACACGCGGACAGCGGGAGCGCGAGCGGAGTGGGACACGTGGCCGCGCCCGGGAACGGCGGGGGCGGGAGCGCGAGCGGCGGTGGGGAGGGGTGGCCCGCTCGCGACCCCACTCGCAGCTGCAGAGCCTCCCGCCTGACCGGGACTGCGCAGGTAAAGGCAGCAATTGTGTGTGCGTGAGCTGCATCACTCAGTCACTTTTACATACGTTCATTCACAGAGAGACTTTCCAAGTGTGCACTGTCCATTCCACCGCCACCATGGTCCTTTAGATACCTCTGGGTCCAACCAGAAAGCTGTCATTTAAAAAGAACGCGTGCGCCCCTTTTGTAAGGGCAATTGCAAATACACTGCCCAAAAACTTTTCAAGAAACATAGCCAGATCCAAATTCCTCAATGGCTGTCCAAGAGGAGTTGTCGACTATGAACAGAGGCATACTTTCTATGCCAGGGTAATCTGTATCCTCATGACCCTGAATATACTTCATGCTAACATGACCGTCAAGCAAAGGGACCCAAGATTTGCTCATTGAGGTGTGCAGGAGAGAATGCATACTAAAAAGTGCAAGACCACTGTAGTGAAACAGTTTCATCGGAGTACCAGCGTGCTAAACAGTAAAAGTAGCACCTTATAAACCAAAGATAATCCTGTAATCAATGGATCTGGCCAAAGATTTGCAGCCTGCCACAGCCAGTCACTAATATTGGTATAATTACCAAGGCTTCATGAGCATCCGCACCCATAATGATGGCAGAGCCCAGCATCTCTGTGCGAAAGGCTGTTTTTTAAACCATCTTTAACTAGTACTGTCAAGTAAACAATTCAGTTTGACCACCTCCTGAGGTGCTGGTTTTCAGCCAGCTCACTCCATACAATATCAAGTAAAGTCACCATAGTCCAGGCCATAGGGCTGCTCTGTCATTAGAGAGAGACACATCTGGTGGTGATTTATCCCAAGGGCCACACACCTCAGGCAAGAGGGAGAGGTTGAGAAGTAGAGTCCTTCAAGGTGACCTCAACTACTATAGGAATTGAACTCATGCTTTTGGCATCACATTGCTTTGCAAAGTAACTAACCATCCAGCCAACTGAGCTAAACTGACGAGATAGCTTAGCTCACTGGATAAAGCAAAACTGAGCCCTGACAACAATCATGATTGTAGTACTGAGGACTTGTGCTCCAGGTCTGGTTACACGTTTAGCTGAGCTATTCCAGTACAGTTACAATGCTGGCGTTTAACCCAATAATATGAAAAATCACACAAAAAAAAAGTCTGCAGATACCCCTACAAAGGGCCAGTTATTATCAGTCTATTCTCAGCAATAATCACCAATGGTATGATCATGTTATCTGCTCACTAATGTTCAATTTGGGTGTCCTCAAAACTGCTCAGTCTGACATCATTATAGCCTATAGACATAGGAGCTAAATTCTAAAGGTGAGCTGAGTGACTGCCCTTAACATCAAGGAATCATTAAACAGTGTGGCACCAGGGAGCCCTTTCAAATTTGAGCACAGTGGGGTTGTGGTTGGGGATTGGAGGCAAACTCGCCTTTGGTTGGAGTCATATCTAGGAAGGTGATGGTGGTTGTTTGAGGTGAATCGTCTCTTTTCAGCCCTAGTACATCACTGCAAGAATTCTTCGGGATAGTGTCCTAGGCCCATTGACTTTAGCTGCTTCATCAGTGACGTTCCCTCCAACATAATGTCCAAGTAGGGGATGTTTGTAGGTGATTTTGTGTTCAGTTTTGTTTGCAACTGCAGCAAGACTTGGCAATATTCAGGCTGGGGCTGCAAAATGACAGGTGTGCTACCAAAATGTGAGACAATGACCATCTTCATCTATCCCATTTAATGACGTTAAAATGGTATTTAATGCTGAAACACATTTGCAGTGCGAAGGCTGAATTGCAGTTAAACTTGCATCATATGAATTTTATGACTAATCAAGTTAAACCCATGGAATCATTTGACAATTATGTTATAATAAAGTATACAAATAAATTCAGGTGAGGGAGAAGTGGTGGATGGGATTAAAAGAAGGAATATTCAAATTATTTTTAAAGTATAAACTAATGTAGAATTCCTACAACGTACATACACAATTCATTGCCATTGCTGAGTTCCCCACCAAATTCTGGTAGTTAACCATCAACCAGAAACTAAACTGAACCAGCCATATAAAACATTGGGAACTCTGGAATGATTAATTCCCCCTGAATCCGCAAGGTCTATCTGTTATCTATAAGGCACTTGTTAGAAGGGTGATGGAATACTCCTCGTGTGCAACTTCGACAATACCCAAGATGTTAAATGTCACCCATCAAAAAGCAGCCCGCTTGATGGACAATCCTTCCTCCGCTGTGTACTATCTACAGGATGCACTGCACCAACTTTCCAAGGATCATTCAACAAAATCTTTTGAGTGACTTGTACCACCTAGAAGAAAATAGCATGTGCTTGGGAGCATCACAATCTTGAAGCTCCCCTGAAACTACACACCAACTTGAATCGGGGTTATACTGCCACTTCTTTCACTGTTACTGGCTTGAAAGTCTGGAACTTGTTACCTGACAGTACTGTGGTGTATGTACTCTCACTACAAGAATTGTGTTCAAGAAGATTGCTCACCTTCACTGTTTGAAAGACACTGAGGAATGGGCAGGCTTTGCCAGTGACACTGACATCCTCTGAATTAATTATAAAGTTTTGGTGTGAGGCTTCCTTAACTGCTGAAACTCTGAACTCTGGAGTTAACCTTCTAAAGCATGCGTACCTCTCTCTCCCTTAAAACCTACCTTAGTTATCAAATGTTTAATAATTTGCTCTAATATCTGACTGATTGTCAAATTTTGTTTAATAACATTTCTGTGAAGTTCTTTGTGGTGTTTAACTATGTTAAAGATGCTGTGTTAATGTAGCTTGCAGATATTCACATTTCCAAATGAATTTTGTGTTTACAAGGGTGGCATGGTAGCTCACTGGTTAGAACTGCTGCCTCACAGCTCCAGGGATCTGGGTTTGAATCTACCCTTGGGTGACTCTGTGGAGTTTGCATGGTCTCCCTGTGACTGTGCGGGTTTTCTCTGGGAGCTCTGGTTTCCTCCCGCAGTTCAAAAATGTGCAGGTTAGGTGATTGGCTGTGCTAAGTTGTGCAGGCTGGGTGGAATAGCCATGGGAAATGTGGGGTTACTGGGAGGGGTCAGTATGGGCTCAATGAACTGGATGGCCTGCTCCCAGACTGTAGGGATTCTATGATTTGAGTGGCTGATGATTTGTACTTCTTCACTGAGACTGTTTTAAAATAATTTTTATTATTTCCTTTCTAGAATGCACCTTGGGATGAAGTATCTTGTCAATACAACTCTTTTCAGTTTTGGAGAGTTCAGTTGCCTCCTGTTGACTTGACTGAGATTGAGGATTTTAGACAGCCGAAGATAACTGAAGAAATGAATTGTGAAGATCCTGATGAGTCAGCGGAAATAGAGATGGAGCTGCAGAACTGAGATTGTCGTAAAAAATTATGTTTGCATATTTTGAAATAAATAATAGGGCTAGGAGTTATCCTGGAAGAAGGGAGAAAGGTGCAGTGCATCCTTAGTTTTTCTAAAAATGCTAATTGTTGCAAGTGATCTATATTTCCTGCATTCTTATAGTTTGTCTGAGGAGAACATTACAGGTGCACAAGCTTTCAAAATTTACCAGGCTGTTCAAAAATGCAGGGATGCCATTCAATAAAATTGTAAACAAATGTGTAATTGTTTATCTGAGTTGAAATAATTCTGAGAAGTTCACATCCCTGATTAGTTTATGTGATACTTACTCCAGAGCCAACGGATGTCCAGTAAATGGACAAGCCGCAGTTTTAATATGGAATTCAAACTGTTGATAGGATGTAGGTTGTCTAGTTGTCATTATTGGTTCATGACAGCTCATACAGTCATGATAAAATATAATATTACAGTTATAAAGCTAGTTGGATGTCCAAGAATACTTAAGTTTGTTCATGTTCTTTAGTAATAATAATGTAAAATATGCAATTTATGATTTTTTAAAAAAGTTTACTCCTCTTCCTCTTTGAAGGTATTGATCATGTTTGGATGCAATTTCTTTTGTACTGCACTGGCATCCTGCAGTATCTCATCCAAATGGCCAGCCTTCAAGTGTGAATTTTGAATTTTTGAATTACGGAGAGTAACACAACAAGGAATCAATGTGCACTTGAAATGCTCTCCTGAGCTGCTAATGGGAAGAAAATGCAAACAATAGCTCAAGTCATTAGTCTTAACTCTGAGAATCACAACTGATTTGTACTCTTTGGATGCTGTTGGACTTCCTCTGAGTTTATTTGTTAACCAAAAAAAAATTGCTTTTGAAGCAATTTGTCTGTGAAACATTGACCTCGATGCAGTCAGCCAGCCTTTGTGATCAAAATGTAACTAAGTAACAAAGAGTAGCAAGTGAGAGCAAAAGCGGGAAGGTAATACAAACTAATTAAACTCTCTTTTCTCTCCACAGATGCTGCCAGAGCTGCTGAGTTTCTCCTGCAGTTACTGCTTTTGTTCGTAACACAAGTAGCTTTTTTTGAAAAGATGCAAGTTTGTGCATTAGGTTTTGAGGGTTAATACATTAATAATAGGTCTGCTAAACATTTCAGTAGCTATATTATTTCAAATTCTTTTATTGTATGAGGTGAAAGTAATGAAACTAGTTGATGCAGGTAGACAAAGTTTGCCTGAATTTGCCCGTGGTAATGGGATCTAAACTCTTTTTAATATGACTAAACAATTTATGTGAGTTTATTGTTTTGCACGGTGATTTTCCCAATAACCGTGGACCTGAATGATCTCAAATGAGAAAGAAACCTAGAGAGAGTACTTTCTGTTCAAAGTACTTCTGTTATTTGCAGACTGGTATTGTATTGTTGTGCAGCCTACTTAATTGGGAATCTGCTGTTTGAGTCCAAAGGAAACATGGGTTTCATGATTTTGGTGTTCCCAAGAACTCTTAGAGTGGGTCAGTGTGAACTCGATGGGCCGAATGGCCTACTTCCACACTGTAGGGATTCTGTGATTCTTTCTATGATTTGAGTTATTTTGGGAAAGATGAATGTAGAGGCTTCACCAAAGCCTGGACTTTACAGTCACAGTCCTATCTGATGTGTATGAAGTGCTTTTCGTTGGTAATGTCATTGGAGTGAGTTAACAAACATGAAGATTGTATCAAAGACATCTACCTGGGTAAGAAAATTCAGATTTAAAAGAAAATGGAGTTATCATGAGGCTATTGTTTTAGATTCCAAAACAGATTATTTGAACAAAAATGTATCTCACAAGATGATTCTGTCCCCCTAATTTAGTCGTGCAGACTGAAACCAAACCTGGTCATCGTGGATGAATTGTATTTTAACCTTATATAACAGGCATATAGCTAGTTATTTTGCCAAAATGTTTACGATTATTAGTAAACTAGAGAGTTTAAATGGGTTGTGCATGAGTAAATTTAACATCAGTTGTTTTCATTTTTCAGAGTCGACTAAATAGTGTTATACCAGGCGTTCAGCCACAAGTATGACACGTGGAATTCATATTCTAGGAATATCTCTTTTGTTTTTACTTGCCAAAATACTCTTCTTTTTTTCCTCTTCCCTTTTTCTACTGTGTCACCCTCGGGCTTGTGTTTTGTATGGTTAAGGGAAGAGGGCTATTGGCATGCACGTCTTCGTCGTTGTAACTTCTGACAACTGCAGTTTAAAGTGTTACTTCTCTTCCTGTTTCTGGGATTGAAAAGATGTTAATATCTGTATGACCCAGGGCAGCTTGCCCATGCAATCCTAAGTCATTAGACACTTAGTTCAGTTTAGTTCTGAATTTATTTTAATGTTAAATGAGTTAACACTTTCTGGGCAGAAGGATGGTAATGCATACTTTATCACTGACGTAAAATTGGACAGTTGCTGTTATTGTTGCTCCCTGAACATTCGCAATTGTTGTTGCTATTTCTGGTGGTTTCCATTTCTGAACGGTGTGAAAATCTTGCTTAATATGGCTAACTTGAATTTTTTTGGTTGAAGGAAATGGGTAATATCTGTTGTGCAGCATGGAAATAAATCCTGAGTATGATAGGGTAAGTTTTGTTTTGGAGGTAGAGATGTTGAACTCCGTAATGAATATGTAGCTTTTATTTTCCTTTTACCTGCTGATGTCTGAGCTTCCACATTTTTTTAATGAACTGCTGATTTGATATTTCAGTTGTAAATACAATATCATTTTGTGTAACCATACAATTCACATTGAAAGGGAAACCCAAAGATCTGTATAGAAAATTAATGATGCCTCTGTTGCATGCTTTGCTGGGTTTGTCAGGTATTCAAGGCGTTATTTTATACAAAATTTGAATATTTGAAAGAATAAAATATTTTCCATGTTTGTATTTTATAGTATTTTTGCATTATTTGGTCTGTTTCGGAAGAAGCTTTGGCCATTCTGAAATTTGTCTTCAGTTTTCAAAATCAGAAAAGTATAAGTCTGTCTGTAACTTGTTGTGATCTGAACAATCCATATTATGCCTTTATCTAATTTAAAAAAGACTTTTTGTTTATTAATTTCCTTTTAAAAATAGTGATAATTTAAGTACTTTGTGAGGTCATAGGACCTTAAGTAACAGATCAGGAATATGCCATTTAGCCCTTGAGACTGCTCCATCATTGAGAAGGATCATAGCTGATCTGACATTCACTCGTTCACTCTCTTGTTCTTTCCTGTAACTCTTGATTCCCCTACTGATCAAGAATCTGTCTGTCTCAGCTTTAAGTATATATAAGGACTCTGCCCCACAGCTCTCTATGGCAACGAATTCCAAAGATACTCAACATTCTGGGAGAAGAAATTCCTCCTCATTTCAGTCTTAAATTGGTGACCCTTAATTCTGAGACCATGCTCTCTGTCCCATGAGGCGAAACATCACCTCAGAACTTACATTGTCAAGCCTGTTAAGAATCCTGTATGTTTCAATGAGATCACCTCTCATTCTTTAAAGTCCAGTGATTAGAGTCCTAAGCTGTTTAACCTTTACTCGTAAGACAATCCCTCCATAACAGGGAACATACTAGTGAACCTTCTCTGAACTACCTCTAATGAAATCGTATTTTTCTTAAATAAGGGGACCAAAAATGCTTAGTACTCCAGATATGGTCTCACCAGCACCTTCTGCAGTTCCAGCAAGACTTCTTTACTCTTTTGAACGTCCTTGCAGAAAGGGCCGACATTTCGTTAGGTTTCCTGATTATTTGCTGTACCTGTGTGATGGCTTTATGGGTTTCATGCACAAGTACCTCAAGTCCAGTTTTTTTTTCTTTATTTAAATAATACTCTTGTTTTTTTGTTTTCCTTTCCAAAATGAACAACTTATTATGTTCCCACAGAACACACCAGTTTTGAACTTTTGCCCACTTAATTAACTATCAACAGCTCTCTGTATAAAGAACTAAAGAACAAGATGGTGGAAATCAGAAACAAAAACAAATTGCTGGGAAACCTCAGCAGGTCTGGCATTGAAGAATGGTCACTGGACCTGAAACCTTAACTCTGTTTTCTCTCCACAGGCGCTGCCGGACCTGCTGAGTTTTTCCAGCAATTTCTGCTTTTGGAAGATCTCTCTGTAAACTGTTTGTATCTCTCTTACAGTTTGCTTTTCCATTTATTTTTGTGTCATCTGCAAATTTAGCAATACACTTATTTCCTTCCTCCATGTCATTAATACATACTGTAAACAGTTGCAATTGCAGCACTGATCCCTGTGGAACCCCACTGGTTACAGGTGGCCAAACTGAAAAAAAACCCCTGATCCCCAATGCAATTTCCTGCCCATTAGTAAATTCTCTATCCATGCCAATATATTACCTTCACCACCATGAGCTGTTGTGACTTCACTTTTTGTGGGGTACTTTGTTAAACACCTTATGGAAATCCAAATGCAACATATCTACTGGTTCCCCTCATCCACTTTAATTGAGACTTCTTTGAAAAATACTAATCAATCAGACACAATTTCCCTTTCATGAAGCCGTGTGGGCTGTACATGATTGGATTATGATTCTCTAAATGTTCTGCCATTACTTCCTTACTAATTGATTGTAATACTTTTTCAGCAACAGATTACAGCCCATAGTTACCTGATTTTGCCTCACTTTTTGAACAGGGCTGTCACATTGGCAGTTATCCAATTCTCTGGTTCTTTTCCAGAATCCAAGTATTTTTGGAAAATTACAACCAACGCACCCACAATCTCGGTAGCTACCTTGTTTAGAATCCTAACAAGCTGTCAGGGCCAGGGGACTTATCTGTTTTTAGCCCGATTTGCTTGAATAATACTACTTCTCTGAGAAGGGAGCTTGCATTAACTGTTGTTTCTGAAAGGATTTTTCAAATATTTGTGATCCTTTGGGTGTAGAAGGACTTCCTGAAAGGTCTGATTCTAATGTTTAGACTATGTCCTCCACATCTAGACTCCCAGACCAGCAGTATTTGTTTCTATCTACCCTATATGATTATGTCATTCCCTTGAAAACTTAAAAAAAACATTAATCTTCTAATTTCCAGGGAATATAACTCTACATTTTTTCAGGTATTAGGAGATTTAATGGTAATGCCACTGGACTCATAATTTAGAGGCTCAGACTAATGCTGTGGGAACATATATATAAATCCCACCACAGGGTTGAATTTCAGTTCATAAATTTGGAATATAAATGGTGACTACAACAACTATTGTCGATTACGAAAACAGACATTGCTGGAGAAACTCAGCAGGTCTGGCAGCATCTGTGGAGAGAAAGCAGAATTAATATTTCAGGTCCAATGACCCTTAGAACTATTCATAGCTAGGAAAAGATGGTATAAATGCTGAAGACAAGGGATGAGGTGGTGGAAGGATTATGCAAATAGCTAGAGATGGAGCCCAGGGAGAAAGACAGTCAGACAAAGGGATGGATAATGATAAACCAGGGAGAAAAAAAGCTGATAATGGGGACCATGAGTAGGTGAAAAGGGTTAGCTGTGCTGAAAGCAGCCCATGTCATGACAGGGGTTGGTAAAGAACTTGAAAAATGATGTTTGAGCCTTAAAACTATTGACCTCATATTGAGTCCTGTAGGTTGCAGAGTCATCAAGTGGAACATGAGATGTTGTTCTTTCAGCTTGCACTCTGCCTTGCTGGAGCAGTGCAGCAGGTCCAAAATGGAAATATTGGCTAAGGAATATAGCTTTGTGTTGAAGTGGTAAGTGACTGGAAGCTCAGGGCATTTTTGGAACAGAATGTAGGCATTCTGCAAAGCGGTCACCCAGTCTGCATTTCGTCTCCCCAATGTAGAGGAGACTCACATTGTGAACAGTGAATACAGTAGACTAGATTGAGTGAAGTGCAGGTAAACTACTGCTTCACCTGGAAGGTATGTTGGGGCCTTGAATACTGAGAAGGGAGGAAGTAAATGGGCAGTTGTTGCACCTTTTGTGATAAACTATAATTGATTACTGTTTAAAGAAAACCTATCCATTCCCCCAACGCCCTTTAGGGTGGGAAATCTTGGTTCATCTGTGTGTATGTTACTCAGAACATAACTAAGTCCTAACTACACTCTGAGATGGATGAGCAAGCTATTCAGTTCAAGGACAGTTATGGACGGGTGACAAATGTTAACCTTAACATTGAAACCAACATCCCATTAAATGTTTCAGAGATAGTAGGAACTGCAGATGCTGGAGAATCTGAGATAACAAGGTGTAGAGCTGGATGAACACAACAAGAAGGGTCTAGGCCCGAAACGTCAGTCTTCCTGCTCCTCTGATGCTGCTTGGCCTGCTGTGTTCATCCAGCTCTACACCTTGTTATCCCATTAAATGTGCTGTGATGTAACCAGACCTAGACAGCGTAAGGAACAAGTAACATTCACAATGAGCATCCCCAACGGGAGAGAATCTAACCACCTTCCCTTGGTGGTCAATGGCATTAAAATCTTTGAATACTACACTGTCAACATTCTACTATTAACTAAAAAACTTAATCAGACCAACTACATAAATACTATGATTACAAGAGCAGGAATCCCCGACTCCATAAAGCCTGTCTAAAGTGTGGGTCAGCAGTGTGATGGAATTCTCCCCATTTGGCTGGATGAGTGCATCTGCAAGAAAAATAGCTTGATACTATTAAGTCCACTTCATTGGCACCGCAACATCACCAGAAACAGTGACTTGCTGCACCATATGCACATTGTGCCTGCAGTGTGTATTGTTTACACAATGTAACATCAAGACTTCCTTGTAGCTTTTTTCAAATGTTCAACATTAACTACAAGAAACAAGGTTAGCATCGGCTTGAAAACACTCCTCCTCCAAGTTCCCCTTCAAGTCGCACACCATCTTGGAAATATATAACTGCTCCTCCATTGCCTTTATGTCGAATGCTGCCATTGCCTTCCTACCAGCATTGTAGCTGTACCTACACTGCATCTATGACAGAAGTTCAAGGAGATGGCTCCCCACCACCTTGTCAAAGGAAATTGGAACAGGCAATAAATACCGGCACTCCGAGTGATGCCAACGTGCCATGATTGAATCAATTATTAAAGACGTAGCAACAGATCATTTTGAAATTATTGCTATTGGGCAGCGTGAACTTGATTTTGTAAAAGAGAAATCATTGTCAAAATCATTAGACTTCTTTAAGAAGGTAACAAGCAGTGTGGATAAAGGGGAACAGGTGGATGTAGAGTAATTGAATTTCCAAACAAAAATTTGATAAGGTGCTACATCAAAAGCTACTACACAAGGTAAGAGCTTGAAATGTTGATGGTCATGTATTAGCAGGGAGAGAGGACTGGTTAACAAGCAAGAAACAGAGAGTTGGTATATGTGGGTAATTTTCAGAATGCCAGACTGTAACTAGTCAATCAGTGTACTGCTGTGGTCTCAGGAATGACTATTGTAGACAGAATTGCTGATTATACAAAGCAAAAGGATTTTGTATAGCTTTTGCAAAGCTTCTGCCCTCAAGCATTCTGTTCCTCTAAACGTCAAGTCAACACTCTTAACTTTTTAATTATTGTCTTTATCTATTCATAATCTTTTAAGAATCAATGTCCAATGACTTAAAAATCTCTATTTTTAGCTTCTTGCCATTTGGAAAGTGATCATATATCATTTTCAGGTCTAACATAGATGATTTCATATTTGACTACATTCAAGTCATTTCCAACAATTTTAACCATTCATTTAATTTATTGCTACCATTTTAATTTTATGCATTCACCTGTAATGATTACATTGGCATTGGCAAATTGGTTATATCTTTGTATTCTATAGTGAAATTATAGTTCAGTGTCTTTCACGTTTACTACTTTTCTTTAAATCACCACTATTCAAATCTATTTGTAAACAAAGGAGGGTGTAGGAGACAAGATAAATGCAACAAACCACTAATCACAGTATTATTTACTTTGTATTTCTTAATGGCTACTGTAGTCGAAACAGAAAATGTACATGGAACACAGGCATGAAGAACGTTGCTGTGTCTGATTCACCTGCCTTATATGATATATTGAGAGAGAAATTAGTACAGTGCAGTGAACCTTTTCAAACAATCATCCAAAGCTCCTTGAATGCCTAAATTGAACTTGCCTCCGCCACACTCTCAGGCAGTACATTCCAGACCCTAACTGTTTGCTGGGTGGAAAAGTCTTTTTTCCCCTCTCATCACATGTGCTTTTTTTGCAAATTATTTTCAATCTGTCCCTCTCTTTCTTGATCCTTTTCATGAATGGCAGCAGTTTTTCCTTTTCAACTCTGTTCTGATCTGAAAACTTTGAAAACTTATCAAATCTCCTCTTAACCTGTCCAAGAAAAGCAGTCCCAACTTTTTTTAAAAATTTCATTCACAGGTTAGAATGCCAGGCCAGTATTTATTGCCCATCCCTAAGTGCCCAGAGGGCAGTTAAGTGCCAACCCATATCACTGTTGGTCTGGAGTTAAGACCAGACAGACCAGGTAAGAACAGCAGTTTCCTTCCTCGGAGGGCACTAGTGAATCAGATGGGTTTTTCCCAATCATGATCATCATTAGACTCTTAATTCCAAATTTTTATTGAATTCAAATTCGACCATCGTGGAATTTTAACCTGGTGCCCAGGAACATTACCTGAGTCTCTGGATTAATGGTCAAGCGATTATAATACTAGACTATCACCTCCCCTTGCATTGATGCCCAGTCTTGAGTTGCTATATCTGTTCGCTGCTGCCTAATTGTTCTTGGTGGACATTGGTGTTCATTATGTGCCCTTTCCATCCTCAGTGCTTTCTCAAAGTGGTATTCCATATGCAGGAGAACTCATTAATTGGCTGGGACAGGAGCAGCACTTGGTAATTAGCCGGGGGTTTCCTTGCCCAGGGTTTGATCTGATGCCAAGGGACTTCAAGGGTTTTGGAGTCAATGTTGACAAATCCGAAGGAAATGCCCACCTGACTGTATAACCACTGCTGCCAACTGAATGCTGACAGGAAGAATTACCTAACAGTGAAGTTTTTACAAGCAATTGCACTTCTGGTTTTGAGAATGTGGTTATCAGATAAATGTCATTCATGTAGTTCACAGAGGGAAACATAAGGCAGCATTCTGCAACTAGCTGAATATGGGTGTCTGCACTAAAGGGCACCCCATACTTCAACACGAGCCTATTCTGAAAGCCAATCTCAGAGCATTTCAGTTAAACCCATTTCATGGGAAATGAAAACTGTGGACAAATTCAAATGGTTAAGTTGCTGTTATCAAGCAATCTCAATATCTGAGAGCAGAATTCGGTCCTACAGGGCAAATGATACCCTTAAAAGCCAGTGCCTTCAGCTACCTCTCCAACTGGGACTCCATATTTAATAGTTGAAATCTGATCTGCAGACTTGGTTTGCACTTACAATTAAGGGGGTACCAACCTAAATGGTGAACAACTGCTCTCTTTGAGCAGTCAGCAGTGGAAATAACTGGAGCATCCAACACGTCCTACTTTTAGATCTCTTATGCTCCTGACTGATCCCGACTAGTGATTAACTAGTAGAGTGCCACAAGAATTAGTAGGAGGACCTCAATCAGTATTGTTTATGTTAAAGACTTGGAGATAGGGACAGAGTGCAATGTATCCACATTTTCTGCTGATACAAAAATTGGTGGGAAGACATGTTGTGATGAGGACATAAGAAATCTGCAAGGGGATATAGAGAAGAGTGAGTGAGCAAAATCTTGGCATATGGATGGAGTTTAATGGAGGAAAGTGTGAGGTTATTCACCTTAGTAGAAGGAATTGAAAAGCAGACTTATAGTGAAATGGAGCAAGACTCCAAAAAAGTGCAGTATAGAGGAATCTGTGTGTCTTTTGTGTATGAAACACAAAAGTTAACGTGCAGTTGCAACAACTAACTAAGAAAGCAAATGAAATTTTGACCTTCCTTACTAGGGGATTGCAGTTTCCAAAGAAGGATGTCTTGTCACCATTGTGCAGGGTATTGGTGAGGTTGCACCTGGAGTATTGTCTACAGTTTATTTAAGAAAGGATGTACTTACTGGCATTGGAGGCTGTTCAAAAGAGATTCATTAGGGTGATTCCTCGGATGAAGGATTGGATTTATCCAAAACAGCTAAACAGTTATGCCTTTATTCATCAGAGTTTAGAAGAATGAGGGGTAGTGATCTTAGTAAAATGTATAAGGTTCTGAGGGGGCTTGGTAGGATAGTTGTTGAGAAAATGTTTCCACTAGTGAGGGAATCTCAAAGGAGGGATGTAGTTACACAATGAGTGGACACTCACTTAATACTGAAATACAAAGGAATTTATTCTCCCAGAGGGTAATGCATATCTGAAATTCTCTATCCCAGAGAGTTGTACAGGTTAGATCAGAATACTAAAATTGTTTACAGAGGAGATAGGTAGATTTTTGAGATATAGAGAGTTCAGAAGGGCTATGATGAGTTGGCATGACAGAACTGGACAGGTCCACTATGATCTTGCTGAACGGCCTATTCCTGATCCTATTTCTGAAGTGAAGTTTTTACAAGCAATTGCATTTCTAGTTTTGAGAGTGTAGTTCTTGTATTAATTTACGGTATGATGCTGGAGGGATGTAGTAGTCATGACGTGTCCACGTGAGGTAATATCCTTCTCAAATTTTCATCTCCTCTTATGTGATTTAGAATGCTCTTGTTAAAAAAAAAACTCCCTTTGATCAGTACGGTTTGACTGTACGTTTTAAAACAAAAATCATTCATTTTCTTTCAAATTTAATTTGAGCATTTATTATCCAGCTCATCGGCAGTTTTTGGTTTCACTGGATATTGGCATCAAGAAGTCAATTGCTTTTAAATTTTTGAAGTCCCTGAACTTGAAACTTTCTGGTACTGTAGAAGATGGCCTATGGCTACTTTTTGGGCATTTACTTCTATCATGATCCCGGAACATTTTTTTAACCTTAATAATTCTAAGCGGTTGGTGGATTGCACGAATAAATATAGACGATGCAGCTTTTGAAGCTCGGAGTGATCCCGTGACATTCGAGATGAGGATCTTCCACTATCTTCTAGATAACAGAAGCTGTTTATGGCAGACTCCGTGGATCAATTTGAAAATGTTATTTTAACATTCTTATATTTGATCATGGTGTCACCAATCATCTTTGATGGCTTTGCATGCTAACTGGAGTGTACGCCACTGTGACTGTGTTCAAAATGCAGATAAGTTATCTCCATGAAGGGTAATATGAGTTTGCTTTCGCAACTGATGCAATCCCTTAATACTCGGTTGCCGTTCCATACGACATTAAGTTGTAATTTACTAGAACTATTTAATAAAATTAATAATGAAATTAACATCAGGTCCACTTTATTACCTTGTAGATTCCAGAGTAAATCTTTTTGGGTGTGATTCTGTAAACAGGCTGTAGGCGGCATCCAGCAAACAGCACATTGTACAGAATGTTTAAAGTTTTGTAAATTATGGTTCCTGGAAAAGCCTTCGGGCTTTGAGGGACAAGTCTTAAGTCACCGGACCGATGTCATAAAAAAACTGCCCTTATATTTTGGAACTTACTGTGCGCCGCGTTCTTTGTGTTTAACTTGAAGAAACATTTGCTTTGTGCTCATTTTACAATGATCGTTGTATTCTTTCGAATGCTGAAATTCCTGATTTGAAAATTGGCTATGTGGCTCAGAACGACACATTAGTCTTTCCAGCTTAATGACCACTGCACATTCATTTTTGAATTTTAGTTTGCGCAGTTAAACATGGTGAGTTTTTAAATTCTTGTTCAACTTGATAACGAAGATCCAGGTTATTGGTAACAAGGGAGGAATGAGCTGGATTGTTTTTTTTTAAACTGAATTTCATATTGTATTCTGCAACATTGCTTCGACAATTATGCTTCATTACATGGGCAATTTATTAGCAACAGTCATTTTAATAGAACAAATTGCTGTCTTTAAATGTGTATTCTTATGAGTATAGACATTCATATTTTGGGTTTATTAAAACACTTATTAAATTGGCTTTATAAGTTATAGTGTTAAAATAATTTGGTGGTTTAGAAATTCTATGATATTTGTCTTCACTTCTTGATTTTAAATTGATGTGAATTGTACTTTTGTGTTTATGGTAAAGTCAATGTAAACATATCTCCATTGTTCTCCAAGTCTCCAATGTTCTCCATTGTGACATCTGAAATATAAATTTGGCATTTGCATTAATCAAAATGAGGTGAAAATTAAACCATCAGGACTCATTACTGTTAGAGTACACACAAAATGCAAACAAACTTAGAACTGATAGCCAAAAGAAATCCCACAGCTCTTTCTTGGTACAATATATTCATAAAGTCTTATTGTGCTGAAACTAAAGTTCCAGTTTTAATTTGTCAAAAAGGAACCCTTGATTCTCTGTCTTTGATTCTTTATTCTTGCACAGTGTTACCTTGACTAAATGCTTTGTAAACTGTGAAACCAATGGGTTATGATCTAACTAATGATGATGTACTTTCCCAATACTTTCAGACTATGATCGATTAGAACATTTTGAATTATGAGATATTCCACTGAGAACAATTTTAAGATGAAACTGTCTAAAACACTGCTTTCTCTCTAATATTAATGTATTTTAGCAAGATTTTCTTATTGGTAGACCATAGTTCTGGCAAATGTTGTTCTAGCCAGAGAATGAGAAATTGGAGCAACTGATGAAGAGTCACTGGACTTGAAACATTACCTCTGCTTTTCCCCCAGAGATACTGGCAGGCCTGCTGAGTTTCTCCAGCAATTTCTGTTTTTGTTGGAGAATCTACCTTGTTTTAAATATCAAAGTGTTAGATTTTGAAAAGAGTTTAATGGGCATTTGAAACATAATGATCGCTTGATGTTTGATATTATCTGGGGAAAAAAGTAAAACATGATCTAGTTCAAGGTTCTTAATATTTAGTGGCAAAATAAACAATGGTGCAGAGTTCGTTTTAACACTAATGACTTTGATTGGATTTCAGGCAACTATGCATGCCTGTAGATAAAGTACTGAAGTTGGAAGCTTTGATACCATGACCCCACCATATTGCTATTACAATCTAGTTGGCTGGAATTATTTATTTGACATATTCGGTTTACCACCCTTTTCCTATTGATTTGCTTATAGAAGACTGTAGATTTTCCTTTTATGCTAGGTGCCTTATTTGCTTTTCATCTTACTTTTGAAACTTCTGTATTCAGCTTGTACGCAACTATATTTACTATCAGGCACTTGTCATAAGGACATTTTTTCTGCTTTAACTTGCCTTCTATCTCCTTTGTCATTCCAGGGATCTCTGGATGTATTTATTGCACTTTACTTCCTTTTGAGAGAATATACCTAGACTGTGTCCAAACCATCTGTTCTTTGAAGGTAATCCATTGTTCACCTCCTGATTCTCCTGCTTGCCCTTGATTCCAGGCTATTGGTCCCAACTCTATTATTGTTCCCAGTTGATTATTCTTACACTGGAAACATCAATGTTATTGTCCACCAGATTCTTAAACCTTATGATACAATGATCAGTGTCGTCTAGATGTTCCTCTATTGTTACTTGGCCCATTCATGCCCAACAATCAGGTCTAGCAATACCTCCTTTCCTGTTGCACTAACTGTCCTGAGCATAATCCATCAACGCTCGCCATTTGCTGCCCCTCTCACTTACCCTATCCCGGTCAATTTACGTGTAATTAAAGTATAAAAGCGCCATGATTCTCGTGAGATTCTCTTCCCGAAGTCTCGTGGAAAATATCTGGATCTCGGATTTCCGATTACCGTCATGTTTTAACGGATTGTTGTACTGTAACCCGGATGCCTCAACAGCCTAAATATGCAGGTTTTCCGAACAAAGCCGATTTCTTAGTTCCACTGTCTTCCCTTTGTTTTCCAATTATTCATTCACTTGCCATTTATAAACTATTTTAGATTCTCTGCCGACCCTTGCCAATTCCTAACAGCCCGCTTGGTAAAAACAAAATCCTAATCTCTCTGCTATTTTGCGGATGATCCTGAAAACCTTATGCATCACCGAAAGAAGTTCTCATTGTTTTCCCTCCTGACATACGGCAACATTATAATTACCATTTACAAAAAAATCCTTTTCTTTATTTGGTTTAATGACCTCTATTTTTACTTTTGCTGGCGAGGGTACGAATAACTGGCAACATCAACTGAAGTCTCTAAGTTACGATTACATTATTGGGTTGTCTGAAGCAAGATAAGCCTACTCTGACTTTTTTTGAAGGAATGTGTGAAACGTGTAGTGACTGAAACTTTAATACTATGTACAGTTTTTGTTTTAAATTAAGTATTCACTCCGGTCACTGTAGACCGAGATTGTACCATTATATGTTGATGTTAAGAAGACTGCTTGCAGATTCAATGAGTCATAATCTGAGCAGTAACTGGGAAAGTGTCAGATAGCCACCGCCGGGGTTCAAGGATCAGCACAGTGCAGTCAGCCTTAGTTAATATTGAAGGCATCGCTTTTAGCGTGACACTGCGTGGTTTTGGAGATATTCTTCCGTTTTCCAATGCTTTGGAAGTCTACAAAATTTCATTTTTGCTACAAAGTCATAAGAAAGTATCCCTGTTCCCTTTCAAGCAGAAGACAACGGGTTAAATGAAGGTTCGGCTCAAGGTACCAAATCTTGTCATGACCTGGAAAGCCAGTGCACATCCCGTCTTCTATTCAAGTAGCTACAATCTTAAACAAAGTTTATAATTAATTTTAAACAGTAGGGCAGTGCAGTGGCACAGGTCGCAATGTTTGTAGAAAGTGTAAAACTATTCATGGGTTCTCTTTTAATACTTAACCTGCACGCGGTTTATCTTCTATGATGCCAAAGTCCATTTCTTGACACCGAAAAGGCCCGACAGCTTAACTTCTTACCAATGGAGCGAGTAAGCAAGAGGTAGACTGCAATGAGCCGCGTGAAACAAAAGATGCACCTCTGTAGAAAATAATGTATTTTATGCAACTATTAGTTCGGCGCCTTAATATGTGAGTTTTTACTTGTGGTTTGCGAGCGCGTGTGTGGGCACAAATGAATTATTTTGTGCACTCATTTAAGGCCAACTGTGTAAATCAGATGCTATTTTATATGCATAAACAGATGCACGAAGAGTTAGAATATATTCCCCGAATGATACTGTTTCTTTTATTTTAAAAAAAGTCAACAAAAATGTCTGGAAACCTTTAGATTTCAAATAGCCAGACAAAATTGCTTAGTCACACGATTGCAAGTCAGAGGATCAAAACAAATTGCAAATTTATTTATTGCCATTACTTTCAAATCTTAGACAATATTTCCAGAAAAGTTAATGCAAATAATAATTTCTTGAGACAATCTGATGATACTTTGCATCAAGGGCAACCTAACTCATGAACTTCATTGTTGTTAAAAATGTTGATCATTAACGTATGGCTCACCCATCTTAGCCTGAAAAGAGGAAGTAGTGTTTGATTGAATGGATTTTTGGAGAATACAATATATTGGGGCATGTTTCTGGGAAATTTGGTCCTGCTCTTTTAATAAAGTGTGGGAAGGACATTCCTGTCCTTAGGATTAAAATACTGATGACCACTTTGGAGCAAGCTTTTAAAAGGTAGCTTAAAAGTTCTGGGGATAAGTGAGTGAGTTTAACTACAGCTTCTCATTACTTTGTGTAAGAAAAACACAAAGGCAAAATTAGCCTTGTATTTTCAACATTGATCTGTATTTTCTATTAGCTGCCACATACATTGCAATAAACAAACCAGAGAATATTTTTCATTCATATTTCATTTTTCCATGTAGTAATCATAGTAACATACCTAGATGTTAAGTAATTGACAAATCATGATGGTTGGTGCTGAATTCTGAAGACAATACAAATAAAACACTGATAATTTATAATGTGATTATAGACAATATTAAATAAACATCCGGTATTAACTAATAAAAAGATTGCACAATTGTGAATATTTTTGTATATAAATAATTACAAAATGTTGTAACATTCATGTTGCCCTAATTTACAAAATAATAATGAAAAGCCCTCTAGATACTGTATATGTATGAACTTCTGAAAATTATTTGTTTCAAGTGGAGTGTTTGAATTCTCAATTATTTGCATCATATTAGCGCATTTTATAACACGGGATTTGGACTGTCTGTTTATTTGTTCTACAGTACATTTTATTTGCAGAATGATGCCTTGTCTCCTTGGTTCCATTAAATATTTGCTTTCATGTTGATGCAACAAGAGATGGTGGTGGTGGCAGGTAGGATCTGAATGTTTTCTAGCAAAGCCTAGACAGTTTGTTTCTGCCTTTCAGCAATGGAATATATATTCACTTGTTATCTCTAAGCAGATAACTAATCTCACAGTAAAGAAATTTTTTTTTGTTTGAATTGTTATGACCCACAACAGCAACAGTAATATCAATCAATGTTCTGTCAGGATAACAGCTTGAAGATGCCAAAATTGTGTTATGGAATAGGTTCAGAAGAAAACAGCACCCTTCAAATTCACAGCACTCTGTAAGGACTTTCATATACTGTGACATTTCCATCTTCTGCACTATCTTATTGCTTTCTCGTCATGTTTGTGCAATAAATTTACTTGATAAGTGAGGTAGGTGTTAGGAAATATTAGAAAAAAATGTTGGCAAAATTCTGTGGACATGTGTCCTGATATAGTCATACTTCTGTTAAGATTGAAAGGCTGGCATGGATATTATCAAAATGTGTTCATTGAGTGCCAATGAATCTTAGGAAAAACCACAAAGTGAATGTTGAGATTGAGTGCCTTCCTGGCTACAGTAGAAAGTTCCAACATTGTGCAAGGTCAATGGAATTGAAGGTGAAACTTTTAAAAATTAAACCAGGATTTTGCATGTCATTATGTTTAAAGTTAGTTTGGATGTGCAGACAAGAATTTTAAGCAAGCTACTTTGTAACACTGAGCAACATGCTTAACTAATCATTTGCTAAATCTTATTAAAAGTCAGAATAATTTGCTTTTCAGAGGAATATTTTCTTTCTGTTTAAGGGGATAGAAGAATCAGATTGACAGAAGTAAAGATGCATCCTGATTCTTCTTACTAAACATCACAGTACATTCAATTACACAGACATTTTGTTTAATCCACATTTAAAATTAATCACATTTAGCTATTTACTGAAATATAGGAGCAGGAGGATGCCATTCATCATGATCATGGCTGATCGTCCAACTTAATAGCCTAAACCTGCTTCCTCCCCATAACCTTTTGACCCCATTCACCCCAAGTGCTGTATCGAGCTGCCTGTTGAATACATTCAATATTTTGGCATCAACTACTTTCTGTGGCAATGAATTCCACAGGCTCACCAGTCTTTGGGTGAAGAAATGTCTCCTCATCTCTGTCTTAAATGGTCTACCCAAATCCTTGGACTGTGACCCCTGGTTCTGGACACACCCTGCATGGGAACATCCTTCCTTAATCCACCTTGTCTGGTCCTGTCAGAGTTTGAGAAGTCTCTGTGAGCCCCCCCGCTGCCCCCCCCCCCCCCCCCCCACATACACACACACACACTCCCACGCCCCCTATTCATCTGAACTCCAGCAAAAACAATCCTAACCTAGTCAATGCTTCTTCCTATGTCAGACTGGTAAACCTTTGCTGCATTCCCTTGAGAGCAAAGGCATCCTTCCTCAGAAAAGGAGACCAAAACTGCACACAATATTGTAGATGTGGCCTCACCAAGGCCCTGTATAACTGCAAGAACACATTCCTGCTCATGTAAACAAAATCTCTCGCAATGAAGGCCAACATACCATTTGCCTTCTTTACCGCCTGCTGCACCTGCATGCTTACCTTCAGTGACTGGTACACAAGGACACCCAGGGCCCACTGCACACTCCCCTCTCCCAATATACAGCCATTCAGATAGTAATCTGCCTTCTTGTTTTTGTTTCCAAGTGAATAACCTCACATTTATCCAAATTGTATTGCATCTGCCATTGATTTCCCACTCACCCAACTTGTCCAGATCATGCTGAAGGATTTCTGCATCCTCATTACAGGTTGCCCTCTGGGTGGGGGAGGGGGGGTCTCACAGAGACTTTTATGACAGAGATGAGGAGACATTTCTTCCCCCAAAGAGTGGTTAGCCTGTGTAATTCATTGCCACAGGAAATAGTTGATGCTAAAACATTGAATGTATTCAACAGGCAACTAGATATCCAACTTGGTATCATCTGCAAACTTTGAGATGTTACATCTTGTTCCCTCATCCAATCATTAATATATATTAATGAATAGCTAGGGTCCCAGCACCGATCCCTGTGGCACCCCACCAGTTACTGCCTGCCAATTTATAAAGGACCCATTAATCAATCCCTTGGTCCTTCTTTGCTGTTTTCTAAACTGCTCCTAATCCTCAGACATATTATCTTTCTTGGCCAATGTGTATAGTTCTTCCTTGGATTGGATACTATCTTTAATTTCCTTTGTAAGCCATTGGGATTGGCAATTTTACCCATTTTGCTTTTGCGACAGACAGGAATAAACAGTTGCTGCAGATCCCCCATGCATTCCTTGAGTGTTTGCCATTGCCTATCCACTGTCATCCCTTTAAGTAACTCTCCCCAATCTATCAAGGCCAACTCATACCTCATATCTTCATAGTTTCCTCTATTAAGATTCAGCACCCTAGTCTCCAAATTAACTGCTTCACTCTCCATCTGGATAAAAAACTTCCTCATGTTATGGTTGCTCATACCCAAGGGGTCTCGCACAGCTAGATTGGCAATGATTCCCTTCTCATTACACAGCACCCAGTCTTAAATGGCCTGCTCTCTAGATGGTTCCTCCACATATTGGTCAAGAAAACCATCCCATACACACTTCAGGAATTCCTCCTCTATGGCATTGTGGCTAATTTGATTTTCCCAATCTATGTGCAGATTAAAATCACCCATGATCACCAATATTCCCTTTCCACATGCATCTCTAATTTCCTGCTGAATGCCATTCCCAACATCACCACTGCAGTTTGAGATCTATATATGACACCCACCAATGTTTTTGGCCCCTTGGTATTTCTCAACTCTACCCATACAGATTCCACATTGTCAGAGCTAATATCCTTCCTCACTATTGTACTAATTTCCTCTTTAACCAGCAATACCATTCCACCACCTTGTCCTTTTTGCCTGTCCTTCCTAAATACCGGACATTCAGTTCCCATCCCTGGTCACCCTGCAGCCATGTCTGTGTAATCCCAATTATATCATACCTGTTTACATCCATCTGAGTGATTAGTTCAACAACATTATTGAAAATGTTCCGCGCATTAAGGCACAAAGCCTTTAAGCTTGTCTTTTTAATATTGTCTGTCTCGCTCTTATGTTTCTCAATAGGCTGTTTGAATTTTGTCATTGGTTTCTCTGCCTATCACTTTTCTTATTCCTTTTTCTACCTTTTTGCTTTTGTCCTTGCTCCCTCCTTCTTGACTCATTACATCGGTTCCTATTCCTCGGCATATTAGTTTAAGCCATCCTCAACCGCTCGAGCAAACACTCCCCCTAGGACATCAGTCCAAGTCCTGCCCAGGTGTAACCTGTCCAAGTCCTGCCCAGGTGTAACCTGTCCAATTTGTACAGGTCCCACCTCCCCCAGAACCAGTCCCAATGCCCCAGGTATCTGAAACCCTCCCCCATTTTCCCCCCCTCCCCCGACCCCTGACACCATCTTTTCAGCCACGTATTCATCCGATATATCCTGTCGTTTTTACTCTGACTAGCACGGGGCACAGGTAGTAATCCTGAGATCACTACCTTTCAGGTCCGATTTCTTAACTCTGTTCCAAGCTGCCTGTATTCTGCTTTTAGGACCTCATCCTTTTTTTTAACCTATGTCGTTTGTACTGATGTGTACCACGACCACTGGCTGTACACCTTCACCCTCCAGAATGTCCTGTACCTGCTCTGAGATGTCCTTGACCCTAGCACCAGAAAGATAACATACCATCCTGGAGTCTCGTTTGTGGCCACAGAAGCGCCTGTCTATTCCCCTTACAATTGAGTCCCCCATAACTATTGCCCTGGCACACATTTTACCCCTCCCCACTGCAGCAGAACCAACCTTGGGGCAACAAGTTTGGCTGCTGCTGCTTTCCTCTGAGAGGTCATCCCCCTCAACTGTATCCAAAACAGTATATTTGTTTTGCAGGGGAATGGCCACAGGAGATTCCTGCACTACCTGCCAGTCTCCCTGGCCCTGTCACCCATTCCCTTCCTGCCTACAGAGTCTGAGCTTGTGCTGAGACCCTCTGTCTACTTGCTATCCTTGATATTCTCTGCCTCGCAGATGCTCCACAGTCCCCCCAGCCGTCGATGCAGCTCTGAAACTCAAGCTTCCAGGAGCTGTAGCTGGAGACAGTTCCTACACACATGCTGACCTGGGGGATTGGAAATGGCCCTGGCCTGGGTTGGATGGATGGAGTGGGGTGATCCAGCGACCAGCTGTTTCGGTTTCGGTCTCTGTTGTAGGTCCTTGGCCAGTTTGTGTATAGGTGTGCCTGATAGGGAGACAGTGGGTCTGAGGGGGATGTCTGGTTTGTGTACTTTGGGGAGTCTGTAGAAGTAGGGGGTGTATAACAACCTCATCCACAACCTAAGCTACAAATCTTTGCAAGAACCTTAAATTTGGTATTCTTTTCATTCACTCATGGCACATGAGCATCACTGGCTCGCCTGCATTTATTTCACATACCTTATTGCTCTTGAGAAGGTGGTGGTGTGCTGCCTTATTGAACTGCTGCTGTAAGTAGACCCACAATGCTGTTAGGGGGGAAATTCCAGGATTTTGACCTAACGACAGTGAAAGAATGGCAATATATTTCCAAGTCAGGATAGTGAGTGTCTTGGAGGGGAACTTGCAGATGGTGGTGTTCCCATGTATCTGCTGCCCTTCTTCTTCTGGATGGAAGTAGTCATGGGTTTGGAAGAAGCTGTCTAAGGATCTTTAGTGAATTGCTGTAATGCATCTTGTAGATAGTACACACTGCTGCTACTGACCATCAGTGGTTGAGGGAGTGGATAACTGTGAATGTGGTTCTAGTCAAGCAGGTTGCTTCATCCTGAATGCTGTCAATTTTCTGGAGTGTTGTTGGAGCTGCACCCACCCATGCAAGTGGGGAGTATTTGATCAAAATCCTGACTTGTGCTTTGTCGATGATGTACAGGCTTTGGTGGTTCACTCACTGCAGAATTCCTAACTTCTGACCTGCTGTTGTAGCCATTGTTTTTACATGGCAAGTCCAGTTGAGTTTCTGCTCAATCTTAACCCTGAGGATGTTGACAGTGGGGGATTCAGTGATGATAATACAGTTGAATGTCAAGGGGTGGTGGTTAGATTGTCTCATATTGGAGATGGTCATTACCTGGCATTTGTGTGTGCAAATTTTACTTGCCACTTGTCAGACCTAGCCTGTATATTGTCCAGATCTTATTGCATTTCAACACGGACTGCTTCAGAATCTGAGGAGTTGCAAATAGTGCTAAACATTGTGCAATCATCAGTGAGCATCCCCACTTCTGACCTTACGGAGGAAAGGTCATTGATGATGCAGTTGAAGGTGGTTGGGCCTAGGACACTACCCTGAGGAACTCCTGCAGAGATGTTCTGGAGCTGAGATGAGTGACTTCCAATAACCACAACCATCTTCCCATGTACCAGGTATGACTCCAACCAGTGGAGAATCTGCCCCTGATACCCATTGATGCCCATTTTGCTAGGGTTCCTTGATGCCACACTTGGTCAAATGTGGCCTTGATGTCAAGGGCTGTCACACTCACTTTACCTCTGGAATTCAGCTCTTTTGTCCATGTTTGAACCAAGGCAGTAGTGAGGTCCAGAGTTGAGTGGCCCTGGTGGAACCCAAACTGGGCGTCACTGAGCAGGTTATTTCTGAGCGGGTGCTGCTTGATAACACTATTAATGGAACCTTCCATCACTTTACTGAAGATCAAGAGTAGACTGATGGGATGGTAATTGGCCAGGTTGGATTTATTCTGCTTTTTGTGTACAAGACATACCTGGGCAATTTTCCACTTTGCTGGGTAGATGCCAGTGTTGTACCTGAACTGGAACAGGAAGTATCCTGTTCGATCCTTTCATGTCCAATTGTATGACTTCACATTTGCCTCCGTTGAAATACATGTGCAACTATTTTGGTTATCTATCAATAATCAACAATGTAATACTTAATTCTATTAATATCTCTTTGTAATTTTATACTGTTTACCTTCATACTTTCGACAAATTTGACGACGAATTCAATATTGAAAATTCAGTTATCTGATAACCAGAATTTACCAAAGCTGGAATTTTTTCCTCTCTGGACATCTGGGTGCTGCCTCCAGGACAGAATAAGCACGGGGATGAAGAGGTCGTTCTTAGTCTGATCCCAGAAAATTGAATCAGTCAAGGTTTTGCACAGAATTCAATGCAATGCTTTAATGTCTCCCTCCCTGCTCACCCCAATCCCCACCCCACCCCACCTAACACAGATCTTCCCTATTCCCTGGATGCAAAATGTCTTGTACCAGCAAGTATTTGAAAATCCAGGAAATTCCAAAATTTGTTACAGTTCCAGTCCCGGAGGTGTCAAATCTTGGATACCGAACCTGTATGTGTTGTCCTCTTTGATCATCTAAGCCATTGACACAGATCCCAGTAGGAAACCACACGTTACTTTGTACCAATTAGAGTATCTTCCCATAACTTTCCATCCTCCATTCTACTCTGCTCAGCCAATTTTCTAACCAAGTTAATAATATTCCTTCACTGAAATCCTTGAAGTTCAACATTAGCCAACAATCTCTCTTGAGAAATTTTATCAAAAAAATTTTGGAAGCTCATATAAAACACATTCATTGACATTGCCCTGTCTCCTATTCAGCTCTTCAACCAAGTTTTTGACTAATGCGTTTTAAATACAACTCTGTTGTTTTTTCCTCATATCATTGCTGAATGCTTCATTTTAGTCTTCCTAAGTGCATATCCAAGTTGAGCTGATATTGCTATGACTACGTGATGTAATTAGAAATTAAAGATTAGTAATTTATCATCTGAAAGACTTTTCCCAGGTGGGCAGTGGGTATTTGAACTGCTAGCAGAGAACTGGTACAGTAATGGGATATGAAAACTAAGGCTTCTTGGAGGGGTGGAACAGGGAACCTGGGAAATTATAATGGGAACGAGACTGAAGATAGATGCAACAAAGTTCAGGGAGCCAAGCCTTATGCCCACACACAGAGATATGAAACTGGAGCGATGGGCAGTTTAGTGTGTGACAGTGATTGGTACTGTCTTGACCTGCAAGATTTCTTCACAGTGCAGGAGAAATTTAATCACCTCACTTTGTTCATTATTCTCATGCTACCACAGGAATAAGAGGTTAAAATATCTGACAATGGGACAGGCTTTGTTAAAAATGTCATTTAATCCTGAGCTCAAGAATTCAATTTTCTTGGGTCCCACTCATGCAGAATTAATATTGCGCTATTGTAAAGGCTTCATATTTAATTTTATTTAGAGCTTGAGTTTTGAAAAAAATGTAGAAGAAGTTTAAATTATGTGGATGCCTGGTTTGGTCTTTCTGTAAAGGTAATTAACAGACAAGTCTGGGAAAGCTCATGACTTTAGTTGATTATTTCGACTCACTTCATTAGATATCACCAGCTTCGATTTTGTGGCTGTCTTGTTCAAATTTTGTTTTGGATGTCAGTTGGTGAAAAATCAACTTGGGGAAAAGTTGCACAGATCATCTCCCTGTCTTTCTGAAACACCCTTATTGTGAACCCAATGTCAAACCTTATTGTCCTCTTGAAGAACAATAGTGACTTCTTGATACTATGGTTCCTGAACAAGTTTTGTCTGCCATGACCCCACTGACAACTGCTCATGTCTAATGCCTTATCCAAGTGTGCCAGAATGCTAGATCAAAAGCCATAAAAACATTCCTTATCTTAGTCATTTTCTCCTCAAGAACAAACTATTATTGGCCTGAAGTATTTTTTCCCAAAGTGAATTTCTGCATAGAGAAATCTGCTTTTTTCCCCTTTACCTGGTATGTGTGCATAGAAGGGTAAACATTTACCTTTTCATATTACAAAGTGTGTGTAAACCCATTTTGAATCTTCAACGAATCAGTTTTGTTTTATAATAAATCAGTAATTTTGTGTTTGTTAAAGAAACTTGGCTGATGGTTCTTTTTATTCTAAGTCTAATACTGAAATAGTATATGTTTTGGGAATTGAACAACCCAATTAAATTGATGTTGTGACCTATAGAGTGGCGGAGCTAGAGGCAGACAGTGACCCCCTCCCATTTCACTTGTAACAGCACTCGCATGACACCACTGAAAAGCAACTCAGAGGACCTGAAACAGGTAGCAGAGTAATGGCAGAGTCACTGCATCCTCTGTGCCAATATCCAAGAAAATTTGATACAATGCATTGCTACCTGGAGCATATGATAGTACCAAGAATATCTGTATCTGCCTTCCCACAAACAGAAAGGCCTCCAAAACATGCAATGTACCCAATGTCAATACTTTAATCATTGGGGTTCATGCCTTGAGGTATAATTTTGGGGAAATGATAGCAAATGGCTCCTGAGAGCTTTGTCACAACATATCCCAGGGGTTTGCAGAATCTAACTGATGTCATTGTCGTCTCCGTGACCAGTGTACAGTCAGATCTAGGATCTTGTATAAATGCTGTGACCGGTACTTGCCTTCAACTTGTTTTCCTTTCTTTTGATCACATCTCATGTGAATGCTACAGTTCACATTATTGGTCTCCATCAGCTAGCGATCCCAGCCTAAGACTTAAATATTTAGCAACCATCTTTTGCTTTCTACCTAGAAACATAGAACAATCACATCACAAAAGGAGGCTATAACTTGTCCTTTCATGTTTGTGTCACTCGAAAAACATTGATGCAAAGTAATTACACTTTCTAACTTTTTGTCTTATTGTCTTGTAGATTACAATACTATTTCTAAGTAACATTTCAATCCGCTCAGTGAATTTCCTACTAATTCACTTCAATTACTTTAGTTGTGATCACAATTATTGAACTTTACCAGATGTCTGCCAAAAACTATCATCAATCCAATTAAAGTCAAAGACATTATGACAATTATATTTCTAACCTCTACACCTTCTCAAAGACTCAACAAATTCTTCTTCAGTAGATAGTATCACATAGAATGTATATTGTGCCAGCTTTAGTTATCCAATATTTGTAAATTTCATACAATTCCAATAAATTGCACTAACAAAACCGGTTCATTCTGGTTAAAGTCAAGAATCAGTTGTGGAATGCAGATATACCTGTATTGAAATGGAGGGAGGAAGGTTTAACCTTTTGCATTCAGAGTGTCCTTTGCAACTTTCAGTTTTTTATGTAATAACCACTGTCAAAGGTATGTTTGTTTGAAGCACTGGATTTAACAAATTAGAAATAGGAATCTATATATACATTTTGATGACTGAGCATAATGAGCACTGGCTACCTGCTTAACAAATTGCTTTAGGTATTTCTACTATCCTGGAAGGGTTAAAACATATTACTGGTTATGTCCTTGACACATTCATTTTTAACACAAATCTTGCAGATGTGAGGGTATGTAAAGCCTTTCCTTTTTTTTCACATACAGCTTTTCTGAAAGACGTTTGTGAAAGACAAAAAGGGAATAAATAGTTCTTTATGAACTTTATTTACTTCAGATTACATACTATTGTGTCGATCTGAGCTCATAGGTACTAAAACAAAGCAGTGTATTGCTGCTATGTTGTAAAGTTTTGCGTTCCTCTTGTTCATGAGCACTTTAAAAGGCTCATTACTTTTTCAAGGAAATAGGAAAATAATAAAATTGTCTTTCTCAATCGTTAAAATATGGTAAGTTACAATTTTTACGTAAGAAATATAAGACTAGTTGTGACAAGCAGCTTTTACTCATGTCAATGTATATGTTGTTTTGTGTGCTTTACTAATATTTGTGTAATTATATTTGCATTCATTTATAGTTATTACAAATACAGTCTTCACTCTGGCTGTGAAATATAGAAATTAGAATATTCAGTGATACGTACACTCCTGTGATTGCTAGCTATAGTTTAACTATATTTTGACCAGATTTGTTTGCAGCAATTTTATTAGTGATGGCTTATTTACTTAATGTAGTCACTTACAACATTTACTTTCGCACTTTATTATAGTTAAATAGTATTCAATGGTGTTGGATAAAATAATTAATGGCTTTTAAAAATGTTCAGATTTTTCCTTGTAGAAAAAATTCCGATTATATATTACCTGTATCATTTACTTTAAGGTAATGGAAATAAAAACTGTAATCCCTCAAGATCAGCATCAACCAGAGTGATACAACAGTTGGTGTTATATTGTGTCATTACCAGCAGTTACCCTCCATGGCTCTATGTACGACTTTGTGAGGCTAGAATCAAAAGGGGTGCCAATATTGTAGAAGGGTTGCCTACTGTAGGAGATCACAGAGATAGAGAGAGCTAAAGATGAATTTCAGAACAAGGATGAGAATTATAAAATTGAGATACAGCTTCACTGGGGACTACTGCAGGTCAGGGGCATATGGGTGATTCAGACCTGATGCGAGTTAGAACACGTGGCAGAATTTTAACTTCCAAGATTACCGCTGGTAAAATGTGGGAGGCTGGTGGATAGTGTTGAAAAAGTCAAATTTAGAGATTACCAAGGCAGAGACGAAGATATCAGCAGTAGATGAGCTAAGACAAGGGCAGATCCACTAAACATTATGGGGGAGGAAAGATAGATAGTTTTTTGGGATGGTCCAGGTATACACTCAGCACCTGATCTGAGAGTCCAATGTCACACCAAAGTTAAGAACAGTCTGTACAAACCAGAATCACAGAATATAACAGAACAACCAGAATCACAATTCAAATCCATTGAAATCCTACAATACAGAATAACTCATTTGCATTCTTTTCTCATTTCTAGGCGCAGAAATCCTGGATTGAAGGGGTTTTTTATAAGCGAGAATGTGGCAAAATTATACCCAGTTCCAAAGATTCACACAGGTTAGTAGATACAAGTTTTAACACATTCGAAAGATTTGCAGGGACTCTTCTGAAATCTAGTTTAGTAATAATCATACTATATCAAACATAACTGTTTATTGATAATTATAATTTATATTTCTATTATTTTGATAAGTATCAGACTTATTGGGAGGAGAGCCTTCTGTAATCAGCTAAAACCTGGTGCTTGAAAACAGGAGCAAGTAAAATGCTTATTAAATTGGAGATAGGCTGATCTCATGGGATATCCTTTCACTGTCCCGGATTATCTTCCAAGCAAGTTACGGGCAGGTCCGTAAAGGGCCTGGAATGGCGAGTTACCCAACAATGAGAGGAATCTGAAACATTGAGAGAATCAGTATTTCAAAATGTTAAAATAGTTACAACTATGAGGTAACTGATAAATCAGAGGTAGAACTCTAGTGTGTCAGGTGATGGGTTCAACCATCACTTCAGAAACTTGAGCACACTATCCGAGCTAAAATTTGAATGTGAGAGTGCTGCGCTGTTGTGGATGCCGTTTATTAAATGAGATGCATAAAGTGAAGCAATGAAAAGACCCTTCAACAATGGTTTGTAGAGAAGTTGATGGGATGCTCAGATTTTCACACTGTCCTTCAGCTTTTTGTACTTGGCCTCCTCTGGGGCCTGTCAAAGATATTAGAAATGATTAGCACTGTGACAGATGCTTTGACTCCAGTTTGAGTGGTCTTGGGCAAGAGCTTCCCATGAGACAATGGGAACGTTGCACATTTTTTTCAGGGAGGCTTTGAGAATGACCTTGAAATGTTTCCTCAGTCCTCCTGGTAACTACTTGCTGTAATGAAGCTAGAAGTAGGGAACGTGTGTCAAGGATGTAGATGATATGGCCCACCCAATGCAGCAGAATGACAACTGAGTGCCCCAATACTGGGCAGGTTGGCCTATGAGAGGTCACTGGAACATCCTATCAGACAGTCAAAGGCTGCACTGCATACTAGAGGTGATGTTGAAATTCATCATCATTGTCTGCCCTCACTGAAAGGAGGCTCCCAAGGTGTTAGAATTGATCCACAATGTCTATTAGCTTGCTATGGATATTGGTAGTTGGGTGGAGGTGTTGTACAGTGGGAGCACGTGACTGAACAATCTTTGTCTTCCAAATATTTAACCTACTGGCCATTATCTGTTATGCCTCTGAGAATGTACCAATGATGGTTTGGAGCTCGGTCTGTAAATGTGAGCATGTTGTCTGTGTACTGCAGCTTGATTGCACATTGGGCTGGACTTGGTTCTGCATTGGAAGTGAAGGGATTCTAACTGGGTTAGTGGCACTGTTGGCTCTCAGCTCTTGCAAGTCATGTTATAAATGACCAACCTTATGTTGGTCTGGTGTTGTGCTGAGCTGGTAGCAGGATGTGGTTGACACTACTCACAGCAAGGATGGAGTCTCCTTTGAAGAAACCGCTTGTCTCTCTGTTTATAACTCTCAGTGGGATAGGTCCTTGTGTTTTTGGGTTATAGATGCTCTTGACAGAGCAGAAGAATTGTCATGGTTGTCACTGAGTTTCTGGGTTTTCTGCACCCTATCGACCTCCTATCTGTTACTAAGGTTATGGTGTTTGTGTTGGAGCTGGAACTTCATTTATCTGTAGACCTGTTTTCTTTCCCTTGAGTTTTGGTGGTGCCTGTAGTTCTGGAATACCTCACTGGCGATACAGTAACATTTGGTTGTCTTGATCCAGTCATGCTGTTTCCTGGTAGAGAAACCTAAAGTCTCCTCCTGAGTGCTCTTTATGAAGGGAAGGGCAGGCCAGGCCAGGCTCTGTGGACATTCTGTGGTTCCTATTCTTCAGCATTACCAGGTTGACTGTGAGGCAATGGTTAAGTAGTTGTTTCTTCATCGAGCTGTGCGGGGCTCAGCGCTTGAAATTTTTATGTTTGTGGTTCACTAGAACTATAAATAGAACACAAGGTGGACGGAGGATAAACTTGAACAGGGAATACTTTATTGTGCTTCTTCTCAGATCCACTGCTGGTCTTAGACTGCCTCCCCTTGCTCCTGCTTCTGGATCACCTGACCCTTTCTACTGAAGGGGCAGCACACACCCAACTACATACATAACACTCCCTTTATTTTGATATTCCCCTTAATATATATACATGCAACAACTATAACTCTTATATAGGCATCCTAGCTAACATATGTACTTCATCAGGAATATTTACCAAAAAAAACATGGAAAATGGAAATAATACTTCTCTAATGTACAATGTCATGATCGGTCTTTCAGGGGGAGGGCAATTCCTCAAGACCATCTCCTCATCTCAGGAACCTTTTCTAGTGTGGTCTCCTGGGCTTGCAGAAACTCCTGTTGTCCCGCAGGTCTGTCCCTCTGACTGGCTATTGTTGCTCTGTGATGCTGCTGTTGTCTCCTCCCTGGGTATGGCCAATCCTGGCTCAGAGACACATGACTCAGTCTGCACCCCTGGTACTGTCTGGACCAGCTCTCTCTCTCTTTTTTCACCATCTGTCCTTCTTGATTTCGCTCTACCACCTCTCTGGTCTCTTCTGGTCACAGTAGGACAAACGTGGTTCTCAGTTGGGGGTTGAACATTAAGAATGCCAGCAAGCACTGGGTCTTCACATGTGGTGTGTTCTTGTACATGCTGAGGAACTTTTTGATTCGCTGTCCTCGCAAACCGTCCTTTAAGGACTGCTTTAATGTTCGTACAAACCTCTCCGACTGGCCATTTGTTGCTGGGAGATACGGAGCCGATCTCACACGTCTGACTCTGTGATCTTCCAGGTAATCCTTAAACTCTTGTGCCACAAACTGTGGACCATTGTCACTCATGACTTATTCAGGGTTCCCAAACGTGGCAAATATTTCATCCAGTCAGCCTATCGTCGCTTTAACTGACACTAACTTCTTGACCGCTACTCAGGACATCTTCAACAACTAGTAACACCTGTCCCACTACTGATCCCGCAAAATCAACATGGATTCACGGCCATGGGTGAAGGGGTGACAACAGCGGCACCTCCCATACTAATGCACAGGATTCACATGATCCCACTTTCTCCTCAATCTGGAAGTCCATAGTTGGCCACAAAAGGTAGCTCCTGGCTATTTCTTTCATTTGCACCTTGCCAAGTGCTATTGGTGCACTTGTTCTAGTGTCTTTCCTCTTAACGGGGAAGGGATAATAACTCTCATTCCCCACATTAAACACCCAGCTCATACAGACAACTCCCATTTCCTGGACAGGTAAGGGTGTAATTCAGTGGCCTTCTCCCAGGGCCAAGTCCACTAATCGGTTCAAAACTGTGTCATTCTGGGTAGTATTCCGTACTTGACTTGCTGACTTGTCATTCTGGGAAAAGATGGTCCATGACCGTCCAGAACAGATCTGGCGCTGACATGATGCCAAAAGGCAGTTGCTTATAACGGAATAGTCCTCTGTCTCAGGGCTGAGACTCCATCGTGACCCCTGTCTATAGGTTGGCCTGCAAAAGATCATTTTTGAAAATTTCTTCACCCCAGCCGATCCACTGAACAAGTCCTCAATGTGTCAAAGTAGGGATTGATCCGCACGTAGTGCCGGGTTGAGGGAGACGTTAAAGTCCCCACAAATCCTCACTGTGCCATCTGTTAATAAGGCTGGGATGATGGGAGTGGCCCATTCACTGGTGGTTACTGGTTTCAACACTCCCAGCTTCACCAGCCATTCCTGTTCTACCCCCCTCCCCCTCCCCCCACTTAGGTCAGATGGCGTATGGTTCAGGATGTGCCTTCAGACTCTTTGACAAGCCTCCTGTCTCAACCAATGTTTAATTTCCACTCCTTTCATTTCTCCCAGGGTTCCCTTGAAGACATCCTTATACCTGTCCACAATCTCTTAAAACCTGTGTTTGAGTTCACCAACCTTTTAACCACACCCCAATTTAATTTAATTTCTGTGACCAGGAGAGTCTTAACGATGCGGGTTATTTCCCTTTTGCTACGTACGGTGGCAGTTCAGCACAATGGTCCCTTAGCTGTACTTTTACCAGTGCATAGTCCTTTAGTGGCACCACTTATTCAATGTAACTTTGGCAGGCTTCAATGGCAGAGCCTGTAACTTCTCCCTATAGACTGATTCAGGAATCAGAGACACTGCTGCATGTATATCCAATTCCATCTTTACTGTCTTATCCTCCAATTTGGGAAGAACACAGAAACAATCAACTTCACCTCTTACTCACAGGATGTTTAATCGAAACTCTGCTGACTCTGGGCCTTTGGCTTCTCCCGCACACCCGGCTAACTCCCGGGAGTACTCTCTACCTTATGCCTTGCCTTTTGAATTGTCCCCTTGAGACACCACTTTTCGCGGTTGGGTTGTACCAGCAATTTCGGGCAATATGGCCCATTCACTGACACCTTCACTGGGCATCTTGAGTCCAACACATTGACTCGTTGTGGTCACTCTTGCCACATTAGTGGCATTCTATGGTTGGTACCACACTCTGCTGCATTTCTGCTATTTTACGCACTTGGGCATTATCTGTCAGCTGTTTTGCTTCAGTGAGGCCAACTCGAAGTAACAATTTTGAAAGCTGCCATTTGTTGGATGGCTTTGTGTCAGAGGCCACAAACCAAATGCTCCTGCATGTCTTCTTGGAGGAACCTTCTTAATTTGCAATGTTCCACTAACCTTTTTCAGGCAGCTGGACGACAGACTTTCCTTCGTGCTGTGCAGGATTATAAATATGGAAATGTTCATAGAATCCCTACAGTGTGGAAACAGGCCCTTTGGCCCAACAAGTCCACACTGACCCTCAGAGCCTCCCACCCAGACCCATCCCCCATAACCCACCTAATCTGCACATTCCTGAACAGTATGGGCAATTTACCGTGGCCAATCCGCCTAGTCTGCACATCTTTGGACTTCTGTAATCATCAGTGGCTTTGGTGAAAAATAACTTCCCAACACTTTGCATGGTTCTTGGAATGCCTTTTCCGTGGGTTTTTCCCTAGAATCATGAAAGTCTTTCTCCTAACAATACTCAAGAAAGCCAGTACCATTATGTCTTCAACCAATTTGTTTGCCTTTAAGCACATGTCAAAATGTTTGGTGTCCAGAATCCAACTTAATGTCTCTTCATCAGATGGTTCCATCATTCCAAATTGGCCTGCCATTTTGTTTTCCCACTGGGAGGAATTTTTCCCGCTTCTTGAGTGTAGTAACCTGTCACAGTCCGAGTCTCATCAGTGAACACTCTCGGCTTCAGCTGCTCTCTCACCGACTGTATGCTGTTCTTCCCTGGTGTTAACTGTAGCCCGTGTTCCCTCGTGACTGCTCTCCGTGATGCGTCGGTAAGCTCCCAGGTGGGTACTCCCCTCTTCACCTGTTGGCAGCAGTCTGAGTCCCCTCTTGGCCACTCAGCCCACACCCCAGTGCGTACCATTCTTCCCTGGCATCGACTGCAACCCAGTTCCCTTTGCGTCTGCTTCCCTCAATGTTACCTCCTTAATCCTGCGCCATTTTCAAAGTCTGGGAGATGTCTTTCCTCCTGACAAAAAAACCAGGGTTCTCACAGACTTTGTGGCTTGATTCCAATCCTCGTTGCAAATTATTATGGTTCAGTCAAACCTTAAATAGAACATGAGGTAAATGGAGGATAAACTTGAACAGGGAATACTTTATTGTAGGTCTTTCATCGTCACAGTCAATTTTTAGACTGTTTCCCCTTGCCCCTGCTCTCTGTCACCTGACTTTCTCTCTTAAAGGGGCAGTACACTCTGAACCACATACATAACAGAAACTTGACATCAGGAATTAAAAAGTGGGTAAAAGAGGGGTGGGAAATGATTGGTTATTTGTGGAGTATTTAGCCTGTTATGGCGGCAGTGGGATTTTGCTGATTTTACAGGGGCTGCTCAATATGGAGCATCCTCTTGTTTTGACATTGACTCAACAGCAATACAAGCTGCTAGGAATGTCGAGTGTTTACGGATGACAACTTGTGTATGTGGTACTTCCTGTCTATCAAGCACAGCCTGGTCTCCAAATGTCTGAATAATCCTTGCCATTGGACAAAGACCTTGCTCCATGAGTACTGTGTGGTAGTCAGTGTACTAAGGCCATGCCATGCTAAAAGAATCTGTGCATCTTCCAACCCCTCAAAATGATTGGGAACAACATTGTTGTGTGGGGTTGCTATGATTGGTGTGTTTTTAAACTAATTTGTCAGGGGGATGGGATACAGAGTGAAGGCACAGTAGGGGGTGATGCACGGACAAATGTAGAAGAAAAGTCAAGTCAGTCCAGAGGGCAAAGTGTATATAGTCAGGTTAAGACACCAGGGAGCGTGGCAAGGCTGAATGGAGGAGTTGGTGTCATTATGTTGATCAATATTATAATAAGAAGGAATGAAATGATTTCAATTCTCGACCCAGAAGTGTGATCCCACATGACTGAGTGACCTATCCACCACCAAAATCACCATGACTGTGTTTTTGTAAACTATTAACCACCACCAGTTATCACCCGTGCAGCCAATTAAAAACTTACATGCAAAGCCCTTTAACGGCAATGCAAACCATCAGATGTGAAGTGGGGAGGGGTGGGGGTGTGGGGGCAATGATACCTTAGAAAGTTCCTCAATTCAGGCCACATGGATTGAACTAAAAAACTAGAAAGGGGCAATGGATAGAGGATTGACTGACAGGCATAAGGCAGAGAATAGGGATAAAGGTGTCGTTTTCATGATTGCAACCAGTGATTAGTGGAGTTCCACAGGGATCAGTGTCAGGACCACAACAATTCACATTCACCATTAATAATCTGGATGAAGAAAGGACGAGAGTATTGTTACTAAGTTTCCAGATGACACATAGGCAGGTAGAGGGACATGTAATGTTGAGGAAGCAGGAGGCTGCAGAAGGACTTAGACAGGCTAGGAGAGTATTGCAAAGAAGTGGCAAATGAAATAGAATTTGGGGAAGTATGAGGAAGAATAGAACATAGACTATTTTCTAAATTGGGAAAGGCTTCAGAAATCAGAAACACAAAGGGACTTTAAGAGTCTTAGTTTAGGATTGTCTTCACGTTAACATGTAGGGTCAGTTGGCAGTTAGGAAGGCTCTAGCTGCTGCACCTTTCCCCCACGCGGCCCCTGTTCTTGCACCCTTTCCCCACCCGGGCCAGCTTTTGTACCCCACCTCACCTGGCCCCAGATCCTGCGGCCCCAGATCCTGCACCCCCCCCCCCCCCGGCCCCCCATCCTGCACCTGTCCCCCACCCAGCCTGAGCTTTTGCACCCCTCCGCCACCTGGCCCCAGCTCTTGCAGCCCTCTCCTATTTCCCATTCCTAGACCTCAGCTGCTCCCTTCTCTGTACCCACCTTGTGTCAACACTGAATTTCTAAACTTCTGGCAACATGGCATGGTGCCTTAGTGGTTAGCACTGCTAACCAGCGCCAGGGACCTGGTTTTGATTCCGGCCTTGGGTCGCTGGAGCTTGCATGTTCTCCCCATGTCTGTGTGTGTTTCCTCCAGGTGCTCTGGTATCCTCCTTCAGTCCAAAGATGTGCAGGTTAGGAGGATTGACCCTACTAAATTGTCCATGGTATCCAGGGGTGTGTTGAGTAGGTGGATTAGCCATGGTAAATGTGGGAGTACTAGAATGGGGATTGGGGAGCTGGGTCTGGGTGGAATGCTGTTTGGAGGGTCAGTGCAGACTTGATGAGTGAAATGGCCTCATACCACACTGTGGGGATTCTATATATCTTCCAATTATAGGCTGCTACTCTCCTGGGTTTTCTGCTGATTGGTTCACCACAAACCCATCAGCAGCAAGCATGGGAGAGAACCAGCCTGTGATTGGAGGAGTGGATCACATTTCAGTTCTATGCTGTTTGTGGGGTGACATTATTGGTCTCCCCTGTGAGTGAATCTTCTGGGGTGATTTAGGGACTTTTATGGGATAGATCAGCCTGCCACCTCTGTGTATTTTAAACATTGAGTGCAAGTGGAATCAAGTGATCCAGGCTGTAGTTTCAGACATGTCCACATAGAACAGACCCTGTGTGCCAAATGATGAAGAGAAATTAGTGTTCCAACACAATCAATGAAGTATGAAGTTGGTTTGAAGCAAAGCTGGTAACATTCATTAACTCGTCAAATCACAGTGCTGCAATAAGAAAATTTAGTGTTAATGAAAATTTTATACAGGAATGGAAGAAACAACAACTCACTATGATGAAGGCCAGATGTGCCATGAGTACAGGTCCCAGCCATTGGCCTTATATGGAGAAATGTATTTAGGAATGGGCCCTGAAAAATCCTCAGAGTGGTTTCATTGTATGAAATGTCAAACAGCTAGTCCTCATTCAATATTGTTGTGCTTAACTATTGTTCATTTTTAAACATTGCTTATTATTTGTAGCTGAAATAAATCCATGAGGTCACCCTTTATACGTGCATCATACATGACACTGACCCAGCTAGCACGGAACCGGCTCATGGGATGAGCAGAACCCCTGACACTCCTGTTTATATCTGTCAGCCAGGGCTCCCTGGTTGGACCAGATTAACAGCCCCAATCAGGGAACTCATATTCTATGAGATCCACCTGGCTGACCCCTCATTCCACTCACAACAGTGACCTATTTTTAGCTTTGCTTTGCCATTTTTGTCTTAACATTGTTTACGTGCATTGTCAATGTCCAATGTCAATCAGTGTCCAATACTGCACTGCCTGCATCCCAGACATTCTCCCTTTTGTTCTGGCAATGGGCAAAGAGTTGTCCTTCTCTCCTAAATTGAAATAGAGCTCCTGGGCCCCATCTAGTGACATATGTCCATGAGTGCAGGTAGCCATGGGCATTCAGCTACATTGATCAACTTGAAACTCTCGATGGAGCCTAGTCAATCTAACAACACAGAACAGTAAAGGCAAGTTTTTTTTTAATTGTATTTCTTTCATGTTTAGTGGTGAATTGTAGTTTGCAAGTTATTTCGATATACACGTATGGTACAGTACAGTATATAGTATAGTGTTGTAATTTATTGTTACAAGTATTTATGAAAATACAGTAAAAAAAAAAAATTTCAACTTTTATGTATTTTTCTGGGTGAGAAAGTCCCAAGGAACCTAACTTTGGCTAACTATGATTCCTATGGGAAACTATGTTTCACTAGAAGTCCTGATTTTCTAAAATGCAAACATATAACTGAGGACTAGTGTCTCGTTAAGTGAACCAATTCAGACAAACAACTAGTTGGTGTAACTATATTGTAGAATGGAAATATATAGCATTGTCGCAGAAGACCAAGCTGACTAGTTAGCTGGATTGGCCTTGCTAAATTGCCCCGTAGTATCCAGGGATGTGCAGGCTAGGAGGATTAGCCATGGTTAATGTGGGGTTATGGGGATAGGTTTGGGAGGGTAGGGTCTGGGTGGGATGCTGTTCTCAGGATCAGTGCAGATTCAATAGGCCGAATGGCCTCTTTGTGCAGGGCTTCTATGATTCTTCTTGGTAAATGCCAGAGCAACTTAACAGATGATGAAATGGAAAAACTGCCAAGAGAGGTTGATATGAAAAGTGTTGTCCTGGCTCAACATTCCAGGGTACATTGTTGTGCCTGGCAAATTATGATGAAGTGTTGAGGATGGAGACCACTTTGACTGCCAATGACAGCACCATTTCCATGGCACATGGCACAGATGAGTTGCAAAAAAATCTGGAAGTAGATGGCTGTGTCTCCCCGCTGGCTTTGTACAAAATTGCAGGCTATGGAGTCAGGTCTTCATAGTCAAGACCAGTAAAACTGGCAAATCACACATATACATCTTGTATACCTCAAACTGAGCACCCAAATGATCTGTATATTCATTTCCAAATATTACTGTTCTTATTTACTGGCGTTTTCTTCTGAGTTGTAAGGTAGATGCGTAGCCTACTGATTTAGGAGAAGACCACAGAAAATTACAACTGACTTCATCTCAACATGTTTAAATAAGACTCTGCTCCTTTTCATCAGACGGCTTTTGAACAGTTTCCAGTGTCTGCTGGAAATTATATCAGATCCTAAAGTGATGCAGATTTGGACATATGAATGTGAACCAGAATTCCCAATAGGCCCTTGGGTCTGTTCTACTCCTTAGGAACTGATATTCTAGCTTGCTAACATCTTTAGTCCAAATTCTGTGGGTCCCAAGTTTGTGTTCCATACGGTCTGGTAGGATGATAGGCTTTCCTTTTGCTGATTACAATGGAGCATCTATAATCCAGCTCTATTTGTCTCTGGATTCACAGTAAATATGGCAGTACATTAGCAATCGGGGAAACTACAAGGATGTAAAGTGGCAACGTGGTGGTGAAGGAATGATTGCTATTCTGAGGTTGGTGCCAAAATAGATTAAAATAGATGTAGTAGACGAAGATGTACTTTTGCCAGATGGTGTTCCACCTGATGTGATAGTGCTCAATGAGAATGTGTTTTATTCTGGAACACTGAACACACATTCACCAATGGAGGAAGGAGGAAGCCAGTTTACAACTGATTTTAATCAGTTTTTGATGGGTTGAATACTGCACAAAAATGTTAAATCAATTTCTTATTTATGGCAGGTGTCTTCCAGGATGTCAGATTTGCCAGAACCTGGTGAGGTAAGGAAATTTTATATTTTTTTAATTTAGCACAAGTCTTAGAAACAATACATTAAATTTGAATCTCAGATGAACAGCCTACAAATCCGCAGACCTCTTGTTCCCTTGCATGTCTGACAGAGTGTGGAAATGCTGTTCTGCTACTGACCTTTCTTCCTTATTGTGTTGGAGTAGGCTGGATCAGAGAGAGGGTTCTGCATTAAAAAAAATTTAATTCCCCCCCCCCCCCCCCACTCCCCTTCCCCCATCTCAGTATGGCCAAATCTTCAGTGACTGTTGCAGGGAGTCTAAAGTGTCTGCAACGTTTTGGGGGAGGGGAAAGTAGCCATCACTGACTTCAAAGAATCCTTTGTGAGATGAATAAGATTTTCAGGCAGAAGTTTTTTGAAGTTGTCCTAGCCATTACCGTGTTCCAGAGGCTCTGATTAGAAACTCATAATTCTTCGCTTTCAATGACCTGCATTCTGGCTTCTTCCTAATGTTCAAATTGATGGATCAATAGGAGGCAAAAGCAATGGAGAAGTCAAAGGAGGAAGCATTGGAACCAATACCTTGTGCTATCATGGAACTGTGTTACAGTATCATTAATATTTAATGAAGATACCCAAACATCCCAGCAATTACCTGACAGTACTACACCATAAGATTTCATGAAGTTACCCAAAGCAAACTTTATTGTGTGTTAAAAGAGGAAGTAAGGAATGAAAGCATTACTAACTAAACACTGCAGCTTATAAAGACTGATGCTATCAACTCAGTTTCACATTTTACTTTACTCCAAATATTCCCTGATACGTGAAAAGAATCCCGAGAGGTTGTTCACTTTTTCTCTGGACCCAATCCAAACATATAACACAACTCTCCAGAATGTACGTCACTTCATTTTACTATCCTAGTGATTCAAGACACAGGTTTTATGTCGTCCTTCCAACGGCTTTCGGTTTATCAACTTTCCAATTTTCTTTTTAATGATGTCATAGCATTGGAATTCACAACTCAAGCATAGGCCTTATGGACAGAGGTTTGAAACATCAGAAAACACTCTTGGTTTCCAATAACCCACTACTATTTCTTCAACTGCAATGAAGCTGAATTCTTCCAGATCTCTAGATGCCTTTTATTAAGAGGATTACTGTAGATTTCTTCTTTCAGTTTGCAGCTTAATAAATCTCCTGATCATTTTTTTCTAATCATATGTAGATCTCATAATTACTCTGCTCCAAGTGTAGGTCTGTCTTTATCTCTCAACTTTCAAAGAGCTGCAGGCTACACAAGACCAAAGCTGACAAAGTATCTAAACTGATTTTCTGAACATCCATGAGTCTTGCCTGCTGGTTGTACATTAACTGAATTCGGTGACAAATTCCAGTGCAAAGACTTTCACTGAACTCCACCCATCTCTGTGGCAATGTGAAAAAAAAATGGCCTAAGAAAAGGTTAACTAATCTGAAACCAGATTTGGAGGGACTGTCTTATGGGCAGAGATTAAGTAGGTTAGCCTGTACTCATTGGAGTTTAGCAGAATGAGAGGCGATCTTATTGAAACATGCAAGATTCTTAGGGGACTTGACTTGTTTCCCCTTGTAGGTGAGTCTGGGACCAGTGGGTGTAATCTCAGAATAATGGGCTACACATTTAAAGCATTGGATGAAGACAAATTTATTCTTTTAGAGACTAGTGAATCTGTCGAATTCTTTACTACAGAGGGCTGTCAAGGGTGGGTTGTAAAGGATATTCAAGGCTAAGAGACTCAGATTCTTAATCAGTAAGGCAATCAAGGGTTACATGGAAAAGGCCAGACAGTTGAGTCAAGAATTATCAGATCAGCCATGATCTCATTGAATTGAGGAGCCGACTAGATGGGCTGAATAGTCTACTTCTGCTCCTATATCTTATGGTTCGCAGGTAAAAATGTAAATTAGCTACCCCTTGCTTCTACAGGTTTCCTTAATTTCAGAAGTCACATGAATAGCTTACCCTTTACCTAATAACTACAGGTGCCATGTCTGTTGTTCTTTTAGCTAAGTCAGAGCACTTGTCATGTTTCTCATCCTTTTACTCGGATTTTATCCAATAACCACGAGTCACTTTTGATTTGTAATTATCTTATGTCTGTATGGTTTGGTAAGTTGTGAATGATTACCGTTTTTTCCCCAATGAATTAGAGTAAAATTCAATTTCAGAAACTAAAACAACTAAGTCTTTAAAACATTTAAACTACAACACTAGCCTTAAATAATACCTGCACCCACAAAAAAATGAAAAACACCCTTGTGATGTGTTTTCATTTTTACATTTAAAGTATTATAACTAATAACATTTTATATCAAAACAAATACATTATAATTAAGCTTTAAAGGGCCTTGGTGAGACTACCCCTGGAGTATTGCTTGCAGTTTTGGCCTCCCTACCTAACAAAGGATATACTTGCCACAGAGAGAGTGCAGCAGAGGTTCACTAGACTGATACCAGGGATAGCAGAACTGTCCTATGAGGAGAGATTCATTTCATTGCCTCTGATTTCTGTAGAGTTTAGAAAGATGAGAGGGGAATTGATTGAAATATGTCATATTCAAACAGGACTGGACAGACTAGATTCAGGAAAATGCTTTCTCATTTAGGACTAAGATGAGGAAATTTTTCTTCTCTCAAAGAGTAATGAACTTGTAGAATTCTCTACCTCGGAAGACTATGGAGGCCAAGGAACTGAATATATTCAAGAAAGAAGTAGATAAACGTTTAGATTTTAAAGGCATCGAGGGTATGTAGAGAAAGGAGGAATATGATGTCAAGATAAAGGATCAAACATGATAAAATTGAATGGTGCAGCAGGCTTGAAGGGTTGAATAGCATACTTCTTATCCCAATATCTTAGTGTCATACTACTTCCCCCCACCCCCACCAAATCTGTTACCATTGCTGTGGGTCTGGAATCACAATATAGGCCAGACCAGGTGAGGATGGCAGTTTCCCTCCCTAAAAGACATTAGTGAACCAGATGGGTTTTTTTCCGACAATTCATGGTCATCAGTAGACTCTCGATTCCAGATAGTGGGATTCAAACCCAGGTCCCCAGAATATTACCTGAGACTCTAGATTAACAGTCCAGTGATAATACGACAAGGCCACTGGCTCCCATGTTCAAGTTGATTCCAATCAAAATATGTTACAGTCAATTCTTATATTTCTTTCTTTATGCTTGTCGGCTCCACATTGGCTAAATCCAAAGAAAGGCCCAGTTAACTCAAACATTAAGCTGTCTTTCTCCTGTCCAGCTACAGGCACATCTTCATTTTTAACTTCATTTTCAAGGTATAAATGTTCAACATTCTCCTCCATGATAAAAAAGTTCAAAATTACCCTCTTAATTTCAAATGGTTTGCTAATCCTTCAGTCATTTCCACAAACACTATTAACCTAACCTTGCTTAATTGTTGCATGCCAGTCAGCTGCCAATCTTCCCCCTCCAGAGAAACAAGTAACAATTACCAAAGCCATTCTGCTTCTCACTAAGTACAATAAAATCTCGCCATAAAATCTTGTTAGCTTAAAGGTGAGCCAATATTCGAGTGTACCTGCAGCAATCTTTGATTTAGAAGTCCTACCGCCAACCCTCAATTTTCTACAGCTTTTAAATGCAACTCCACCATTCTAGATCACAGTCTCTCAATACCATATTCCTGTGCTGCCTCTGTAACCTGGAGGTTTCAAAAGATTCACTATCCTGTGGGTAAAGAAATTCTTCCTACTCCGAACCCTAAATGGCCTAAATTCTGAGACTCCTTCCCTTCATTCTAGGCTCTGTAGCCAGGGGAAACATCCTTTCTGTATCTACGCTGTCTACCCTTTTAATAATTATGTACATTTCTATAAGATCCCCTCTTATTTTTTCTTAACTTTAGACAATGCAGGTCTGGTTTCCATAATATTTTATCATAGAACAAACCTACCATCCTAGAAATTAGTCTGGTGAACCTTTGCTGCACTTTCTCTATGGCAAGTATATCCTTCCTTAGAACCGCACACAATAATCCAGGTGCACTCTCACCAGTGTTCTGTATAATTGAAATAACACATATTTACTCTTGTACTCAAATCCGCTGCAATAAAAGCTAACATATACCTTCCTAATTGCTTTCTGCACCTGCATATTAGCTTAGGGTGACTTATGAACAAGGACATCCAGGTTCCTTTGGACATCAACACGTTCCAATCTTTCAACAATTAATAAATACTTTGCACCTCAGTTCCTTCTACTATCTGATACTTATGCATGTTATATTCCATTTGCCGTGGTTTGCCGGTTCAATCTGCCAGTCCAAAGCTCCTTGAAGTCACATTGCATTCTCATAACAATATGTTCCGATGTGGTTTTGTCATCTCTAAACTTGGAAATGTTACATTTGGTTCCTCCAAATCACTGATATAGATTCTGAACAGCTGAGGTCCAAATACTAATCCTTCAAGTACACTACCCCTCACAAATCGATAATCTGGGATTTACCAATTTATTCATTCTCTCTGTTTTCTTTATGTTAACTAATTGTCATTTCATATTCGGCTTTATCCCACGTGCTCTAGCATTGTTTAGTAACTGTCTGTGTGGGACCTTACTAAACATCTTCTGAAAATCGAAATATACCACATCCAGTCATCCCCCCTTATCTACTTTGCTAATAACATCCCTGATAAACTCCTATAACTTTTCAAAAATGATTTTCCTTTCATAAATCCTTGTTGAATTGTGCCCAATCAGATCAGTAATTTCTAAGTGTCTAGTTATCACATCCTTTATAATAGATTCTAGTGCATTCCTGACTACTGATGTCACCTTAACAAAGCTATAGTTCCCCATTTTCTATCTTCTTCCTTTCTTAAATAATGGGATTAGAAAAGATGTTCGCTAATACATTTAGTATTCTCATAGACACCTCAGTCACCACTCTGGGATTTAGATCAGTGGTCATGGGAATTTGTCAACTTTCACTCCCATTAATTTTTCAAGCACCGTTTCTTTACCACTATTAATTTCTTTCGGTTGCTCATTCTCACTCCTTCTATGGATCTCAGTTATTTTTGACTTGGAGTCTTTGTCATCAAACACTGTTGCTCAGATGACTGAAGACCATGCTGGCTCACTGGATGAGATGTTAAATTTCATTGATGACGCCTACTGTCAGTCAAATGAGGCTCCCAAGGTTTGGGAATTAATCCACTTATCCAGTGGGTCACTGTGGATCATAACAGTGTTACAGTGATGGGAGAAAGCTAGTGGAAGATCTTTGTCTTCTAGATGTTTTTTCTAAGGCCCATTCTTTCACCTGTCCCCATGAACACATTGACGATGATTTGGAGCCCTGCCTCTGAGTGTGCACACAAACACAATTATCTGTAAGCTGCAGTTTGCTGGCAGAGGTTGGATGGTATTGGTTATGGATTGGAAGCAATGCAGATTGAACAGTTTCCAGATCATTCTGTCTATTAGCTCCACACCAGTGAAATCTTCAGGGATATGAGGTGGAGTTTTGCAGCAGGAATTTGGAGAAGGGCATTGCCTTGCTTACACTAATTTTCACATGTTTTGGGTCTGCACTGGATCCATTAGTGAGGATTATGGTTTGCTTGTTATTTTGCAGCAGCAGGAGTTGGTGATGGCCTTTTGTGAGCAAACAAACATTGGATGGACCCTCCATAGCAGGAGTTGGTGATGGCCTTTTGTGGGCAAACAAACATTGGATGGACCCTCCATAATCCAACCTAGTTTAGAGTGGAAGGCCTTTTTGAGGTCAAAACAATCATGTGTAGAGATTGTAGCTGCGCTCTGCATTTTTCTTACGTTGTCTTGCTGTGATGGTTATGTTCAATGTGCCTCTTGATGGATGTTATTAAACTTGAAAGAGTGCAGAAGCGATTTGCAAGAATGTTGCTGGGGTTGGAGGGTTTGAGCCAGAGGGAAGGGCTGAATAGGCTGGGGCTATTTTCTCTGGAGGGTTGGAGGCTGAGGGGTGACCTTACAGAGGTTTATAATATCATGAGGAGCATGGATAGGGTGAATAACCAAAGTCTTTTTCCCAGGGTAGGAGAGTCCAAAACTAGAGGCCATAAGTTTAAGGTGAGAGGGGAAAGATACAAAAGGGACCTAAGGGGCAACTTTTTCACACAGCAGGTGGTGCATGTATGGAATGAGCTGCCAGAGGAAGTGGTGGGAGGCTGGTACAATCACAGCATTTAAAACGCATTAGGATGTGTACATGAATAGGAAGGGTTTAGAGGGATATGGGCCAAATGCTGGATGATGGGACTAGATTAATTTAGGATATCTGGTTGGCATGGATGAGTTGGACTGAAGGGTCTATTTCCATGCTGTACAGCTCCGTGACAGAATCCACATTGTGATCCTGGGAGGAGTTTTTCAGCATGTGCGAGGAGGCAAATCAGGAGGATTTTTTTGCAGTGTTCTTCCCAGTGATATCTAGTAGGGATACCTTTCCATATGTATTACAATCAGTCTTAGGTACTTTCTTAGGATGCTCACAATAATAACATCTTGGAAATCCCCAGTTATGTTATTGTCCTTTGAGATGAGGAAAATAAGATCATATAAATGAGCCAAGAGCTCTACCATATTTTAATATTTCTGCAGGGGTTCTGTCTGTGCTGGCAGTCTTGTTGATTCTCATCTGTAAGGTGGCTTTCTCAACCTCATGCCATCTTTGGGTTACGCTGAAATGTTGGTGGCTTGCATGCTGTGGACTGAAGAGAAAAAGACTGGTGAAAACAAATGTAAGTCCCTTAAAGTCAGAAACAGGGGAATTTATAATGGGACTCAAAGAAATGCTGACCAACTAAATGCACACATTGGTAAACAAAAAGCCAAAAGAACTGCGGATGCTGGAAAACAGAAATTGCTGGAAAAACTCAACAGGTCTGGCAGCAACTGTGGACAGAAATCAGAGTTAACATTTCAGACCCAGTGAACCTTAAACCAAATACTTTGGTTCTGTATTCACAAAGGAGAACACAAATAACATACCAGAATTATTGAGGAACACAGAGTTTAGTGAGTAGGAGGAAATTAAAGAAGTCAGAGTTGGTTGGAAATGGTGTTGTGGAAATTGATGGGAGTAAAGGCCAATAAATCCCCAGGCCTGATAAATTACATAGTACTGTACTTAAGAAAGTGGCTCTAGAAATAATGGGATGCATTGGTGATCATCTTTCAGGGTTTTACAAGGTCAGGAACAATTCCTACAGGTCAGAAGGTAGCTAATGTAACTTCCCGATTTTAGGAATGGAGACAGAGAGGAAAATGGGAATGATAGAGCAGTCAGTCTAAAGTTGGTAGTATGGAAAATGCTAGAGTCCATTATGAAAGAATCAATAGCTGAGCATTTGGAAAACAGTAGCAGGATCAGACAGAGTCAGCATGGATTTGCGAAAGGGACATCATGCTTGACAAGTCTATTGGAATTCTTTGAGGATTCAAGTAGTATAGTTGATAAAGGGAGGATAGTGGATGTGATTTATTTGGACTTTCAGAAGGCTTTCGACTAAATCCCACTTTTGAGAGAAGACAGTTTAAAATTAAAGCACATGGGAAATAGGGGCTGTGTAATGAGATAGACAGAAAACTGCTTGGCAGACTGGAAACATGGAAACACAGAAAATCGGTGCAGGAGTAGCCCATTCATACCTTTGAGCCTGCACCACCATTCAATATGATCAAGTCTGATTGTGCAATTTCAGTATCTCACTCCCACTTTTTCTCCATACTCCTTGATCCCTTTAGCTGCAAGGACCATGTCTAGCTCCCCCTTGAATATATCTTACAAACCGGCCCCAGTAGCTTTCTGTGGTAGAGAACTCCACAGGTTCACACCTCTCTGAGTGAAGAAATTCTTCCTCATCTCAGTCCTGAATGGCTTACCTCTTACTCTTAGACTGTAAGAGTGGAAAGAATAACCAAGAGTAACGAAGAATAGGAATAAACAGGTCTTTTACTGAATGGTAGATGGTGACTATTGGGATGCCACAGGGATCAGTGCTTGGACCCCAGCTATTCGCAATATGTATTAATGGTTGAGATGAGGGAACTAAATGTAATATCCCCAACTTTGCAGATGACACAAAGGCGGGTGGGTGTGTTAACTGTGAGGATGATGCAGAGATGTTTCAGTGTGATTTGCATAAACTGAGTGAATGGGCAAACGTATGGGATCAATGTGAGGTTATTGCACTTCAGTAGCAAGAACATGAATACAGATTATTAACTGAATGGCTGTAAATTGAGAGAGGGGAATGTGCAATGAGACTTGGGTGTCCTCATACACCACTCACTGAAGGTAAGCATGCAGATGCAACAGGCGGTAAAGAAGACAAATGGTACTTCGACTTTCAAAGTGAGAGACTTTGAATACAGGAGCAGGGAGGTCATGCTGCTCTTGTATAGGGCCTCGGTGAGCTTGCACCTGAATCTTGTGTGCAGTTCCAGTCTCCTTATCTGAGGAAGGATGTTTTTCCCATCGAGGGAGCGCTGCAAAGGCTTACTCGTCTGATTCCTGGGACGGTGGGACTGATGCATGAGGTAAAGAACAAAGAAAATTACAGCACAGGAACAGGCCCTTCAGCCCTCCAAGCCTGCGCCGATCCAGATCCTTTATCTAAACCTGTCACCTATTTTCCGAGGATCTGTATCCCTCTGCTCCCTGCCCGTTCATGTATCTGTCTAGATACATCTTAAATGATGCTATCCTGCCTGCCTCTACTACCTCCGCTGGCAACACGTTCCAGGCACCCACCACCCTCTGCGTAAAGAACTTTCCACGCATATCTCCCTTAAACTTTTCCCCTCTCACCTTGAAATTGTGACCCCCTAGTAATTGAGTCCCCCACTCTGGGAAAAAGCTTCTTGCTATACACCCTGTCTATACCTCTCATGATTTTGTAGACTTCGATCAGGTCCCCCCTCAACCTTCGTCTTTCTAATGTAAATAATCCTAATCTACTCAACCTCTCTTCATACCAAGCAACATCCTGGTGAACCTCCTCTGCACCCTCTCCAAATTTTCCCCAGGGCTTTTCCATTTACCGTATAGTTCGCTCTTGAATTGGATCTTCCAAAATGCAACACGTCGCATTTGCCTGGATTGAACTCCATCTGCCATTTCTCTGCCCAACTCTCCAATCTATCTATATTCTGCTGCATTCTCCGACAGTCCCCTTCACTATCTGCTACTCCACCAATCTTAGTGTCGTCTGCAAGTTTGAATCAGTTAGGATTCTATTTGCTGGAGTTCAGAAGAATCAGAGGGGATCTCATAGAATAATATAAAATGTCAACAGGACATGACATGTTAGATGCAGGAAGGATGTTCCCAATTGCAGGGGTGGACCACAGTCACAGTCTGAGGACATGGGGTGAACCATTTTGCACTGAAATGTGGAAATATTTCTGCACCCAGAGAGTGGTGAGTGGTGGAATTTGTTACTGTAGAAGGCATTTGAGGCAAGAAAGAGTTGGAGGTAGTACTTGGGGCTAAAGGAATCAATGGATTTGGGGGAAAGCAGAAACAGGCTTTTGAATTAGATGATCAACTTTTATCATAATGAACGGTGGAGAAAGCTCAAAAGGCCAAGTGGCCTACTCCTGCTTCCATTTTCTATGTTTCTGTGATAAAGAGCAAGAGGATTGAGATGCAGTGAGGAGATTGAGTGATATTTTCAATGGGTGCTGACTGCCTTTCTGTCCTTGATGAGTGCCACTCCATTCTTAGGGTCTCAATGGGTTAAGTCTGTGGATGTTTGGGCTGTAGATGGGTTTGACTGCCCTGAAGAATTCATGAGCATCATGCTGTCAACCATCATGACACCAAAATTATGTTCCACAGGGTAGCAGTCTTTCTTTATGCATCAGAAATGAACAATGTAGAGCAGGCACCTCAAATCCCTTGAGAAATATCACCAGCAATATTTCTGCTATATTTTGTGAATTCCCTGGCAGGATGGACAGCTTAATCTCAGTTTCCTTCCTCAGGACTGCATCCTCAGTATTGAACCATTGGTTGCTGTTAACTAGCTGCATATGGAGACCATATTGCCTGCATGGTTGATGCATGGTCTCCAAAGCAGACTCTATTCTGAGCTTTGTCCTGGCAAGTGGTTACCAGGGGGCAGAGGGAATGCTTCGAGGACATCCTTAAAGCCTACACTAAAAAAAAAATTACTGCTCCTACCAGTCATGGGAATTTCAAGACCAAGATAATCCCAACTGAAGAAGAAGCATCCACAAAGGTATCAGGCAGTTGGGTGTCTCTGACAGGCCCCGATGGAGGTCAACTGCAAACAACAGAAGGTCTGACAAAAACCTGAGGAACAGCCACAAGGTGTGTAGATCCTGTATTGGGTTATTTAGTCACTTCAGGACCCTCAATATCAGATTGGAAAAAGGAATGCCTTAGCAGAAGATTGTTTCTGGGAGATTTCTTGCATCATCCTCCATGATGACGGATGCAAATTAATTATTTCGCTTCTCTGCTATTTTATTATTTCCAAGTATAATGGACTTATGTTTGTGTTTTTCTTTATTACATTCTTCAGGAATTTTGCAGTCATTTTTACGTGTTTTGCTTGTTGCATTCATACCTTATTGTTGCTTCCATTATCACCTTCACGATCTTTCTTTGTTAACTTTGAAATGCTCCTGATCCTCAAGTTTACTACTTGTTTTGTCAGCTTTACAAATATCCTCCATTAAGGTGATGCAAGGTTTCACTTTCTTTGTTAGCCATTGCCTCACTTTTTGCTTTAATAGAATGTATGTTTGTGAAAAACTGTATAAATATTAGATAATGCCTGTCTATCATCAAAGCTCTTAAAATAGTTTCCCAGTCCACTACAGCCAACTTGCCCTTCATAACTTCATAGTTTCCATTGCTTAAATTCAGAGCCCAATTTTTGGATAAAAATACACTATTTTCAATATTAATGGGAAATTCTGTCATGTTATGGTCATTCTTCCCTAATGGTTCTTTTACAAGATTATTGATTAGTCTTTTTTTCATTCAATAATACTAGATCGAAGATAGCTTTCTCAACATGTTGCTCCAGAAAACCAACTTGAAAACATTCCAGGAATTTGCTTTCCATGGCATTGCTTTCATTACATTTACCCAGTTTACATATTGATTGAAGTCATGCTTGATTGCATTGCATTATCCTTGTTGCATGCGCCTCTAATTGCCTGATTTATACCATGCCCAGTATTACTAATACTGGTAAGAAGCAAAGACTTTCCAAAGAAACAGCGAAGGAAGTAGGGGTGGACCTTGGTTAATGGCAGGTATTTATGTTTCTGTGCAAACGTGACAGATATGTGTGAAAGCTACCGCTGAACAAGTGTTTTTACATGCTTTATAGAAGTAAGGTGCCCCTCAAATACCAACTACATACTCTGCCAGATATCAATACTGGAGGACACCATGAGGCAGAGTCCTACGTTTGCAGCGGTGAAATCAGTAATGGTTTTTATTATAAGGAGAAAGCCTTCTGTAGCTGCAGTTAACTGGTTCTCCCATCTTTCCAGACAGGCTGAAAATCAAATGAAAAAGTATTGTGCTGTATTTGCTTTGATACAGACAGAGGGTGTAGTGAAGGGGAGTACACAATATACCCTCAACAGGACAACTATTTGATGATAAGTTAATTAAAGAATGCATTCTTTCTAAAGTACTCCTTCATTTCTCTGTCAAAATAAAATCCCATCTATTGAATTATTTTGTATTAGTTTTCTGAAGAGGAATGAATAAAATTCAGATATCTAGTCTTTGTTTAAAATTTACAGTCTGTCCCAAATGTTGTGCATGGTTCAGCTGAACATAATACATTTTTAACTGGACTGACTCCCTGCTTGATGATTTGTTCATCTGTTGCATCCTTAAAATAAAAGAATACCTTAATCAACTTTAGGTAAAGATTTGAAGGTACACTGTAACCTCTCAGTCTGGAAATCTGTTGTCCAGAAATACATATTGTCCACATTTATTTTGGAAGACTTCCAGCATCCTGTGCTTTGGGAGTGGAAAAATGCTAGATGTATGAAATGAGCTGATGTGTTTGGATAAATCAAAACATTTTTATTATTGCATTATAATGATTTATCACTATTTATGTTTCTGTTAAAGATGCATACATCAACATTGTTGTCCAGTTCACACACATGTGGTTAGATATTCTAACACCACTCTATAATCCAAAAACATCTAGAATCCAACAGTCACTTGGGATCAAGCAATCTAAACTGGAGACCTTACATTTTAAGAAATATCCACTATAACCAGACTTTAGGAGCAGTTGGAATCTTTGAAGGTTCATCATACAAAATAAAACAATGCAGATTTAAAGGTGACTCTGATCTTTGTACTTTGAACACAGGTGCTGCTGTGGACGGCTAGTAGGTGATCACCCTGGCTTAGATAACAAATTACCAGTCTATTTATCAGCTCACAATGATGGAGAGGAGGAATGGTGCATTGAGAATCACACCATAGCAAGTCCAACTGATTCTTTCGGTACCATAGATTTCCAGGATGGCGCTTACTCCTACCGTGCTAAGGTTGGTTACATTTCACAGTTACACAGCGCATGGAGCTAACAACCCTCATAAGCATGTACTGCTCCCATACGAGTGTATTTAATTATGCAAATAACTCACTGATCCAGATTTTAACAAATCATCTCCAGTTCAGACAGGGAGGCACTTAACATTAGGGCAGTCAGTTACCCCCTCCACTTACTTACCTTCCTTTATAGTTCAAATTGAACCTGTTATTTTGTATTGGTGAGTGTGAAACAATAAAAAAAGACCTGCATCTTCTCTGATCCAAATAGTTTTAGAAGGCAGCAATATCTGGCATGTAGTGTTGGCTTCCCCTTTAGGCCAAGGGAGCTAGACTGTGAGCTAGGAGACCTGAGTAAGTTCTAAGGTTTAATTTCAGATTTTCCTGTGGGCCCGAAGGAGCAAGTGTGATCCCCAGTCATTTTTTCTTAGTCCCATTTGATTCGGCTTTTTCCCCCTTAATATTTCTAATGAAGGAATAAGTTTAGTTATATAGCTCTTCAGTGCCGATATTCCTGTTATAGTGGTATATATTGGGAGTTTTCATGCAGAAGTATTGGGTACAGTTGTTAATCCACATGTGTAATGTAGCTGTAAATGAATTGTTGGAATCATTTTTCCAGTGGAGGGGATAAAATTTTTACAATTTGACAAGTTTGTTTTTAAATGTCCCAAAAATGATCTAAATGCTCTCCCTGTTACATTGCAGATTTACTACCTGTATTCTTGCAAGGTTTCCCCAGACCTAATTTTTTTTCCCAACCCAATTCTTTTCCCCCTAATTGACAAGTCCTAATGGATTGTGTGGTCCTTCGCAGTAGATAGAGAATTTCCATTATAGTGCGATCTGTGATTTTGTTATCTTGGGGAGATCCTTGCCCCTAACCCCTGTGGATAACAATGGTTATCTGTATTAATATTTTCTATTAGTGTCTTTTATCCATTACCTCTACAGGGCTTCATTCACCCAGATACTATGAGGAGGGGTAATCTCAAAAGGAAGGTTTTCCAGGCATTGACGAGGCCACATGAGGACCAGTCTCAGAGAGGGTAGGGTGGAGAATGGCAAGGAAGGACACATAACTGTCCTGCATGAGGCTCAGCTATCTCCAGATGTTGAGACAGCAGAGATGATGAAGTCTATTGCTCTCCAGGAAGGCCACCCTGATCATTGTGTCTTACTACAGGATAGAATGAGACTCCTGTGGGTTAGCGAATTTCAAAGAGGTGAAAACAAAGAAGATTCGGGATGTAGTGTTCCCCTGACCTTTTTGTCCTTTTAAAAAGATCTCAATAAAGACTTTATTCCGTTTAATCAGTCCTGCTGTCGCTCCCATTTTACACTGCATTGTCCAGTTATATAGTAACCAGTGGAGAGGCTGAAGAGCTGAGTGTCCTAACGCCCCTTGAAATGAGTGGCTCGCTAAGCTATTTTACAGATCATTTAAGAGTTAATAACATTGCTATGGATCTGAAGCCATGTAGGCCAGACCAGAAAAGGATGACAGATTTCCTTCCCTAAAGGATATAGTGAATAAGATGAGATTCTTCATAGTGAATATACGAAGCCAACAGCAGCAGCAGGATGGTATTCAGCCATAATCTGTCATTTCATAGACTGGCATATCCCTCACTCTATAACTACTACCAAGCCAGGGAATCACACTTGATTCAGTAAAGAGTGCAGAAAGGCAGGCTGGTAAAACAACAGACATGCCTGAAAGTAAGATGTCAAACTGTGAGGCTACAACTCAGTCCCATTTGCATGTTAAATAATAGAAGCATGTGATAGACAGAACTAAACAATCTCTCAACTGCTGGATCAAAGCAAATCTCTACAACCAGATCACATCCAGTCATAAATGGTGGTGGACAATTAAACAACTAACCAGAGGAGGAGGAGGCTCCACAAATATCCTCATCTTCAATGATCAGGTAGCCCAGCATGTCAGTTTTTTTTTTATTCATTCATGGGATGTGGGTGTCACCTGCCTGGCCAGCATTTATTGCCAATCCTTAATTGCCCAGAGGGCAATTAAGTATCAACCACATCGCTGTGGGTCTGGAGTCACATGCTGGCCAGACCAGGTAAGGATGGTAGTTTCCTTCCCTAAAAGACAGATGAGTTCTTTCCCCAGCAGTTAATGATGGTTTTATTTTTTATTACTCCCAGAATTTTATTGATTTCACATTCCACCACCTGCCATGGCAGGATTCAAACCTGGGTCCCTAAAACATTACCTGTGTGTCTGGATTATAGTCCAGCGCTAATACCACTAGATCACCCCTTTCCTGAAGTGCAAGAGACCAGGCTGAAGCATTTGCAATCAGCATCATCCAGAAAGTGGATGGCCATCTGGGCCTCTTCCTGAGGTCCCCAGCTTCACAGATGTCAATCTTCTGCCAATTTGATTCACTTGATGAGATGTAAAGAAATAGCTGACGACATTGGGTGCTGTAAAGGCAATGGGACTTGACAACATTCCAGCAATAGTACTGAAGATTTGTGCTCCAGGACTAGATCTGTCCCTAGCCAAGTTCTTCTTGTACAGCTACAACATTGGCATATACCCAGCAAAGTTGAAAATTGTCCAGTTAAGTTCTTACACACAAGAAGCAGGATAAATCCAACCCGGCCAATTACTGTTCAATACGGTCATAATCTTGGTCACCGTGATAGAGGGTGTCCTCAACAGTGCTATAGAATAGCACTTCAAAAGAAATAGTCTGGTCAACCACACTCAGTCTGGGCTCCATCAGAGCAATTCTTGAGCTGATCTCAAAAGGTGAGGTGAGATTAATGGCCCTTGACATCAAGGCAAAATTTTCTATTAGTTAGAATCATAACTAGAGGGAGTGTGGTTGTGATTGTTGGAGGTCAGTTGTCTCAGCTCCATGACATATCCATAGAAGTTCCTTAGGTTAGTATCTGACACAGTGGCATTTATAAGATGTCCTGCAGCAACACATCAAGGCTTTTTCTACAGTACTTTCCCTAACCAAACTCCAACTACTTAGAAGGACAAGTGGAACAGGTACTTTAGAATCTGCAAGTTACCCTCCAAGGCATGCGTCATCCTGACTTGGAACTGTATTGTTGTCCCTTCATTGTCACAGGGTGAACATTCAGGAACTGTCTTGCTGATAGCACTGTGGATATCCGTGCACCAGCTGAACTGCAGCAGCCCCAGAAAGTGGTTCATGACCACCTTTGAGGGCAATTAGGGATGGGCATTAAATGCTTGCCTGACCAGCGATTCTCACATCCTGTGAAAAGAATTTTAAAATGTACGGGACTGAGGGCATTCCACTGACCGGTCTGTTGGTTCATACTGTCCTTGAGAACTGCTATCCTTTTCGTAGAGGAAGTCATGTACGCACCTGTCGAAGCACGGCAGCTTTCACAGCCTGGATGGACTCCAGCATTATCTCTGCATGGGTACACTAAACCTCTGAAAGCGTCACAAAATGTTCCTTGTCTCTGGTTGCAGTTGTAACTTTTCCATGTAACAGCAGTTAGTGGGCCACTTGAGCATCTCATGTACATGACCATTTTGGAGGGATCTGGTAGGATCCACAAAGCCAGATGGATGTTGTTCACTGATGTAGGTATCCCTTAGACAAGATGTGCTACTTTATTATCAACTGGGCAGTCACCAATAATTTATCATTGTAATATTTTTATTAAAATATAATTAATTTAATCTATCTTATAATATATAACAATATATCTTGGTAAGAACTGTGATATTATGTGACAAATCAAATATGGAAGAGCAGGAAAGTCTAGAATAGATTTGCAGATAATTCTTTGCAACCTAGATGCTTGTATTATTTACTTGCCACATGCTCATGTTGGGGTTGGCTAGATGGCTGGTTTGTGATATGGAGTGATGCTAGCAGCATGAGTTCAAATTCCCATACTGGCTGAGGTCACTGACGATCCTACTTTCTCAATCTTGCCCCTTGCCTGAAGCATAGTTCCCCTTAGGTTAAACTCACTACCAGTCGTGCATGTGTCTCTCTGTCTGGGACTATGGCTGCTACAATGTGCTATTGTTGTTTGGGTCTTGGGGCATTACTGTCTTTAGGGATGGTGCCCTGAAACAACATGCACCTCCCGTGGCAGCGATTTCAATTTGTCAGCTGGCAAGCATAAGCTTGGTAGTGCAGCATTCCTACTTACTGTAAGATTTGCTTTTGCTGTTTCAATTGAGCTTTACTTTTTGTTTTAATACTTACACAATGTAGAGAAAATCTGCGAGCAATCAGAAACTCTTTTTTAGAAAGATAAATTATTTTTCTCTCCATATTTGCAGCCTTGGGTAGAATATTTAAGTGGATGCTTGCTGTTAAATTTTCCAAATAGTTTCTGCCAAAAATGCAACAGGACAACATAATTAGTTCGATCATTTGACAATACTGAATAATAATTTTCTGAATAAGATTTTCTGAATAATTAACTGAATAAGATTTTCCTAACAACAAGTTGACAATACTTTATTTTGTATTCGCTCTGAATTCTCTTCAGTATATTAGAGTCTCATACGACACGGAACTGCACCAGTTGCTCCATTTGATGTTGAAGGAATGGCTAATGGAACTACCAAAGCTACTAATATCTGTCCATGGGGGGAGCCAGAACTTTGAACTTCCTCCAAAGCTGAAACAAATCTTTGGGAAAGGACTTATCAAAGCAGCTGAGACTACTGGGGCCTGGATAGTGACGGAAGGCATCAACACGGGTAGGTTCAATTCTGTTGGTCACATTTGAGGTTCAGATTTTTGGAAACCAGAACTATTTGATTACTTAACAAGTATGAAATAGTACTCAAAACGCTTTGATTTGCTGCAGTCGTAATTTTGTAAATTTTCAGAGTTGGCGTGTTTCAAGGTAATGATTTGTATTTTATCCATTATTCTGGAAATCTAAGAGAATTTTTTGACTCATTTACGTAGTCATATTGACAGAGGAAGATATGATTAGTTGTTTTTCATTTTAGAAGAAGATTGTATAGAGATTAAACGTTATGGGAGTTGAGGCCTAATTCAAAATGTAGTATATGAGCAGTAATGGTAAGGCAGATCTCTGATTTAAAAAAAAATGCACTGTTGACTTAAAGTTCGCTCTTCTATAATGTTACGCATTTACAATGGGTGATCTCAAACCTCCAGTTTGACTCTCAAATGCATTTTGACTTGTTTTGTTGCCCATTTTGAGATGGAATGTTAGGCATCAATTGGGTAGAATTTTATTTCATCTGGTTATGGATAGAGACATCACTCGCTAGCTCAGCATTTATTGCCCATTCTTAATTGCCCTTGGGGAGGTAGCTGTCTTCTGATATTTGTCTGTGTGGCATAGGTAGACCCAAAATGTAGTGAGTTCCAGGAATTTGACCCAGTGACAATGAAGGAACAGTGATACAGTTCCAAGTCAGTTGGCTTGGAGGGGACCTTGCAGTACAGCAAGATGAGCAGTCAATCAGATTAAACGTTTCTCCTATATAACAAACCAGAATATAAAAAGCATTGACTATTATCGATTATTTTCATCGTTTCAAGAGAATGAAATAAATATTACGTCATGTTCATGAAATTAAAGTGGGAAATAAACTACCTTAAACTTAAAAACAGCTTCATTGTTTGCAACACATATGAAATGGAATGTTATAAACACTCCAGACTTCAGAACTTAGTTTGTCAGGAGCAGAATTTATGGCTTACTGTTTATAATACAGTTAGACTTCTTTCAACAAGGCTTAATATTTTCAATGTGTTTTTACAGTGAGGGTAATGTGTAAAGAATTGAAATTCCTACTCTGATCTTCACTGCTTTGTACTGGGGTTCTTCACTAGGGCAGTCTAGATATCTACCTGGGACATATAGTAACTTAACTGAAGTAGCATTGACACCACTCAAATGCCAGGCAATGACCATCTTCAAACGAGAGAGAATCCAACACTCCCCAATCCCTCCTTCCTAATTGTTTGGAAATAAAATGATGAAGAGAATTCTTCTTAACATACTGCAGCAACTCCTTTCCCTCTCCAACTGTAGTTGTACCAATTTGTCGTAGAATAATTAACGTCACCCTCTTTACCTACACTATTCTTTCTCTGCATCTCTGTAATTTTTCTACAAATTTGCTGCTCTACAGTTCTCTAGTTGGTGACATATAGATCATATCCAGTAGGCCATTGGCATCTTCAATGTTTCTTAACTCTAACCAAAAAATTTAGTCCTTGACCCCACCTAGACATCATTGCTCTCAAACACTCTAACCTGCTCCTTATTAAATTCTGCCATTCCTCCTTCCTGTCTTTCCTGAACACCTTGGGTGGCAGGTGGCTCAGTGGTTAGCATTGCTGTCTCACAGCGCCAGGGATCTGGGTTCGATTCTACCCTCGGGCAACTATCTGTGTGGAGTTTGCATGTTCTCCCTGTGGCTGAGTGGGCTTCCTTCGGGTGCTCCGGTTTCCTCCCACAGTCCAAAGATGTGCAGGCTAGGTGGATTGGCCATGCTAAATTGCCCGTAGTGTTCAGGGATGTGTAGATTAGATGAGTTATAGGGGGATGGGTCTGTGTGGGATGCTCTGAGGGTTAGTGTGGACTTGTTGGACTGAAGGGCCTGTTTCCACACTGTAGAGATTCTATGATCTTCTATGACCTTGTATCCAGGTATTTTCAGCACCCAGTCTTGTCCTTTGTGAGCTAGATGTCCATTGCCACATCATATTTCCGAAAACCAAAAACAGAAATTTCATGAGGAAACTCAGCAGATCTGGCAGCACTTCTGGAGAGAGAAACAGAATAATGTTTCGAGTCCAGTGACCTTTCAAATCATATTTCAATGTGGATATCTGCAGTTCACCAATCTTACTTAGTAAAGGATGTACATTGAATCAAATGCATCGTAGATCTGAATTAGATCTTACTGTATTTCCTTTTGAACTGATCACATTTAATACCTATACTATTTCTTACTCCAGTACTATCTATCTCCCTCAAACCGTTCTGCTCTGCACCCCCTCCCCCCCTATCATTTTATTAGTCATGCATTCCTCGATTTGCCCTGGTATTTCTGTATTCACTAGCATATGGCTCTGGGAATAATCCAAAGATTACTACCTTTGATATTTTGCTTGCTAGTCTCCTTCCTAGCTCCCTGAAATCTGCCTGTAAGTCCTTTTCCCTCTTTCTACCTACAAATATGGGCCACAATCTCTAGCTGTCAATCCCCTTCTGTTAGAATGTTGGGTAACCACTCAGTAACAACCCTGCCCTTGGCAGAAGGAGGCAACATTGCATCCTGGATTCATGGTCTATCTATATCTCTAACTAATTATAGAATCCCCTAGCAATTTTCCTTTCCCAAAATACTCTATGCCATCACATCTGGACAGCTAATTCACCTATAGTGGAACTGTAAACTTAGCTCTGTCTATAATCCACAGGTGAACCATCACTCATACCAGTGTTCTGAGTGGAGGCAGTGACATAGTGGTAATATCACTGGACTAGTAATCCAGACCCTGAGGCTATTGTTCTGGGGATATGGGTTTGAATCCTTTCATGGCAGATGTCGAAAATTGAATTCAATGACAAAGAAAAGTATCTAAAATCTAAATCTGAGATTAAATGTAACTGCTGTCAATTTTTGTAAAACTCATTGTTCACTAGTATCCTTTAGGGAAAAGAAATTAGTAACTCCAGACCTATAATATGATTGATTCTTAACTGCCCTGTGGGCATTTAGTGATGGGCAATGAATGCTGGCCTAGCCAGTGCTGTCCATATCCCATGAATGAATTTAAGAAACTGAGTACTTGTTATAAAGTGGACTGCATTCACAGAATGTCTGCACTGCTTTCTTGTCCTCCTTTGGTGGTGGCCACCATACTATCTCTGCCTGTGTGCCTTTAAATGTGTGGGGTGAGCCCCTCTGGAAACTCGGAATCTACGTAGGTCTCAGCCTTGATTGTACGAGAGAGAGAACAACTGCTGCTTAAACTTCTTCTACTGATGATACATCTGAATATGAAGCTCCCAAGTGAAGTGGATTGTGCATCGCACAGGATAGATCCTCTATGAAACTAAACTGAACAGAAATAAAGACTTATTTAGGATTTATATAACCAAATTTAACTAGTGTTTATGAATTTATTAACTAATTTTAAGTTACATACATTTAATTTTAATATTAACACAATAAAATCTCCCCACTGTAAAGATCACAAAGTAACATTTTAATATTTACCGGTCAGTCATCCACCTACTGCCTTTTGTTAGTGCTGGACTTGTTTGTGTTAGTGTTGAAGCTCTGTCTGATTTGCACCTTGCAGGTCTCAGGTTTGACTTTATCTTTCATTGCTCCTCCAGTAGTCCTACAGGAACTACAAGTATTTGGTCATTTATCCCAATATTTCCTTTGTGGTTGAGCACAAAATGTTGTCTTTAATAGTCTGGTGCAGCACTTCGCGTATTTCTTTGACATTAAAAGCTGTAAATAAATGCAAATTGTTATAGTCTGGTCAATCATTTTTAATTAGATTAAACAGCAACTGTGTTCTTTTTCTGACTCTCTAGCTACAGTATAATTAACAGTCTTACTTCTTTTGAAATTAGGAACTTCTAGACATGTTGGAGATGCAATAAAAGATCACACGTCCCCATATTTACGAAAGATCTGCATAATAGGGATTACACCCTGGGGAGTCATAGAAAATCACCGAGATTTGATTGGGCAAGATGTAAGTGACCTGTGACTGACTAATCAAACCTTTCCGTCTCAAATAACAGAACAGCATTTGTATTTCACTCTAGTGAAGGCACTGGTGATGTTACTGGACTTGTAAACCTATTATCCAGGTTAATAAACTGGCTTCAAATCCCACCATGGCTGATGGTGAAATTTGAATGTACTAAGTAAAACCTGGAATTAAAATCTATTCTGATGGTGACCATGTAACCATTAGTAACAGCCCATCTGGATCACTGAGGTAATCTGTTGACTTTACCTATTCTGACCTGCACGTGGCGCCAGACCACAGCATTGTAGCTGTCCTCTGAGATGGCCTACCAATTTAGTTGTATCAAACCACTTTGAAATATAAAAGGAACTTTCCATTGTCGGACATGCTAAAAAAAATGAAAGGAATGAAATGGGATGGACTGCCTGACATCAGCCTAGGCACTGGAAGTGACACCAGCAAAGTTAGTCCTGTTGACCCTACCAAATCTTCCTTACTATGATGTGAGTCTTTTTGTGCCAAAATTAGGACAGTTGTCCCTCAGACTAGTCAAACAACAGCGTGACATAGCTACACTCATCCAAGCATTACTATCTTGAGTAGAACAGGCCCACCAGAGGTGGCAGGACCATGGTATACAGTTAGGAAGTAGGGAGTTACCTATGAGTCCATGACATTAACTCTGGACCTCATGAATCTCACAGACAAGGAAATATTCTGGTAATTACCATATCCCACCCCCACCCCATAGCTGATAAATTCATATTTCTCCATGTTGAACACTAATTGGAATAAGAACAGAGAACATGCTCTGGTTGTGGATTTCAGTGCCCCATCACCCAAGACCAACTCGGAAGAACTATTACTGACTGATATGTGCAAGTCCTGAAGGACATAGTTGCTAGATTGTGTCTGTGATAGGAGGTAATAGAGAACCCACAAGAGGGGAAAAAAATCTACTTGATTTTGTTATCATTAATCTATCAGTCACAGACAGTGATGGTAGGAGTGACCACTGCATGGCCCTTATGGAGAAGAAGTTACACCTTTACATTGAGGATGCCCTGCAACATGTTGTGCAACATTACCATGTGGTAAATGGGAAGGTTTTGAACAGATCTAGCAACTCAAGACTGTGCATTCATGAGATGTTGTGGGCCATCAGCAGCAGCAGAATTATATTCAACCACAGACTGTAATCTCAAGGCCTGACATATCTTCCATTCTATGGTTACAATTAGGCTGAAGGATTAATTTTTATTTCATGTAGAGTCCAAGGGAGGCATACCAGGAGCAGCACCAGACATAACTAAAACCGAGGTGTCAATTTGATGAAGCTACAACACCGGATTATCAGTAAACAACAGAACTGGCATGTGATAGAGTTAACTCCTCCTACACTTTGGGAGAAAAAGCCCCAGCCTCTCCTTATCACTCAAAACTTTCAATCTCGGTTACATCCTTATAAATCTTTGTGGCATCCTTTCCATTTTAGAAATATCTTTCCTGTAGCAGGGCGACCAGAACTGCATGCAGTATTCCACATGTGGCCTGACTAATATCTTGTACAGCGGTAACATGATGTCCCAACTCTTGTACTCAATGCTCCGACTGATGAAGGCAAGCGTGCCAAATGCCTTCTTTGGCACCCCGTCTACTTGTGACACCACTTACAAGGAACTATGTACCCGAAACCCAAGGACTCTCTTTATGACTCTCCAGGGCCCTATCATTAACTGTGTAAATCCTGCTGTGGTTTGTCTTACCAAAATGCAACATCTTCGAATTATCTGAATTAAACTCCATCTGCCACTCCCTGGCCTGCTGGCCCAGTTGATCAAGATCCCACTGTACTCTCTGATAACCTTCTTCACCAAGTTGTAGAACAATGTAGTGCTACATGAATGGATTTTCCTTCCATTTTAATAGCCCTTAAGTATGAAATTTAAAAATAACACATCCTTTTCCAGTTTTGTTTGTGTACAATTGTCAATTTCTTAGTAAGTGAGGGAAAACAATTGAAAGTTTTTTGAACGCTCATTAGTGTCCATGCATCTCACAAAGTAATTTCATTATAACAGCCTTCTGAGGTCTTCAAATGGAAACAGTCAGTGGAAACTCGCTATAATGGTAGTTTGCTGAGAGGCATGGCAGCAATTTTGGGCCAGGCCAGCTTCTATTAGAAATCTAACTTGCACTGGATGTAATTTGGTTTTGAAATTTCACAATCTTGTATATGGTTTGGCTGATTGCAGATGAATTGCAGTGGAAGTAATAGTGGATGGAATAGTGGAAATCCCAGCTCCCAACGTATGTGCAGTTTATGGGAAACTAATTTGCGCTTAGCTTGTACAGACCTCATAGAGCCATCCACAGTATGTAGACTCACCTTACTTCAGGTTCATACTGACAGTAGCAAGTTCATAATCAATGCAAAGATTCATATCTAAACTTGAAACAAAGTTTTAGGCCCTGGCATCTGCCAGACTGCATTTCAGATACTTTTAATTACTGTGTTCAGAGATATTATGACACATCTTTGGAGGACTTGAACCTGGACATTTTAGCCTAGAGTAATGGGCCCTATTGCATGACAAGAGCCACCACACTATATTTTAAGCTATTAATTTGTGAACAGGCAGGAACATAGTATTAATTTTGAAAGTTTCATCAATAGTGGGATACTAGTGAGAAAAGTTCTGCCTGGATGTATTTAAAATACTTGCAGCATAAAAATGTTTAGGAGAGCATTTCAATTAAATGTTTCGTCATCTAACAGACAGGTATCTCTGAAAGCTAATATGGTAGATACATCAATTGTTCAACTTGGCCTTGTTATGTGTTGTAAAATATCATCTCTAGTTTTACAGGTACTTGGACCATGTATAAGGAGTAAAAGACCAAAGTTTTTATAATGTTTTAAAGAAACTTGTATATATGCATTTCCTCAGGTAGTGCGACCCTATCAGACACTCGGTAACCCATTGAGCAAGCTGACCAGTTTAAATAGCAAGCATTCCCACTTCATCCTAGTAGATGATGGAACTGTTGGCAAATATGGGAATGAGATGAAGCTGAGGAGGAAGCTGGAAAAATATATTGCACTTCAAAGAATCCATACTCGTAAGTATAGGCAACCGACCACTGTGCTTGTGTTTGTGGAGAAGGTGAGTCCTCCCCTTTCCATGTACATTGACAAAACCTGAATATAAGGATCCATTTGATTGACCTTTGACCCTAAGGAACATCTAATTTCCTCATTGTAAAGACCAGAAAAAATCAGGTTGCTAGGGCCCTGCTTTATTTACTTATTTTGGAGGTTTCTCGTGGAGGATGTTTGGTCATTTGTGCCAGACCTTCCTGGCCCCTCACTTCATTTCATTTTAGCAACAGGAACTGAATTCACTGGAACAGTGTACATGGAACATGGCAGCACCATATTTGAGTCAGGATAGTGCATGGCCAGCCTGCACCACTTTCCCATTAAACACATGCTGGAAAGGGTGTCCAGTGAAATGTAAAGCCAAAGCTGATTCCAGACCCCTTCCCTCTGACAAAGAGGTTTGCCGAAGTTCCAAGTGTAATTGAATGATATTTAATGAGTATAAGACAGAAGATCAGCTGTCCAGGCTGTTCCTTCACACGCAACAACAAGCATAGGGGGAGTAACCCTTACATATTCCCACATGGTTGGGTCCAATTTTAATCACCAGCCCCACCACAGGGACACCTTTGCTGTATGGGGTTTGTATTATAACAAATTGGTTATGCTATTAGGGATTAAAATGCGGGCCACTGATATACAGTGATTAAATAGGTCTTGTTCATTCTTATCAATATTGCATTCTGACATTTGTTGCTTTGGGTATTGAATTCCATGTCTCTTCATTATATATACAATGAAATCTATTAGTTGATTATCTTTATTGCCTACATAGAGATATTATTTGAGGTACATGTGTTTAAATATTTTGTTTTGCCATTTTTAAAGTTGAGTGTGCACAATACATTACATACTTTACGCTTACTTTCAAAATCAATAGCCTTGTGAGATCTTTTGATGCAATTAAGGTTTTTTTCTTTTTTCCCCAATGTAGGGATGGGCCAAGGTGTCCCTGTTGTGGGGCTGGTGATTGAAGGTGGACCTAATGTCATCCTGACTGTGTGGGAATATGTAAGGGATACTCCCCCTGTGCCTGTTGTTGTATGTGAAGGAACAGGCAGGGCAGCTGATCTCCTGTCTTTTACTCATAAACACACTGCGGATGGTGGGTATGTTCCTTGTTCATATGTTATTTTATAAACAGGAATTTGCAGGATAGCTGAAGTTTGTATTCTACCAAAAAAATGTTGTTTATGTTATTGGCATTAGTACTGGGACCATGCTCTAATTAAATAGGTTAAAGCCATATTTTTTATTAACATTGTATTCTGAAATTTGTAATGTTTCTTTGGGCATTGAATTCCATACCTCTTCGTTATTCGTATCATGAGATCTATGTTCAATTGTCTTTATTTTCTATATAGACATATTTGATGTACATGTCTTTAAATATTTTATATTGCTCGTTTCAAAGTTGAGAATGCTCAGAAAAATTGGAGTTAGATATCTGAGGTGAGACTTTTTCTCATCTTCATGCTGCAGTGCTTAAATTGTTTGTATGCTTATGCAGCTAGCAGAAGGGTCGGGGGTGTGAAATGGGGGCCAGAAGACACCTTCAGGAGAAGCCAATACCTAGTACGACATCAGGGTAGAAAACATTCTCAGAGATGTTTAGCACATTGGAGAAGAATGCAATCTGGGCAATTAGGATGACAGAACAACTGAAAAAAAAATTCAGGGAGCTGAGCCTGTTTCTCTACATGTAGAGATATTAAATAGAAAGGAAGTGCTGTTTCAGGAAAGGAGTCAAGGATTTATATCCACTTCAAGTATTAGTTGGCTGTGACAATGATTGGCACCTCCTTGAACCCCAAGATTTTTTTGTACTGCAGTTTATTGACCTCCCAGATCAGCCAAGATCATATTTTAAGAGTTGAGCCCTGCTTGCGCTTAACAAGACTTCTTCAATAGATATAGTAGGAACTGCAGATGCTGGAGAATCCGAGACAACAAGGTGCAGGGCTGGATGAACACAG